>NC_143039.1:14710000-15080000 GCF_057628025.1 Oncorhynchus mykiss
AGTCAGGACAGGACCCAACAGGTCCTTTATTAGACAGGAGTCAGGACAGGACCCAACAGGTCCTTTATTAGACAGGAGTCAGGACAGGACCCAACAGGTCCTTTATTAGACAGGAGACAGGAACCAACAGGTCCTTTATTAGACAGGAGTCAGGCCCCAACAGGTCCTTTATTAGACAGGAGTCAGGACCCAACAGGTCCTTTATTAGACAGGAGTCAGGACCCAACAGGTCCTTTATTAGACAGGAGTCAGGACAGGACCCAACAGGTCCTTTAATAGACAGGAGTCAGGACAGGACCCAACAGGTCCTTTAATAGACAGGAGTCAGGACAGGACCCAACAGGTGCTTTATTAGACAGGAGACAGGACAGGACCCAACAGGTCCTTTAATAGACAGGAGTCAGGACCCAACAGGTCCTTTAATAGACAGGAGTCAGGACAGGACCCAACAGGTGCTTTATTAGACAGGAGTCAGGACAGGACCCAACAGGTCCTTTATTAGACAGGAGTCAGGACAGGACCCAACAGGTCCTTTAATAGACAGGAGTAAGGACCCAACAGGTCCTTTATTAGACAGGAGTCAGGACCCAACAGGTGCTTTATTAGACAGGAGTCAGGACAGGACCCAACAGGTCCTTTATTAGACAGGAGTCAGGACAGGACCCAACAGGTCCTTTAATAGACAGGAGTAAGGACCCAACAGGTCCTTTATTAGACAGGAGTCAGGACCCAACAGGTCCTTTATTAGACAGGAGTCAGGACAGGACCCAACAGGTCCTTTATTAGACAGGAGTCAGGACCCATCAGGTCCTTTATTAGACAGGAGTCAGGACCCAACAGGTCCTTTATTAGACAGGAGTCAGGACAGGACCCAACAGGTCCTTTAATAGACAGGAGTCAGGACAGGACCCAACAGGTCCTTTATTAGACAGGAGTCAGGACAGGACCCAACAGGTCCTTTATTAGACAGGAGTCAGGACAGGACCCAACAGGTCCTTTAATAGACAGGAGTCAGGACAGGACCCAACAGGCCCGGAGCAGGAAGAGGAGAAGGAAGGAAGACCTTATCAACCCTACACAGCATAACTCCCTCCCTCTGTCTACACCTCCTAAAACAGCCCCTCTCCCTCCCTCTGTCTACACCTCCTAAAACAGCCCCTCTCCCTCCCTCTGCCTATACCTCCTAAAACAGCCCCTCTCCCTCCCTCTGCCGACACCTCCTAAAACAGCCCCTCTCCCTCCCTCTGCCCACACCTCCTAAAACAGCCCCTCTCCCTCCCTCTGTCTACACCTCCTAAAACAGCCCCTCTCCCTCCCTCTGTCTACACCTCCTAAAACAGCCCCTCTCCCTCCCTCTGCCTACACCTCCTAAAACAGCCCCTCTCCCTCCCTCTGCCGACACCTCCTAAAACAGCCCCTCTCCCTCCCTCTGCCGACACCTCCTAAAACAGCCCCTCTCCCTCCCTCTGCCCACACCTCCTAAAACAGCCCCTCTCCCTTCCTCTTTCTACACCTCCTAAAACAGCCCCTCTCCCTCCCTCTGTCTACACCTCCTAAAACAGCCCCTCTCCCTCCCTCTGTCTACACCTCCTAAAACAGCCCCTCTCCCTCCCTCTGCCTACACCTCCTAAAACAGCCCCTCTCCCTCCCTCTGCCTACACCTCCTAAAACAGCCCCTCTCCCTCCCTCTGCCTACACCTCCTAAAACAGCCCCTCTCCCTCCCTCTGCCGACACCTCCTAAAACAGCCCCTCTCCCTCCCTCTGCCCACACCTCCTAAAACAGCCCCTCTCCCTCCCTCTGTCTACACCTCCTAAAATAGCCCCTCTCCCTCCCTCTGCCTACACCTCCTAAAACAGCCCCTCTCCCTCCCTCTGTCTACACCTCCTAAAACAGCCCCTCTCCCTCCCTCTGTCTACACCTCCTAAAACAGCCCCTCTCCCTCCCTCTGTCTACACCTCCTAAAACAGCCCCTCTCCTTCCCTCTGTCTACACCTCCTAAAACAGCCCCTCTCCCTCCCTCTGCCTACACCTCCTAAAACAGCCCCTCTCCCTCCCTCTGCCTACACCTCCTGAAACAGCCCCTCTCCCTCCCTCTGTCTGTCTGGGACATACCAAGTCTTAGCCGTGCAGTCTGTCGCGGTGACATCCCTAACACATGACGTCACCTGCAGGCATACCATGCACCTCGTTTGAGAGATCAGATGCCAGACAAGTTGTAATTTGAGAATCCCAATGGGATACACAATATTGTTGTATTGCACCAGTCCTCAGTCAGGACATGTAGACAGCGGGAAGGAAAACCACAGATAAGCAATGAAGTCATGTATTTTATGCCAGAGTAATACCAGGCTTGTGGTTCCCAGAATGGAAGTCAGCCATGTAAACCACAGGGGCCTTACTTTGTAAGTGTGTTTGCGTCATGGGGTGAAACAAAATGGCCGCCGCCAGATCAGTATGGGGTGATGCTGTAATATTCTGCTTTGGAACACTGCGTTTTACAGAATCAAGCTAAAGACCAAGAGGATGAAGGATGCTGTTCTCAGCTCCTACCATCACATTAAGCAGCATCTCTCTCTCTCTCTCAGACGTTGTGGCCTGGTAGCAAACCAAGCCTTG
This sequence comes from Oncorhynchus mykiss, assembly GCF_057628025.1. Lineage (NCBI taxonomy): Eukaryota > Metazoa > Chordata > Actinopteri > Salmoniformes > Salmonidae > Oncorhynchus > Oncorhynchus mykiss. Next base: position 14,712,619 of record NC_143039.1, read on the forward strand.
ATGTGTCTCCAATGGAAATCACAAAGCATTAAACATTAAACGGGTTGTCAGAACCTAGAAGTACATGGACTGTGAGGGGAAAAGTAGGGCGACTGGGACACTGGCTGCACTGAGGCAGACAGGCTGCTATCACACTGTCTATCTATCACATTATATTTCTCCCCCAACACACACACACACACACGCACACACACACACAGACACACACACAGACACACACACACAGACACACACACACACACACACACACACACACACACACACACACACACACACACACACACACACACACACACACACACACACACACACACACACACACACACACACAGACACACACACACACAGACACACACACACACACACACTAACACACACACACACACACACACACACACACACACACACACATATACACACACACACGTCCCTACTTTCAACTTGGCCAGAACTATAATTATCTGAGACTGGCGACAGTAACCTGAAGTAACCCTACTATTTACAACCAACCTGAGTGTCCTCCAATTCACTGTCAGTTCAGTCAAGATGAAGACACAAGATGGAAAGACAGCTCCTACATTGAGATAGAGAGAGATAGATGTAGTATACTGGTAGTATATATAGTATACTGGTAGTATATATAGTAAACTGGTAGTATATATAGTAAACTGGTAGTATATATAGTATACTGGTAGTATATATAGTATACTGGTAGTATATATAGTAAACTGGTAGTATATAGAGTATACTGGTAGTATATAGAGTATACTGGTAGTATATATAGTATACTGGTAGTATATATAGTAAACTGGTAGTATATAGAGTATACTGGTAGTATATAGAGTATACTGGTAGTATATATAGTATACTGGTAGTATATATAGTAAACTGGTAGTATATATAGTATACTGGTAGTATATAGAGTACACTGGTAGTATATATAGTATACTGGTAGTATATATAGTAAACTGGTAGTATATATAGTATACTGGTAGTATATATAGTATACTGGTAGTATATATAGTATACTGGTAGTATATATAGTAAACTGGTAGTATATATAGTATACTGGTAGTATATATAGTATACTGGTAGTATATATAGTAAACTGGTAGTATATATAGTATACTGGTAGTATATATAGTATAGTGGTAGTATATATAGTATACTGGTAGTATATATAGTATAGTGGTAGTATATATAGTAAACTGGTAGTATATATAGTATACTGATAGTATATATAGTGTACTGGTAGTATATATAGTATACTGGTAGTATATATAGTAAACTGGTAGTATATATAGTATACTGGTAGTATATATAATATAGTGGTAGTATATATATATAGTATACTGGTAGTATATATAGTATAGTGGTAGTATATATAGTAAACTGGTAGTATATATAGTATACTGATAGTATATATAGTGTACTGGTAGTATATATAGTATACTGGTAGTATATATAGTAAACTGGTAGTATATATAGTATACTGGTAGTATATATAGTGTACTGGTAGTATATATAGTATACTGGTAGTATATATAGTATAGTGGTAGTATATATAGTAAACTGGTAGTATATATAGTATACTGATAGTATATATAGTGTACTGGTAGTATATATAGTATACTGGTAGTATATATAGTAAACTGGTAGTAGATATAGTATAGTAGTATATATAGTGTACTGGTAGTATATATAGTATGGGAGGTCTGGATGGAGAGACAGCTCCTACATTGAGATAGAGACAGACAGATAGATATAGTATACTTTTAGTATATATAGTATACTGATAGTATATATAGTGTACTGATAGTATATATAGTATACTGGTAGTATATATAGTATACTGGTAGTATATATAGTATGGGAGGTCTGGATGGAGAGACAGCTCCTACATTGAGATAGAGACAGACAGATAGATATAGTATACTGGTAGTATATATAGTATACTGGTAGTATATATAGTATGGGAGGTCTGGATGGAGGACAGCTGATGAAAAGGAAGAAGATGCAGGTCCCCAGCTCAGACAGACGGCAGCTGGAAGACGACTGCACCTGCACCAACCTGCTCTAGTGTGCTGTGTGTGTGTGTGTGTGTGTGTGTGTGTGTGTGTGTGTGTGTGTGTGTGTGTGTGTTCTATCTTCCTCTATGTGTCAGTAATCAGAGCCCCTACGTGCTCAGACAGAGTTGAGGATCCAGACACACACACACACACACACACACACACACACACACACACACACACACACACACACACACACAGAGAGAGACCCAAACACAGGCAACGGGCAGGAGACGGCAAGAAGCTTTATCACAAAGGAGAGAGAACATCAAAACGAACCGACCGGCAAATCCCCCACAGTTAGAAAGACACCTGACAGACACGCCCCTATAATGACAGACACGCCCCTATACTTCTAAATGTTCTCTCCCTGTTGTCTCCTGCTTTCTGAAACCCACTACTATTAATACCAACTCCCCTCCTTACAGAGGCATGTGTTCAACTCCAACCCCAACTCTAACCCCAACCCCAACTCTAACTCTAACTCCAACCCCAACTCCAACCCCAACTCCAACTCCAACCCCAACTCCAACCCCAACTCTAACCCCAACCCCAACTCTAACCCCAACCCCAACCAACTCTAACCTCAACTCTAACCCCAACCCCAACCCCAACTCTAACCCCAACCCCAACTCTAACCCCAACCCCAACCCCAACTCTAACCCCAACCCCAACTCTAACCCCAACCCCAACTCTAACCCCAACCCCAACCAACTCTAACCTCAACTCTAACCCCAACCCCAACTCTAACCCCAACCCCAACCCCAACTCTAACCCCAACCCCAACCCCAACTCTAACCCCAACCCCAACCCCAACTCTAACCCCAACCCCAACCCCAACTCCAACTCCAACCCCAACCCTAACTCTAACCCAGCAGCCCTGTGGTCTGTGTGTTTGGTGTGTTCTGGCGGCAGAGTGGGTGGGATTAGGAGGTTAGAAGTAACACTAACCCTAAAACCGCCCACCCAGTCAGAGATGTGCACTCAGCCAACAGACACACACACACACACACACACACACACACACACACACACACGTCCCCACAACTATAGTTATACACATACACACACACACACACACACGTCCCCACAACTATAGTTATACACATACACACACACACATTCTTCCATCCAGACAGATGTGGCCCCAGGCTGAATAGCCTGTTAGGAGGAAGTTGTTTAACTTGTCTCTCCATTATAGACCCTCTTTGATGGACTGGTTCACCTCAGGACATACTAGTACTAGTGAGAGAGACATCCTCCATGACCCCAAACTCCATTCATCTACTGTGTGTGTGTGTGTGTGTGTGTGTGTGTAAATACAACCCCTATTTATTTATTTATTTTCTCTTTTGTACTTTAACTATTTGTACATCGTGACAACACTCTCTATATAAACATAATATGACATTTGAAATGTCTTTATTCTTTTGGAACGTCTGTGAGTGTAATATTTACTGTTCATTTTTCATTTTTTATTTAACTTTTTATTTATTATCTATTTCACTTGCTTTGGCAATGTTAACATACGTTTCCCATGCCTATAAAGCCCTTACATTGAAATTGAAATTGAAATAGAGAGAGAGGTGTCGGGAAAACCCTCTGTTCCCTTTTTGTGTCAACAGGCAGGTGTTGAGTTTCTTTTAACAAAGCCATCTCTAACCAGCACTGGGTCGGGAGTTTCCAGAATGAAAAACAGGACCAGACATATTATGACAAAAATAAAAGGCTCAAGTCAACTCCCAAAGAAAAGTCCCACTGCACTCTCTCAGTGGAATGTGTTGGAGATGAACTATCATTGGGGAGAGTGCTGTCGCTGAACGCGGTCCCATGTTTGGCAAACAGATGTTGTGTTCATATAGGAATCACAACAGAAGAGCTATATATTAAAAACAAACATGTAAATGTCAATGAGAGTAGACTTCCACTACTAGGAAGGAAAAACAACTGTAAGATCTACATATATATCTGATTTCTGTAACACCTCTGTGTAGATAGACAGGGTTATATCATGATGTCTATAACACCTCTGTGTAGATAGACAGGGTTATATCATGATGTCTATAACACCTCTGTGTCGATAGACAGGGTTATATCATGATGTCTGTAACACCTCTGTGTAGATAGACAGGGTTATATCATGATGTCTGTAACACCTCTGTGTAGATAGACAGGGTTATATCATGATGTCTATAACACCTCTGTGTAGATAGACAGGGTTATATCATGATGTCTGTAACACCTCTGTGTAGATAGACAGGGTTATATCATGATGTCTAGAACACCTCTGTGTAGATAGACAGGGTTATATCATGATGTCTGTAACACCTCTGTGTAGATAGACAGGGTTATATCATGATGTCTGTAACACCTCTGTGTAGATAGACAGGGTTATATCATGATGTCTATAACACCTCTGTGTAGATAGACAGGGTTATATCATGATGTCTGTAACACCTCTGTGTCGATAGACAGGGTTATATCATGATGTCTATAACACCTCTGTGTAGATAGACAGGGTTATATCATGATGTCTATAACACCTCTGTGTCGATAGACAGGGTTATATCATGATGTCTATAACACCTCTGTGTAGATAGACAGGGTTATATCATGATGTCTGTAACACCTCTGTGTAGATAGACAGGGTTATATCATGATGTCTATAACACCTCTGTGTAGATAGACAGGGTTATATCATGATGTCTATAACACTGTGTAGATAGACAGGGTTATATCATGATGTCTATAACACCTCTGTGTAGATAGACAGGGTTATATCATGATGTCTATAACACCTCTGTGTAGATAGACAGGGTTATATCATGATGTCTAGAACACCTCTGTGTAGATAGACAGGGTTATATCATGATGTCTAGAACACCTCTGTGTAGATAGACAGGGTTATATCATGATGTCTATAACACCTCTGTGTAGATAGACAGGGTTATATCATGATGTCTATAACACCTCTGTGTAGATAGACAGGGTTATATCATGATGTCTATAACACCTCTGTGTAGATAGACAGGGTTATATCATGATGTCTATAACACCTCTGTGTCGATAGACAGGGTTATATCATGATGTCTATAACACCTCTGTGTAGATAGACAGGGTTATATCATGATGTCTGTAACACCTCTGTGTAGATAGACAGGATTATATCATGATGTCTATAACACCTCTGTGTAGATAGACAGGGTTATATCATGATGTCTATAACACCTCTGTGTAGATAGACAGGGTTATATCATGATGTCTGTAACACCTCTGTGTAGATAGACAGGATTATATCATGATGTCTATAACACCTCTGTGTAGATAGACAGGGTTATATCATGATGTCTGTAACACCTCTGTGTAGATAGACAGGGTTATATCATGATGTCTATAACACCTCTGTGTAGATAGACAGGGTTATATCATGATGTCTATAACACCTCTGTGTAGATAGACAGGGTTATATCATGATGTCTGTAACACCTCTGTGTAGATAGACAGGGTTATATCATGAGAGAGTAAAGCCCCTTGAATTGAATTGAGAGAGAGAAGGAGAGAGAGAGAGAGAGAGAGAGAGAGAGAGAGGCAGAGAGAGAGAGAGAGAGAGCCCAGAGGCCAGCCAATCAGTGCTAAGCCTGCAGTGTGACGTGGGCTCAGTTGATCCAGCTAGCAGCAGTAGCGACTGAGCCAGGCAGCCAGGCAGAGTGTGTGTGTTGAGCGATCAGGATGATGATGTGCTGTCTACAGCAACTTTACTTCCAGGCCACTGGGGCTGGAGCTGGGGATACGGCTGGGGATAGGGATACGGCTGGGGCTGGGGAGAGGGATACGGCTGGGGATAGGGATACGACTGGGGATACGGCTGGGGATAGGGATACGGCTGGGGATAGGGATACGGCTGGGGATAGGGATACGACTGGGGCTGGGGATACGACTGGGGATAGGGATACGGCTGGGGCTGGGGAGAGGGATACGGCTGGGGATAGGGATACGGCTGGGGATAGGGATACGGCTGGGGATACGGCTGGGGATAGGGATACGGCTGGGGATAGGGATACGGCTGGGGATAGGGATACGACTGGGGCTGGGGATACGACTGGGGATAGGGATACGACTGGGGCTGGGGAGAGGGATACGGCTGGGGATAGGGATACGACTGGGGATAGGGATAGGGATACGGCTGGGGCTGGGGATACGACTGGGGAGAGGGATACGACTGGGGCTGGGGATACGACTGGGGAGAGGGATACGACTGGGGCTGGGGATACGACTGGGGCTGGGGATACGACTGGGGATAGGGATACGACTGGGGATAGGGATACGACTGGGGCTGGGGAGAGGGATACGGCTGGGGATAGGGATACGACTGGGGATAGGGATACGGCTGGGGATAGGGATACGGCTGGGGATAGGGATACGGCTGGGGATAGGGATACGGCTGGGATAGGGATACGGCTGGGGAGAGGGATAGGGCTGGGGATACGGCTGGAGATAGTGATACGGCTGGGGAGAGGGATAGGGCGGGGGATAGGGATACGGCTGGGGATAGGGATACGGCTGGAGATAGTGATACGGCTGGGGATAGGGATAGGGCTGGGGAGAGGGATACGGCTGGGGCTGGGGATACGGCTGGAGATAGTGATACGGCTGGGGAGAGGGATAGGGATACGACTGGAGCTCCTGTATGGATAACACCCAATCAGCTCAATGTAATGGTTAACAGAGCGTTTTCCTTCAGCTCATTCTATCTCTCTGGGCCACTTTCTCTCTTTCTCTCTCATTTTCACCTCTCTCTTTCTCTCTCTTTTTCACCTCTCTCTTTCTCTCTCATTTTCACCTCTCTCTTTCTCTCTCATTTTCACCTCTCTCTTTCTCTCTCTTTTTCACCTCTCTCTTTCTCTCTCCTTTTCACCTCTCTCTTTCTCTCTCCTTTTCACCTCTCTCTTTCTCTCTCATTTTCACCTCTCTCTCTCTCTCTCTTTTTCACCTCTCTTTCTCTCTCATTTTCATCTCTCTCTTTCTCTCTCATTTTCACCTCTGTCTTTCTCTCTCTTTTTCACCTCTCTCTCTTTCTCTCTCATTTTCACCTCTCTCTTTCTCTCTCACCTCTCTCTCTCTCTCTCTCTCTTTCACCTCTCTTTCTCTCTCATTTTCACCTCTCTCTTTCTCTCTCATTTCACCTCTCTCTCTCTCTTTTTCACCTCTCTCTTTCTCTCTCTTTTTCACCTCTCTCTTTCTCTCTGACAAGCTATTTTCCACACCGCATTTGTTCATGTGATGGTTACGTGTGTGTGTGTACTCGTGTGTATGCATGTGTGTGTGTGTTGTCTATTTGTGGCGTATGTAGCTAACACATGATGTACAAAATGTTGTGCTCCAGAGAGGACATTTACGAAAAAAATGCAGAAAAGAGGTCTGCTATCTAAAAGGTTACAGCATGCATCCCCTGTTAGCCTGCTGTTACTATGCAGACTCTGGCAGGGAGGAGAGGAGTCCCCTCCAGCACTGGGCGATGACAAAGGTAAGTAGAGCTAATGCAGTCTCTCTCTCTCTGTCTCACTCTCTCTCTCACTCTCTCTCTCTCTCTGTAACGGGATTCTTCCGTCGAAGGAGAGGAGGACCAAAATGCAGCGTGGTTGAAATTCATGTTTGTTTTTAATAAGAAAACTATACATGAATAAACTACAAAAACAACAAACGTGTAAACCCGAAACAGTCCCGTGTGGAACAAACACTGACACAGGAGACAATCCCGCACAAAACCCAACACCAAACAGGCTACCTAAATATGGTTCCCAATCAGAGACAATGACTAACACCTGCCTCTGATTGAGAACCATATCAGGCCAAACACAGAAACAGACAAACTAGACACACAACATAGAATGCCCACTCAGATCACACCCTGACCAAACAAAACATAGAAACATACAAAGCAAACTATGGTCAGGGTGTGACAGTACCCCCCCCCCCCCCCCCCCCCCCAAGGTGCGGTCTCCGGCCGCAAAACCTGAACCTATTAGGGAGGGTCTGGGTGGGCATCTGTCCGCGGTGGCGGCTCTGGTGCTGGACGTGGCCCCCACTTCACCATAGTCTTAGTCCGCCACATTGTCCGCTTCCGTGGCCTCCTAACCACAGCGACCCTTCTAAATGACCCCAGTGGACAGAGGGGCAGCTCGGGACAGAGGGGCAGCTCGGGACAGAGGGGCACCTCCGTACTGGCTGACGACTCTGGCAGAACCTGGCTGACTGGCGGCTCTGGCAGATCCTGGCTGACTGGCAGCACTGGCAGATCCTGGCTGACTGGCGGCACTGGCGGCTCCTGGCTGACTGGCGGCTCCTGGCTGACTGGCGGCGCTGGCGGCTCCTGGCGGCTCCTGGCTGACTGGCGGCGCTGGCGGCTCCTGGCTGACTGGCGGCACTGGCGGCTCCTTGCAGACTGGCGGCACTGGCTGCTCCTTGCAGACTGGCGGCACTGGCGGCTCAGGACAGACGGGAGACTCTGATGGCGCTGGGCAGACGGGTAGCTCAGGCGGCGCTGGGCAGACTGGAGACTCCGGCAGCGCTGGAGAGGAGGAAGGCTCTGGCAGCGCTGGACAGGCGGGAGCACCTGTAAGGATGAGACGGAGAGACAGCCTGGTGCGGGGGGCTGCCACCGGAGGGCTGGTGCGTGGAGGTGGTACCGGATAGACCGGACCGTGCAGGCGCACTGGAGCTCTTGAGCACCGAGCCTGCCCAACCTTACCTGGTTGAATTCTCCCGGTCGCCCTGCCAGTGCGGTGAGGTGGAATAGCCCGCACTGGGCTGTGCAGGCGAACCGGGAACACCATGCGCAAGGCTGGTGCCATGTAAGCCCAAGGAGACGACCTGGAGACCAGATGCGTAGAGCCGGCTTCATGGCACTTGGCTCGACGCTCACTCTAGCCCGGCTGATATGCGGAGCTGGTATGTATCGCACCGGGCTATGCACCCGCACTGGGGACACCGTGCGCTTTACAGCATAACACGGTGCCTGCCCGGTCTCTCTCGCCCCCCGGTAAGCACAGGAAGTTGGCTCAGGTCTCCTACCTGGCTTCGCCATACTCCCTGTGTGCCCCCCCAAGAAACTTTTGGGGCTGACTCTCGGGCTTCCATCCACGCCGCCGTGCTGCCTCCTCATACCAGCGCCTCTCCGCCTTCGCCGCCTCCAGCTCTTCTTTGGGGCGGCGATATTCTCCTGGCTGTGCCCAGGGTCCTTTACCGTCCAACTCATCCTCCCATGTCCAGTCCTCCTTGCGCTGCTCCTGCTGCCTGTCACCACGCCACTTGGTCCTGTTGTGGTGGGTGATTCTGTAACGGGATTCTTCCATCGAAGGAGAGGAGGACCAAAATGCAGCGTGGTTGAAATTCATGTTTGTTTTTAATAAGAAAACTATACATGAATAAACTACAAAAACAACAAACGTGTAAACCCGAAACAGTCCCGTGTGGAACAAACACTGACACAGGAGACAATCCCGCACAAAACCCAACACCAAACAGGCTACCTAAATATGGTTCCCAATCAGAGACAATGACTAACACCTGCCTCTGATTGAGAACCATATCAGGCCAAACACAGAAACAGACAAACTAGACACACAACATAGAATGCCCACCCAGATCACACCCTGACCAAACAAAATATAGAAACATACAAAGCAAACTATGGTCAAGGTGTGACACTCTCTCTGTCTCACTCTCTCTCTCTCTCTGTCTCACTCTCTCTCTCTGCCTCACTCTCTCTCCTGGCTCTTTCTTTCTCTCTCCCCCCTATATATATATATATACACACAAACACACATATATACATATATATACACAGTACCAGTCAAGACTATTCAATTACACATATGGAATCACGTAGTAACCAAAAAAGAGCAAAACAAATGTTTTAGATTCATCAAATTAGCTTAGCCACCCTTTGCCTTGATGACAGCTTTGCACACTCTTGACATTATCTCAACCAGCTTACCTGGAATGCATTTCAATTACCAGGTGTGGCTTGTTAAAAGTTCATTTGATTGGTACTGTATATATCTCCCTCTATCAATTCAATTCATAAAAATGAACAGTAAACATTACACTCACACAAGTTCCAAAAGAATAAAGACATTTCAAAAGTCATATGTCTATATACAGTGTTGTAACGATGTGCAAATAGTTCAAGTACAAAAGGGAAAATAAATAAACATAAATATGGGTTGTATTTACAATGGTGTTTGTTCTTTACTGGTTGACCTTTTCTTGTGGCAACAAGTCACAAATCTTGCTGCTGTGATGTCACACTGTGGTATTTCACCCAATAGACATCGGAGTTTATCAAAATTGGATTCATTTTTTCTAAATCTTTGTGTGTCTGTGTAATCTGAGGGAAATATGTGTCTCTAATATGGTCATACATTTGGCAGGAGGTTAGGAAGTGCACCACAGTTTCCACCTCATTTTGTGGGCAGTGTGCACATAGCCTGTCTTCTCTTGAGAGCCATGTCTGCCTACGGCGGCCTTTCTCAATAGCAAGGCTATGCTCACTGAGTCTGTACATAGTCAAAGCTTTCCTTAAGTTTGGGTCAGTCACAATGGTCAGGTATTCTGCCGCTGTGTACTCTCTGTTTAGGCCCAAATAGCATCCTAGTTTGCTCTGTTTTTTTGTTAATTCTTTCCAATGTGTCAAGTAATGATATTTTTATTTTCTCATCATTTGGTTGGGTCTAATTGTCTCTCTCTCTCTGTCTCTGTCTCTCTCTCTCTCTCTCTCTCTCTCTCTCTCTCTCTCTCTCTCTCTCTGAATAACACAGTAGTCTACTAGACGTACTGCATTTCAAGTTACTTCCAGCGCCGACAGAGATGGCCGCCTCGCTTCGCGTTCCTAGGAAACTATGCAGTTTTTTGTTTTTTTACGTGTTATTTCTTACATTAGTACCCCAGGTCATCTTAGGTTTCATTACATACAGTCGAGAAGAACTACTGAATATAAGATCAGCGTCAACTCACCATCAGTACGACCAAGAATATGTTTTTCGCGACGCGGATCCTGTGTTCTGCCTTACAAACAGGACAACGGAGTGGATCCTATGCAGCGACCCAAAAAAACGACTCCGAAAGAGAGGGAAACGAGGCGGTCTTCTGGTCAGACTCCGGAGACGGGCACACCGTGCACCACTCCCTAGCATTCTTCTTGCCAATGTCCAGTCTCTTGACAACTAGGTTGATGAAATCCGAGCAAGGGTAGCATTCCAGAGGGACATCAGAGACTGTAACGTCCTTTGCTTCACTGAAACATGGCTCACTGGAGAGACTCTATCCGAAGCGGTGCAGCCAACGGGTTTCTCCACGCATCGCGCTGACAGAAACAAACATCTTTCTGGTAAGAAGAGGGGCGGGGGCGTATGCCTCATGGCCAACGTGACATGGTGTGATGAAAGAAACATACAGGAACTCAAATCCTTCTGTTCACCTGATTTAGAATTCCTCACAATCAAATGTAGACCGCATTATCTACCAAGAGAATTCTCTTCGATTATAATCACAGCCGTATATATCCCCCCCCAAGCAGACACATCAATGGCTCTGAACGAACTTTATTTAACTCTCTGCAAACTGGAAACGATTTATCCGGAGGCTGCATTCATTGTAGCTGGGGATTTTAACAAGGCTAATCTGAAAACAAGACTCCCTAAATTTTATCAGCATATCGATTGCGCAACCAGGGGTGGAAAGACCTTGGATCATTGTTACTCTAACTTCCGCGACGCATATAAGGCCCTGCCCCGCCCCCCTTTCGGAAAAGCTGACCACGACTCCATTTTGTTGATCCCTGCCTACAGACAGAAACTAAAACAAGAGGCTCCCGCGCTGAGGTCTGTCCAACGCTGGTCCGACCAAGCTGACTCCACACTCCAAGACTGCTTCCATCACGTGGACTGGGAGATGTTTCGTATTGCGTCAGATAACAACATTGACGAATACGCTGATTCGGTGTGCGAGTTCATTAGAACGTGCGTTGAAGATGTCGTTCCCATAGCAACGATTAAAACATTCCCTAACCAGAAACTGTGGATTGATGGCAGCATTCGTGTGAAACTGAAAGCGCAAACCACTGCTTTTAATCAGGGCAAGGTGTCTGGTAACATGACCGAATACAAACAGTGCAGCTATTCCCTCCGCAAGGCTATCAAACAAGCTAAGCGCCAGTACAGAGACAAAGTAGAATCTCAATTCAACGGCTCAGACACAAGAGGCATGTGGCAGGGTCTACAGTCAATCACGGACTACAGGAAGAAATCCAGCCCAGTCACGGACCAGGATGTCTTGCTCCCAGGCAGACTAAATAACTTTTTTGCCCGCTTTGAGGACAATACAGTGCCACTGACACGGCCTGCAACGAAAACATGCGGTCTCTCCTTCACTGCAGCCGAGGTGAGCAAGACATTTAAACGTGTTAACCCTCGCAAGGCTGCAGGCCCAGACGGCATCCCCAGCCGCGCCCTCAGAGCATGCGCAGACCAGCTGGCCGGTGTGTTTACGGACATATTCAATCAATCCCTATACCAGTCTGCTGTTCCCACATGCTTCAAGAGGGCCACCATTGTTCCTGTTCCCAAGAAAGCTAAGGTAACTGAGCTAAACGACTACCGCCCCGTAGCACTCACATCCGTCATCATGAAGTGCTTTGAGAGACTAGTCAAGGACCATATCACCTCCACCCTACCTGACACCCTAGACCCACTCCAATTTGCTTACCGCCCAAATAGGTCCACAGACGATGCAATCTCAACCACACTGCACACTGCCCTAACCCATCTGGACAAGAGGAATACCTATGTGAGAATGCTGTTCATCGACTACAGCTCGGCATTCAACACCATTGTACCCTCCAAGCTCGTCATCAAGCTTGAGACCCTGGGTCTCGACCCCGCCCTGTGCAACTGGGTACTGGACTTCCTGACGGGCCGCCCCCAGGTGGTGAGGGTAGGCAACAACATCTCCTCCCCGCTGATCCTAAACACTGGGGCCCCACAAGGGTGCGTTCTGAGCCCTCTCCTGTACTCCCTGTTCACCCACGACTGCGTGGCCACGCACGCCTCCAACTCAATCATCAAGTTTGCGGACGACACAACAGTGGTAGGCTTGATTACCAACAACGACGAGACGGCCTACAGGGAGGAGGTGAGGGCCCTCGGAGTGTGGTGTCAGGAAAATAACCTCACACTCAACGTCAACAAAACTAAGGAGATGATTGTGGACTTCAGGAAACAGCAGAGGGAACACCCCCCTATCCACATCGATGGAACAGTAGTGGAGAGGGTAGCAAGTTTTAAGTTCCTCGGCATACACATCACAGACAAACTGAATTGGTCCACTCACACAGACAGCATCGTGAAGAAGGTGCAGCAGCGCCTCTTCAACCTCAGGAGGCTGAAGAAATTCGGCTTGTCACCAAAAGCACTCACAAACTTCTACAGATGCACAATCGAGAGCATCCTGGCGGGCTGTATCACCGCCTGGTATGGCAACTGCACCGCCCTCAACCGTAAGGCTCTCCAGAGGGTAGTGAGGTCTGCACAACGCATCACCGGGGGCAAACTACCTGCCCTCCAGGACACCTACACCACCCGATGTCACAGGAAGGCCATAAAGATCATCAAGGACATCAACCACCCGAGCCACTGCCTGTTCACCCCGCTATCATCCAGAAGGCGAGGTCAGTACAGGTGCATCAAAGCTGGGACCGAGAGACTGAAAAACAGCTTCTATCTCAAGGCCATCAGACTGTTAAACAGCCACCACTAACACTGAGTGGCTGCTGCCAACACACTGACACTGACTCAACTCCAGCCACTTTAATAATGGGAATTGATGGGAAATGATGTAAATATATCACTAACCACTTTAAACAATGCTACCTTATATAATGTTACTTACCCTACATTATTCATCTCATATGCATACGTATATACTGTACTCTATATCATCGACTGTATCCTTATGTAATACATGTATCACTAGCCACTTTAAACTATGCCACTTTGTTTACATACTCATCTCATTTGTACATACTGTACTCGATACCATCTACTGTATCTTGCCTATGCTGCTCTGTACCATCACTCATTCATATATCCTTATGTACATATTCTTTATCCCCTTACACTGTGTACAAGACAGTAGTTTTGGAATTGTTAGTTAGATTACTTGTTATTACTGCATTGTCGGAACTAGAAGCACAAGCATTTCGCTACACTCGCATTAACATCTGCTAACCATGTGTATGTGACAAATAAAATTTGATTTGATTTGATTCGATTTGATTTGATTTGATTTAAGCCATTAGCCAGTGAAATATGAACAAAAGCACATTTTGAATGGTCTACGAATGGTTATGAATGGTCTATGAACGGTTATGGATGTTCTTTGATAACAGATGAATAAAGCCTAACATAACAGGCTTGTACATGTGTGAACCCAGAACTGTGACATCACCTCATCACTCGCCAGGTGACTGGGGAGGAGAGGAGTATAACACGTTGGGAGGTGTGGGGACAGTTTCCCTGTGTGTGTGTGTGTGTGTGTGTGTGTGTGTGTGTGTGTGTGTGTGTGTGTGTGTGAGTGTAAATGCTTCACATTATCACAGTGCTGTGAAAGCCTCCGTGTGATGCTGTGACAAGAGTTGTTGTCTGATAAGAGAGAAAGCCAGGAGAACCATGGGGGGGCAGGCTTTCACTACACCACCACTCCCCACATCTGGTCACCCTAACTGGGGTTGTGGAACCACAGGTATCCCCACTGCCCACTTGATTGATGATGGGATTAGTGATGCACGGGTTGACTCATAACCCGCAATCCCCGCGATTATATCTACGGGGTGGGTGGGTTTAGGGTCATGAAATATTGTGTGGTTGAATGGCGGGTGGCGGGCGGTTTGAATTAAGAGAAAACGATGAATAAAAAAAATCTCTTAAGTGTATAATTCTTGTGCATTTCATACCTAAAGGTTATATTTAGGTTTTACTTACATTATTTTTATCTGGGGTAAGTGCCTAAGATTTAGGGCCTCATCTTTCCAGTTTAGTTTTTGTTGAGTTATTGCATTTTCTCCCCGGTCCCTAAACCTCTGCTGCATGAGAAAAGCAGAGATGAAAGAGAAAACTGGACGGATGTCAACTTGACTGAACCATTGATTCTATCGATGTACTACTATTATACTATTACTACTACTATACTATTACTATACTACTACTACTATACTATTACTATACTACTACTACTACTATAATATTACTATACTACTACCACTATAATATTACTATACTACTACTACTATACTATTACTATACTACTACTACTACTATAATATTACTATACTACTACTACTACTATACTATTACTATACTACTACCACTATAATATTACTATACTACTACTACTATACTATTACTATACTACTACCACTATAATATTACTATACTACTACTACCACTACTATACTACTACTACCATAATATTACTATACTACTACTACTACTATACTACTACTGTACCATTACGATACTACCACTACTATACTATTACTATACTACTACTGCTATACTATTACTATACTACTACTACTATACTATTACTATACTACTACTACTATAATATTACTATACTACTACTATACCCCACTACTACTATACTATTACTATTCTACTACTACTACTATACACCACTATCCATATGAGTGGTACAGTCATCACGCTGGCACAAACATCAATTCAACATCTATTCCACTTTGGTGGAAACTACTACTATACCATTACGATACTACCACTACTATACTATTACTATACTACTACTATACTATTACTATACTACTATTACTACTACTATACTACTACTACTACTATACTACAATTACTATACTACTACTACTATACTACTACTACTATACTACTACTACTATACTACTACTACTATACTACTACTACTATACTACTACTACTATACTACTACTACTATACTACTATTACTATACTACTATTACTATACTACTACTACTACTACTGCTATACTACTATTACTATACTACTACTATTACTATACTACTATTACTATACTACTACTACTACTACTATACTACTACTACTACTACTACTACTACTATACAACTACTACTACCATTAGTACTACTATTACTATGATGTTGTAAGTTAAGTTCCAGCCTCAACATAGTAACGTGACACTCCTCTGGGTCTCCCTCCTCCTCTCCTCAGGCCAGACGACTGAGAAGAAACTAAACACAGACGTTCTCCAGACTGACTCCATCAATTACACCTTCCAGGCCCCTTGAAATACAGTATGATTAAAGAGTTGGACAAAATGAAAACAGGTATCAGTTGAAAGTGTAAACCTCCCTCTTATCCCCTCCCCCTTCCCATAGCCATCCAGCCATCCAAGCAGACCTGACTAACAGTGCCTCAGAAAGTATTCATACCCCTTGAATTATTACACATGTTGTTGTTACAGCCTGTATTCAAAATGTATTAAATATGAGTTTTTCTCACCCATCTACACACAATACCCCATAATGACATCACAATACCCCATATTGACATCACAATACCCCATAATGACATCACAATACCCCATAATGACATCACAATACCCCATAATGACATCACAATACCCAATAATGAGAAAGTGAAAACATATTTTATAAAAATGTTGCCAATTTATTTAAAATTAAATACAAAAATATCGAATTGACATAAGTATTCACACCCCTGAGTGTTAGAATCACCTTTGGCAGCGGTTACAGCTGTGAGTACTTGTGGGTAAGTCTCTAAGACCTTTGCACACCTGTATTGTACAATATTTGCCCATTGTTCTTTAAAAATCATTCAAAATTGTTGATCATTGGTAGACAGCCATGTTCAAGTCTTGCCATAGATTTTCAAGCTGATTTAAGTCAAAACTGTAACCAAGCCACTCAGGAACATTTAATGTTCTCTTGGTAAGCAACTCCAGTGTGTTTTAGGTTATTGTCCTGCTGAAATGTGAATTTGTCTTCCAGTGTCTGTTGGAAAGCAGACTGAACCAGGATTTTGCCTGTGTTTAGCTCTATTCTGTTTCAAGAGAAACAACAGTGAAACAGAGTGATATTCTGCTTGGTTTCCAAGCTAGTAGTTCCATACAACGAGTTATTGAATAGGATCTATGTGAGTAGTTGTACAGTAGAGTTCTGAGGAAGGGAATGCAGTCAGGGCATAAGATCCTGGGTGTTAACATAGCAGCATTGTAATTCACCCTATACACACAACAACACTGATGACATATTAACATAACAGCATTGTAATTCACACAACAACACTGATGACATATTAACATAACAGCATTGTAATTCACACAACAACACTGATGACATATTAACATAACAGCATTGTAATTCACCCTATTCACACAACAACACTGATGACATATTAACACTCAGCGTTGTAATTCACCCTATTCACACAACAACACTGATGACATATGAACATAACAGCATTGTAATTCACCCTATACACACAACAACACTGATGACATATTAACATAACAGCATTGTAATTCACCCTATTCACACAACAACACTGATGACATTTTAACTTAACAGCGTTGTAATTCACACAAGAACACTGATGACATATTAACATAACAGCATTGTAATTCACCCTATACACACAACAACACTGATGACATATTAACACTCAGCGTTGTAATTCACCCTATTCACACAACAACACTGATGACATATTAACACTCAGCGTTGTAATTCACCCTATACACACAACAACACTGATGACATTAACAGTCGGCTTTATTATCAGACTCTAGGCGTTCTCTAGCCTTATACAGACAGACAGATAGGACAGATATGAGAGAAAAGAGGGGGAGGCAGAGAGAGGGAGAGAGAGAGAGAGAGAGAGAGGGAGAGAGGGAGAGAGAAAGAGAGAAAGAGAGAGAGAGAGAAAAGGGGGGAGACAGAGAGAGAGGGAGAGAGAGAGAGAATGAAAGGAGAAACAGAGAAAAGACAACTATCTACCTCTTTAGCCAAGTGTAGAGTGTACAGAGAAAGCGAGGGAACGCGGGAGAGAGATAGAAGAGATGCTGCAGTGCATGTCCATACTGTACTGTACTGTACTGTGTGTCTGGTGAGGAGGGAGTGGTGTCGTCTCTCTTTACTCCCTCTCTCCGCTGCTGCTTTATTTGACCCACTTCCTCATCTCACCAACACCTAGGTAGCTGGCTGGCTTGTCAAGGCTACGACATGCTATTTAGGAGTTGAACAACGTGGCCACTCTGTAACAGACCTCTCATCTTAAAGGCACAATCTGCAATTTAAACAGCCTGATCCTGCTCCACATAATAGTTTTTTAAACGTATTTTAAAGCCATACAGATTTGGGGTTTTGATTGGGTAAGGCAGTTGTAGTAAGTTCGTATTAAAGGGATCTATGAGTTCTATTCTTCAAGAAGCAATTTGTTAGTATATATATATATATGTGGCCTTTTTCAGGAAGCTGGGTGTATGACGAACGTCACTACTTCACAGGAGAGACATTTTTCTAAATCAAAATGCATTTTCTTTTTTCAGAAATTCCTTCTTGAACATGTGAACTTTAATGTGCCTTAGTAATAAACGGGTGTGTCCTCTGTAAATATCAATACAATTGTTAAATTACGAGCCTAGTTGGTTTAGCCACAGAAGACAGGAACCTTCCCGTTAGCCATGATTGGTTGAGACAATCGATGGGCTGGAGAGATTAGTTCCGATTGGTCTGCCATGTCGCAGGCTTCTTTCTATAACATGAGCTGCTCAGATAATCCTTGCTACCGGGTTTTAAAAACAAGATATAGCCATGGAGAACTGCAAGTGTTGCTACTGCTCTCAATGACATTGCTGCCCTGAATTTGGCAGGCGCCATTGACAAATATCAGTGGGAAAAAGTTGTGAGGGACTACTTTCTGTTGACTGTCTGAAAATGAATCAGACGATGAGGAAATCCCTGACCTAGGTAAAACCATTTATTTCTGTATTTTACCCCCTTTTCTCCCCAATGTCGTGATATCCAATTACAATCTTGTCTCATCACTGCGACTCCCCAAAGGGCTCAGGAGAGGCGAAGGTCAAATCATGCGTCCTCCGAAACATGACCCGCCAAACTGCGCTTTTTAACACCCGCCCGCTTAACCCAGAAGCCACCTGCACCAGGAAACACCATCCAACTGACAAACAAAGTCAGCCGGCAGGCGCCCGGCCCATCACAAGGAGTCGCTAGAGCCCCGGCGGTCAAACCCTCACTTAACCTGGATGAATGCTTCACGGCCATGGTTGCCCTTAGTTTGAAGATGTAATCTAGAGACAGGTGTTTTATAAAACAGCCTTCTGTGTTCTCTTTTTGACTCCCTCTGCATTAGCAAACAAACTCGGTTTCCACAGGACATTCAACTGATTTCAAAACTCTGTCAATTTCTTCCGTGACAACTACACTGTTGATCTCCATTTCTTCTCCGTCACTGTCATCAGAAGACTCTAGTCTAGTTCAATGAAGAAGAAACAAAGTTCTACCGTGGCCTCCCAAGTGGCGCAGCGGTTTAAGGCACTACATCGCACTGCTTGAGGCATCACTACAGACCCGGGTTCGATCCCAGGCTGTGCCACAACTGGCAGTTGGCCCACTGTGTAGTAATATGACTCAAATCTCAGAAAGCCGTTTCCATTGCTACACTGAACAAAAATATGAACGCGACAATTTCAAAGATTTTACTGAGTTACAGTTCATATAAGGAAATCAGTCAATTTGATTCAGTCGATCCTGATCATCCCAAACAAGCTTAATGGGTGACATGGGTGTATGGGTGACATGGGTGTATGGGTGACCTAGATGTATGGGTGACCTAGATGTATGGGTGAAATGGGTGTATGGGTGACATGGGTGACCTAGATGTATGGGTGTATGGGTGCCATGAGTGACATGGGCGTATGGGTGACATGGGTGTATGTATGACATGGGTGACATGGGTGTATGGGTGACATGGGTGTATGCAGGTCATGGAGATTTCCTTCTTTTCACTCTATCATCTAGGTTAGTATTGTGGAGTAACTACAAATGTTGTTGATCCATCCTCACTTTTCTCCTGTCACAGCCATTGAACTCTGTAACTATTTTAAAATCACCATTGGCATCCTGGTGAAATCCCTGAGCGGTTTCTTTACTCTCCGGCAACTGAGTTAGTAAGGACACCTGTATCTATGTAGTGACTGGGTGTGTCGATACACCATGCAAAGTGTTAATTATATTTCACCATGCTCAAGGGGATATTCAACGTCTGCTGTTTTTTTACCCATCTACCAATAGGTGCCCTTCTTTACAAGGCATTGGAAAACCTCCCTGGTCTTTCACTGCTCGACTGAGGGACCTTGCAGATAATTGTGTGGGGTACAGAAATGAGGAAGACATACTAAAATCCTGTTAAACACTGCAAACTGAGTGAGTCCATGCACGTTATTATGAGACCTGTTAAGCCAATCATTTTTTGGGGGCTTGCAAACTTATTTTGGCTTGCCATAACAAAAGGGGGTTGAATACTTATTTACTCAAGACAATTCATTTTAATGAATTAGTACAAATAAAAAATAAACATTATTCCACTTGGACATTACGGGTATTGTGTGTAATTGCCAGTAACAAAAATCTACATTTAATCCACTTGTAAATTCGGGCTGTAGCACAACAAAATGTGGGAAAAGTCAAGGAGTGTGTATACTTTCTGAAGGCCCTGTAAAGTATAAACAACACAGATTTTGTGAACAAGGAAGTGTAAAAAACTGAGCCAAAACTTTTCAAGGGCCATTTCTCAAAAGTGGGTTTACAAGTTTATCAACTTTCACCGTAGCATTACGTTCCCAGTGTTCTTCCTCCAATTGCAGCGAAGCTCAGAGCCTGTACTTTAATCCAATATCAAAAACACTGCTTCCAGTGTTGGACCGAAAAGAGACGAGGGGTCACAAATTATTGAAATGACCATTGAACAGCAGGAACTCTTATAGACTGTGTCTTTGAGAAAGCCAAATCAGATTCTCTACAGTGTATATCATTTACATTGGGGCTCCTGAGCTGAGATCCCAAGTGCTTGTTGATTGTCATGGATTAGATTATCGCTGTGAAAAACCTAGTCATGTGCCATTCTGATTCACACATGACGGCCAGAGTAGAGAGGAGAAGTCATGGCTCTCCATGCTACAGCATATTGCACTCCTGTTGACCAGATCAAATCAGATCATAATGAAGGTTTTCACCACCTCTCCTCAACTGTAGTTCAAATGCTGTAAAAAAACAAAATCTAACAGGAGAACTGTAATGTAGTTCAATGTAGCTTACTCATCGACACTCAAACAGAGCACTGTAAAGGTCTGACTTTGTGATTATAAAATGTGTGACACTAACCCATCCTCTGGACTATGTGTCAATCACTAGGGTACATATTGGAGAGAAAAACACATAGTTTAGTGAAGGAAAAAGTCCACACCTCCACCTCAGGGGCTGACTGACCCTTCTAATGCAATGTTGTCAACAGTACAACTGATTCCTGAACAAACTGTCCTTTCTGTCAACAGTACAACTGATTCCTGAACATCCTGTCCTTTCTGTCAACAGTACAACTGATTCCTGAACAATCTGTCCTTTCTGTCAACAGCACAACTGATCCCTGAACATCCTGTCCTTTCTGTCAACAGCACAACGGATCCCTGAACAAACTGTCCTTTCTGTCAACAGTACAACTGATTCCTGAACAATCTGTCCTTTCTGTCAACAGCACAACTGATCCCTGAACATCCTGTCCTTTCTGTCAACAGCACAACTGATTCCTGAACAATCTGTACTTCCTGTCAACAGTACAACTGATCCCTGAACATCCTGTCCTTTCTGTCAACAGCACAACTGATCCCTGAACATCCTGTCCTTTCTGTCAACAGCACAACTGATTCCTGAACATCCTGTCCTTTCTGTCAACAGTACAACTGATCCCTGAACATCCTGTCCTTTCTGTCAACAGTACAACTGATTCCTGAACAATCTGTACCTCCTGTTCTTTAGGATGTATCCCTCAGGGTGTCTTATTCACCTGGCAGCCCTCTCAAACAGCACCAGGAGTTTATGTGTGTGTGTGTGTGTGTGTGTGTGTGTGTGTGTGTGTGTGTGTGTGTGTGTGTGTGTGTGTGTGTGTGTCCTTGTGTTAGTGTGTGTACCTATCCCCCCCTCAGGGTCAGTTGTCTTTAGTTAAGAAGGAGGAAATCATTAAGAAGCCTTTCAGTTCAGAGAACTGAGGAACACCAGTCACAGCATGCCTGGTAGTGGATGGAACTAAGACCTGAGGAACACCAGTCACAGCATGCCTGGTAGTGGATGGAACTAAGACCTGAGGAACACCAGTCACAGCATGCCTGGTAGTGGATGGAACTAAGACCTGAGGAACACCAGTCACAGCATGCCTGGTAGTGGATGGAACTAAGACCTGAGGAGCATCAGTCACAGCATGCCTGGTAGTGGATGGAACTAAGACCTGAGGAGCATCAGCCACAGCATGCCTGGTAGTGGATGGAACTAAGACCTGAGGAGCATCAGCCACAGCATGCCTGGTAGTGGATGGAACTAAGACCTGAGGAACACCAGTCACAGCATGCCTGGTAGTGGATGGAACTAAGACCTGAGGAGCATCAGCCACAGCATGCCTGGTAGTGGATGGAACTAAGACCTGAGGAACACCAGTCACAGCATGCCTGGTAGTGGATGGAACTAAGACCTGAGGAGCATCAGCCACAGCATGCCTGGTAGTGGATGGAACTAAGACCTGAGGAACACCAGTCACAGCATGCCTGGTAGTGGATGGAACTAAGACCTGAGGAACATCAGTCACAGCATGCCTGGTAGTGGATGGAACTAAGACCTGAGGAACATCAGCCACAGCATGCCTGGTAGTGGATGGAACTAAGACCTGAGGAGCATCAGCCACAGCATGCCTGGTAGTGGATGGAACTAAGACCTGAGGAACATCAGTCACAGCATGCCTGGTAGTGGATGGAACTAAGACCTGAGGAACACCAGTCACAGCATGCCTGGTAGTGGATGGAACTAAGACCTGAGGAACACCAGTCACAGCATGCCTGGTAGTGGATGGAACTAAGACCTGAGGAACACCAGCAACAGCATGCCTGGTAGTGGATGGAACTAAGACCTGAGGAACACCAGTCACAGCATGCCTGGTAGTGGATGGAACTAAGACCTGAGGAACACCACCCACAGCATGCCTGGTAGTGGATGGCACACTGTAAACTACTGAAACGACTCTCTTTTGAGTTCTCCTTGAGTAGAGTTCATAGTGAAACTATTCCCTTCTCAGGGCTAAGATGCCAGGGGGTCAGGGAGCCAGGGGGGGTCAGGTCAGGCTTTGATGCCTTCACATGGCCCGCCCCTCCCCTGTGGAGAAGCAGAGGGACGGTCTGGTCTGTCTGGGCTGCTTGTGGAGGGGGGTAGAGGATTTGGGGGTTCCCTGGCCATGTGTCTAAGAAACCCCAGCCTCATCACTCTCACCAACATCACCATTCAGCCTCAGCCTCCACTCCAGCCTCTTTCAAACTAAACTAAGATGACAAGCCAGGTTCCCCACCATCTCTGTTGAGATGACATTATAGAAGGCCAGGCCATCACCAACGATAAGGGTAATCATCGTGTGAAACTTCAACTGGCTATGACTAAACTAAGTGTCAGTGTTAGTAAAGAGGGACACTTCAGGCCAGAGTAGCTGCATTTCAAAGTTCCCTGTCAGTGTCAGCAAAGAGGGACACTTCAGGCCAGAGTAGCTGCATTTCAAAGTTCCCTGTCAGTGTCAGTAAAGAGGGACACTTCAGGCCAGAGTAGCTGCATTTCAAAGTTCCCTGTCAGTGTTAGTAAAGAGGGACACTTCAGGCCAGAGTAGCTGCATTTCAAAGTTCCCTGTCAGTGTTAGCAAAGAGGGACACTTCAGGCCAGAGTAGCTGCATTTCAAAGTTCCCTGTCAGTGTTAGTAAAGAGGGACACTCCAGGCCAGAGTAGCTACATTTCAAAGTTCCCTGTCAGTGTCAGCAAAGAGGGACACTTCAGGCCAGAGTAGCTGCATTTCAAAGTTCCCTGTCAGTGTTAGCAAAGAGGGACACTTCAGGCCAGAGTAGCTGCATTTCAAAGTTCCCTGTCAGTGTCAGTAAAGAGGGACACTTCAGGCCAGAGTAGCTACATGTCAAAGTTCCCTGTCAGTGTCAGCAAAGAGGGACACTTCAGGCCAGAGTAGCTACATGTCAAAGTTCCCTGTCAGTGTCAGCAAAGAGGGACACTTCAGGCCAGAGTAGCTGCATTTCAAAGTTCCCTGTCAGTGTCAGCAAAGAGGGACACTTCAGGCCAGAGTAGCTACATTTCAAAGTTCCCTGTCAGTGTCAGCAAAGAGGGACACTTCAGGCCAGAGTAGCTGCATTTCAAAGTTCCCTGTCAGTGTCAGTAAAGAGGGACACTTCAGGCCAGAGTAGCTGCATTTCAAAGTTCCCTGTCAGTGTCAGTAAAGAGGGACACTTCAGGCCAGAGTAGCTACATTTCAAAGTTCCCTGTTAGTGTCAGTAAAGAGGGACACTTCAGGCCAGAGTAGCTGCATTTCAAAGTTCCCTGTCAGTGTTAGTAAAGAGGGACACTTCAGGCCAGAGTAGCTACATGTCAAAGTTCCCTGTCAGTGTTAGTAAAGAGGGACACTTCAGGCCAGAGTAGCTACATTTCAAAGTTCCCTGTCAGTGTCAGTAAAGAGGGACACTTCAGGCCAGAGTAGCTGCATTTCAAAGTTCCCTGTCAGTGTTAGTAAAGAGGGCCACTTCAGGCCAGAGTAGCTGCATTTCAAAGTTCCCTGTCAGTGTTAGTAAAGAGGGACACTTCAGGCCAGAGTAGCTACATGTCAAAGTTCCCTGTCAGTGTTAGTAAAGAGGGCCACTTCAGGCCAGAGTAGCTGCATGTCAAAGTTCCCTGTCAGTGTTAGTAAAGAGGGACACTTCAGGCCAGAGTAGCTGCATGTCAAAGTTCCCTGTCAGTGTTAGTAAAGAGGGACACTTCAGGCCAGAGTAGCTACATGTCAAAGTTCCCTGTCAGTGTCAGCAAAGAGGGACACTTCAGGCCAGAGTAGCTGCATTTCTAAGTTCCCTGTCAGTGTTAGTAAAGAGGGACACTTCAGGCCAGAGTAGCTGCATTTCAAAGTTCCCTGTCAGTGTCAGCAAAGAGGGACACTTCAGGCCAGAGTAGCTACATGTCAAAGTTCCCTGTCAGTGTTAGTAAAGAGGGACACTTCAGGCCAGAGGGACACTTCAGGCCAGAGTAGCTGCATTTCAAAGTTCCCTGTCAGTGTCAGCAAAGAGGGACACTTCAGGCCAGAGTAGCTACATTTCAAAGTCATTTATTATCTACACATTCAAGTTATTTTTAGCAAAAAGTTTGAGTACCTGCTAATAACCAACAAATGATTAAATTCAAACCGTGCCAGATCAGATCAGTGGGCTGGAAATAGATCTAAATAAATAGTCTCTAGTCTAGATTCCCAGCCCCATTCATTTGCATTGGACAGAAGTCACACCTACCTACAGTACGTGTACAAATTACCTCAACTAACCTGTACCCCCCCGCACACTGACTCGGTATAGCCTCATTATTGTTATTTCATTGTTATTTATTTTATTTTTTACTTGAGTTTATTTGGTAAATATTTTCTTAACTCTTCTTGAACTGCATGGTTGGTTAAGGGCTTGTAAGTAAGCATTTCACGGTAAGGTCTACACTGTTGGTTAAGGGCTTGTAAGTAAGCATTTCACGGTAAGGTCTACACTGTTGGTTAAGGGCCTGTAAGTAAGCATTTCACGGTAAGGTCTACACTGTTGGTTAAGGGCTTGTCAGTAAGCATTTCACGGTAAGGTCTACACTGTTGGTTAAGGGCATGTCAGTAAGCATTTCACGGTAAGGTCTACACTGTTGGTTAAGGGCTTGTCAGTAAGCATTTCACGGTAAGGTCTACACTGTTGGTTAAGGGCTTGTCAGTAAGCATTTCACGGTAAGGTCTACTACACCTGTTGTATTCGGGCGCATGTGACAAATAAAGTTTGATTTGATGCATGCTTAACAGCCATAAACATAGAATTAGGCTTACTAGAACAGGAATCTCCATTCAAGCCAATTGCAATGGCATGAGGCTTTTTCCTGTTCTAGCTATTATATTTCTTTGAACACAGCATCCCAGAGAGCCAGGATTTAGTTTACCATCAACATTGGAGAGGAACGATCCTCATCCTCCTCGTCCCTCCAATCCAGCCTTTCACAGTCCTCCCTTTCACTGGCTTGGTGTAGCCATGCTGCTGCCCAGTCTCGGCTAGCAGCATGGCTACCTACAGCCAAACCCAGACCACATCATCATCACTGGAGAGGAACGATCCTCATCCTCCTCGTCCCTCCAATCCAGCCTTTCACAGTCCTCCCTTTCACTGGCTTGGTGTAGCCATGCTGCTGCCCAGTCTCGGCTAGCAGCATGGCTACCTACAGCCAAACCCAGACCACATCATCATCACTGGAGAGAAACGATCCTCATCCTCCTCGTCCCTCCAATCCAGCCTTTCACAGTCCTCCCTTTCACTGGCTTGGTGTAGCCATGCTGCTGCCCAGTCTCGGCTAGCAGCATGCCTACCTACAGCCAAACCCAGACCACATCATCATCACTGCATCCATCCACACCAGAGTTGGCCTCTACCCCCCCCCTCTCTCTCTTACTCTCTGTCTCTCTCACACTCTCTCTCTTTCTAAATACTCCATGATGATTCACAGCAACAGCAGTAGCACTACAATTTCTAGGCTACAACATCACCATCACATCTCAGTTAGGTGACTGTTAGAAATAGTGGAATAAGTGAATGTCTCTCTTTTCCTTACGTAACTAAACCATGGCTTGCATTACACTGACTGCTGTGGCTCGAGGAAGAGAGAGGGAGAGAGGGAGGGAGGGAGGGAGAAGAGAGAGAAAAGGGAAGAGAGAGGGGGAAAGCCAGGGTGGATGACTGAAATGAATTTTAAAGATGGAGTCGTGTTATTTTTCCACCCTTCATTTCGCCTGAGGCTTAGAATGCTGTTTAGTTCCCTGGAAATAGAAGGCTCGGCTATGGGAATGAATCCACAGTATGTTGCTTATGTAGGAACCGTTTTCAGACAGCCTATGACTGCATAAGGTCAGCGCCAGGTACCTACCATTCCCTATCTACTGCACCATATGATGTGAAACAGACATCAAACAACACATTGAACATCAATACATCCAAAACAACATCTAGCCTATTCATATCTATGGGCTTGCAGTCCCTCCAAGTGAGGCCACTGGGTTTCTTCCCAAATGCATCCATCCCATTGAACAATTGTCTGTGTTTAATCATCATCTTATAATGACATAATTATCAGTCATATACTATCTATCCATGACTTCATATTCGGACTGCAATGTCCATCGCCATATAAAGTCATTATTAATGCTAGGACGATTAATGCTGTGCTGTCAAAGGTGGGTTTGCTCTAGTGGCGGATGATGAGTGTAAACAATATCACACTGCATTCTGAGAACGATATTCAACATTCCATATTTATTCCTTAACTTCCATTATAGAATGTTGCGTTTTACGCATTCAGTCACAGCTATATTAGATGCAGGCTAGGATACTACCAAGAGATGATGATGATGATGTGGAGGATACTGCCACTGGTACCACTGCCCATTCCAATGCAGACTACACGCCCCTCTGTGGCATGACATCTCCGAAGCTCAAGAATTCTACATCAAATTACTTTTAAAAAACCGTCAAGGGAAAAATAGGCACGGATGTGAAACTCCAAACAGCACATAATGGGTTTGTGTGAACGTATATTCATATTTTAAATTCGGTATAACAAATTCACAATATCAGGGCCAGGTCAGTGCAATGCAGGTGTGCGCATGCATCCGTGTGACACATTTCAATGTGGAGGAGATTCTAGTGTGGGCTCGGGCGCCGCGAAAATCGAGGCGTGTGTGTCCTTACGACTTGAACGCACTGCGATGCCTCGGAATGAATGGAATATAAACACAAATCCCACACATTGCAGAAGCAGACGCAACTATATAACATAGCGTACAATTGAGACATTTTAGTAATGGTGGTTAGGCTACTTACGCACTGCCTCCTGTCTGGGATCTAGACCGCTGGCGTTCTGTTGGATCTTCCCTATTTTATTCTGCAGAACCCAGACCCTCTGGTTGGTGGACATGATCTCGTTCTCCAGCTCCTGGAATAGGGAGCAGGCGTGTTTGGCCAGGTCGGAGAGCTGCCGCAAGGTCCGCGAGAGCACCACATTATTGATGGAGCACAGATCCTCAACGTTGAGCGAGCCTTCGTCATTTGGAATAGGTAACCTGCACAGTAACTGGGGTTCTACAATCCTTTTGGCAAATGGCATTTTGATCAACCGCAAAAATTATCCAAAATCCCCCCTAAAAAAAGCACACAAAAAATATCCAAGAAAAAAACTGTCGTTCATCGGGCGGTCTTCCGTCCCTCGTCCCCTCCTCTCCTCAATCCAAAATTCCCCGTGTCTCCTTCAGACCCTCCATCCTTTTCGTTGCTGAGATCTTACTCCGTCCGTTCTCCCGACGCGTGGCGCAGCCTGCCTGCATATAAGGATCCGCGCTACCCGAATGATCTTGGGTTGCCTCGGTGGCCTCCCCGGTTCTACTTTTTCATTGCTCCAGAATAGAGCGTGATGGCTTTAAAGGAAGAGAACACAAAACCCCGGAGTGATATCCTCAGACCGGATCAGGATTCAGGAATAGCGGAAGCTATTCAAGCGGCAGTAGCCTGCCTAGTGTGTTGAGCGGCAAATCAACGGGGAAGCGCGTGCTGCATACTGTCTCTACTATTACAGTCATAATGGGAAGAGCAGCGTATGAAAAACAGAGGGCTGGAATATAGTCAGATCTTTGTCTTTGAGAAAAGATTCAGCTTGATCTAATCTTTAGCTGCATTGCTGAGGTCAAGATCATATAAATTGTATAAACCAAAGAAAAGTCCATTGGCCTTGGGCCGATAACTACAAACGTATATTGTTTAAAGAACTGACAGACAACACCAATTAATCATTGACATTTATGATAAAAACCGCAGGTTCATTGATCCTATGTAATAAAACAAGATATGCCACACCAGTTGTCACTTCATAGGTCTTCTTTCAGAACCACTGTTTAAAGCCATGCAAGGGCTGACATCCATGATATCAAAATGATAGATTTAACCAGGCTATATAGTGTTTATTTAAATATGCTTTGTTTACAAACACTGTAGTAAAACAAGCTTATATTTTGGGTTCTGATGGGTACAACAGTTAAACTAAGCTCATGAGGCATTTATAAGTTACATTCTTCAAGAATCAATTGGTACATATCATTCATTTCTGAGTCCAAAAGTGGATGTAGCATCTGCTGATTACCCATTTAACACAGCCCTGTTGACCCCTGTCAGGCCTGGTTCTGTATAGTAGTCATTTAACACAGCCCTGTCAGGCCTGGTTCTGTATAGTAGTCATTTAACACAGCCCTGTCAGGCCTGGTTCTGTAGAGTAGTCATTTAACACACCCCCGTTGACCCCTGTCAGGCCTGGTTCTGTATAGTAATCATTTAACACAGCCCCGTTGACCCCTGTCAGGCCTGGTTCTGTATAGTAGTCATTTAACACACCCCTGTTGACCCCTGTCAGGCCTGGTTCTGTATAGTAGTCATTTAACACAGTCCTGTTGACCCCTGTCAGGCCTGGTTCTGTATAGTAGTCATTTAACACAGCCCTGTCAGGCCTGGTTCTGTATAGTAGTCATTTAACACAGCCCTGTTGACCCGTCAGGCCTGGTTCTGTATAGTAGTCATTTAACACAGCCCTGTTGACCCCTGTCAGGCCTGGTTCTGTATAGAAGTCATTTAACACAGCCCTGTCAGGCCTGGTTCTGTATAGTAGTCATTTAACACACCCCTGTCAGGCCTGGTTTCTGTATAGTAGTCATTTAACACAGCCCTTTAGACCCCTGTCAGGCCTGGTTCTGTATAGTAGTCATTTAACACAGCCCTGTCAGGCCTGGTTCTGTATAGTGGTCATTTAACACACCCCTGTCAGGCCTGGTTCTGTATAGTAGTCATTTAACACAGCCCTGTTGACCCCTGTCAGGCCTGGTTCTGTATAGTAGTCATTTAACACAGCCCTGTCAGGCCTGGATCTGTATAGTAGTCATTTAACACACCCCCGTTGACCCCTGTCAGGCCTGGTTCTGTATAGTAATCATTTAACACAGCCCCGTTGACCCCTGTCAGGCCTGGTTCTGTATAGTAGTCATTTAACACACCCCTGTTGACCCCTGTCAGGCCTGGTTCTGTATAGTAGTCATTTAACACAGTCCTGTTGACCCCTGTCAGGCCTGGTTCTGTATAGTAGTCATTTAACACAGCCCTGTCAGGCCTGGTTCTGTATAGTAGTCATTTAACACAGCCCTGTTGACCCGTCAGGCCTGGTTCTGTATAGTAGTCATTTAACACAGCCCTGTAGACCCCTGTCAGGCCTGGTTCTGTATAGAAGTCATTTAACACAGCCCTGTCAGGCCTGGTTCTGTATAGTAGTCATTTAACACACCCCTGTCAGGCCTGGTTTCTGTATAGTAGTCATTTAACACAGCCTTTTAGACCCCTGTCAGGCCTGGTTCTGTATAGTAGTCATTTAACACAGCCCTGTCAGGCCTGGTTCTGTATAGTGGTCATTTAACACACCCCTGTCAGGCCTGGTTCTGTATAGTAGTCATTTAACACAGCCCTGTTGACCCCTGTCAGGCCTGGTTCTGTATAGTAGTCATTTAACACAGCCCTGTCAGGCCTGGATCTGTATAATAGTCATTTAACACACCCCCGTTGACCCCTGTCAGGCCTGGTTCTGTATAGTAATCATTTAACACAGCCCCGTTGACCCCTGTCAGGCCTGGTTCTGTATAGTAGTCATTTAACACAACCCTGTTGACCCCTGTCAGGCCTGGTTCTGTATAGTAGTCATTTAACACAGTCCTGTTGACCCCTGTCAGGCCTGGTTCTGTATAGTAGTCATTTAACACAGCCCTGTCAGGCCTGGTTCTGTATAGTAGTCATTTAACACAGCCCTGTTGACCCCTGTCAGGCCTGGTTCTGTATAGTAGTCATTTAACACAGTCCTGTTGACCCCTGTCAGGCCTGGTTCTGTATAGTAGTCATTTAACACAGCCCTGTCAGGCCTGGTTCTGTATAGTAGTCATTTAACACAGCCCTGTTGACCCGTCAGGCCTGGTTCTGTATAGTAGTCATTTAACACAGCCCTGTAGACCCCTGTCAGGCCTGGTTCTGTATAGAAGTCATTTAACACAGCCCTGTCAGGCCTGGTTCTGTATAGTAGTCATTTAACACACCCCTGTCAGGCCTGGTTTCTGTATAGTAGTCATTTAACACAGCCCTTTAGACCCCTGTCAAGCCTGGTTCTATATAGTAGTCATTTAACACAGCCCTGTCAGGCCTGGTTCTGTATAGTGGTCATTTAACACACCCCTGTCAGGCCTGGTTCTGTATAGTAGTCATTTAACACAGCCCTGTTGACCCCTGTCAGGCCTGGTTCTGTATAGTAGTCATTTAACACAGCCCTGTCAGGCCTGGATCTGTATAGTAGTCATTTAACACACCCCCGTTGAACCCTGTCAGGCCTGGTTCTGTATAGTAATCATTTAACACAGCCCCGTTGACCCCTGTCAGGCCTGGTTCTGTATAGTAGTCATTTAACACACCCCTGTTGACCCCTGTCAGGCCTGGTTCTGTATAGTAGTCATTTAACACAGTCCTGTTGACCCCTGTCAGGCCTGGTTCTGTATAGTAGTCATTTAACACAGCCCTGTCAGGCCTGGTTCTGTATAGTAGTCATTTAACACAGCCCTGTTGACCCGTCAGGCCTGGTTCTGTATAGTAGTCATTTAACACAGCCCTGTAGACCCCTGTCAGGCCTGGTTCTGTATAGAAGTCATTTAACACAGCCCTGTCAGGCCTGGTTCTGTATAGTAGTCATTTAACACACCCCTGTCAGGCCTGGTTTCTGTATAGTAGTCATTTAACACAGCCCTTTAGACCCCTGTCAGGCCTGGTTCTGTATAGTAGTCATTTAACACAGCCCTGTCAGGCCTGGTTCTGTATAGTAGTCATTTAACACAGCCCTGTTGACCCCTGTCAGGCCTGGTTCTGTATAGTAGTCATTTAACACAGCACTGTCAGGCCTGGTTCTGTATAGTAGTCATTTAACACACCCCTGTTGACCCCTGTCAGGCCTGGTTCTGTATAGTAGTCATTTAACACAGTCCTGTTGACCCCTGTCAGGCCTGGTTCTGTATAGTAGTCATTTAACACAGCCCTGTCAGGCCTGGTTCTGTATAGTAGTCATTTAACACAGCCCTGTTGACCCGTCAGGCCTGGTTCTGTATAGTAGTCATTTAACACAGCCCTGTAGACCCCTGTCAGGCCTGGTTCTGTATAGAAGTCATTTAACACAGCCCTGTCAGGCCTGGTTCTGTATAGTAGTCATTTAACACAGCCCTGTCAGGCCTGGTTCTGTATAGTGGTCATTTAACACACCCCTGTCAGGCCTGGTTCTGTATAGTAGTCATTTAACACAGCCCTGTTGACCCCTGTCAGGCCTGGTTCTGTATAGTAGTCATTTAACACAGCCCTGTCAGGCCTGGATCTGTATAATAGTAATTTAACACACCCCCGTTGACCCCTGTCAGGCCTGGTTCTGTATAGTAATCATTTAACACAGCCCCGTTGACCCCTGTCAGGCCTGGTTCTGTATAGTAGTCATTTAACACACCCCTGTTGACCCCTGTCAGGCCTGGTTCTGTATAGTAGTCATTTAACACAGTCCTGTTGACCCCTGTCAGGCCTGGTTCTGTATAGTAGTCATTTAACACAGCCCTGTCAGGCCTGGTTCTGTATAGTAGTCATTTAACACAGCCCTGTTGACCCCTGTCAGGCCTGGTTCTGTATAGTAGTCATTTAACACAGTCCTGTTGACCCCTGTCAGGCCTGGTTCTGTATAGTAGTCATTTAACACAGCCCTGTCAGGCCTGGTTCTGTATAGTAGTCATTTAACACAGCCCTGTTGACCCGTCAGGCCTGGTTCTGTATAGTAGTCATTTAACACAGCCCTGTAGACCCCTGTCAGGCCTGGTTCTGTATAGAAGTCATTTAACACAGCCCTGTCAGGCCTGGTTCTGTATAGTAGTCATTTAACGCACCCCTGTCAGGCCTGGTTTCTGTATAGTAGTCATTTAACACAGCCCTTTAGACCCCTGTCAGGCCTGGTTCTATATAGTAGTCATTTAACACAGCCCTGTCAGGCCTGGTTCTGTATAGTGGTCATTTAACACACCCCTGTCAGGCCTGGTTCTGTATAGTAGTCATTTAACACAGCCCTGTTGACCCCTGTCAGGCCTGGTTCTGTATAGTAGTCATTTAACACAGCCCTGTCAGGCCTGGATCTGTATAGTAGTCATTTAACACACCCCCGTTGAACCCTGTCAGGCCTGGTTCTGTATAGTAATCATTTAACACAGCCCCGTTGACCCCTGTCAGGCCTGGTTATGTATAGTAGTCATTTAACACACCCCTGTTGACCCCTGTCAGGCCTGGTTCTGTATAGTAGTCATTTAACACAGTCCTGTTGACCCCTGTCAGGCCTGGTTCTGTATAGTAGTCATTTAACACAGCCCTGTCAGGCCTGGTTCTGTATAGTAGTCATTTAACACAGCCCTGTTGACCCGTCAGGCCTGGTTCTGTATAGTAGTCATTTAACACAGCCCTGTAGACCCCTGTCAGGCCTGGTTCTGTATAGAAGTCATTTAACACAGCCCTGTCAGGCCTGGTTCTGTATAGTAGTCATTTAACACACCCCTGTCAGGCCTGGTTTCTGTATAGTAGTCATTTAACACAGCCCTTTAGACCCCTGTCAGGCCTGGTTCTGTATAGTAGTCATTTAACACAGCCCTGTCAGGCCTGGTTCTGTATAGTAGTCATTTAACACAGCCCTGTTGACCCCTGTCAGGCCTGGTTCTGTATAGTAGTCATTTAACACAGCACTGTCAGGCCTGGTTCTGTATAGTAGTCATTTAACACACCCCTGTCAGGCCTGGTTCTGTAAAGTAGTCATTTAACACAGCCCTGTTGACCCCTGTCAGGCCTGGTTCTGTATAGTAGTCATTTAACACAGCCCTGTAGACCCCTGTCAGGCCTGGTTCTGTATAGTAGTCATTTAACACAGCCCTGTTGACCCCTGTCAGGCCTGGTTCTGTATAGTAGTCATTTAACACAGCCCTGTTGACCCCTGTCAGGCCTGGTTCTGTATAGTAGTCATTTAACACAGTCCTGTTGACCCCTGTCTGGCCTGGTTCTGTATAGTAGTCATTTAACACAGTCCTGTTGACCCCTGTCAGGCCTGGTTCTGTATAGTAGTCATTTAACACAGTCCTGTTGACCCCTGTCAGGCCTGGTTCTGTATAGTAGTCATTTAACACAGCCCTGTTGACCCCTGTCAGGCCTGGTTCTGTATAGTAGTCATTTACCACACCCTTGTCAGGCCTGGTTCTGTATAGTAGTCAATTAACACAGCCCTGTTGACCCGTCAGGCCTGGTTCTGTATAGTAGTCATTTAACACAGCCCTGTAGACCCCTGTCAGGCCTGGTTCTGTATAGAAGTCATTTAACACAGCCCTGTCAGGCCTGGTTCTGTATAGTAGTCATTTAACACACCCCTGTCAGGCCTGGTTTCTGTATAGTAGTCATTTAACACAGCCCTTTAGACCCCTGTCAGGCCTGGTTCTGTATAGTAGTCATTTAACACAGCCCTGTCAGGCCTGGTTCTGTATAGTGGTCATTTAACACACCCCTGTCAGGCCTGGTTCTGTATAGTAGTCATTTAACACAGCCCTGTTGACCCCTGTCAGGCCTGGTTCTGTATAGTAGTCATTTAACACAGCCCTGTCAGGCCTGGATCTGTATAGTAGTCATTTAACACACCCCCGTTGACCCCTGTCAGGCCTGGTTCTGTATAGTAATCATTTAACACAGCCCCGTTGACCCCTGTCAGGCCTGGTTCTGTATAGTAGTCATTTAACACACCCCTGTTGACCCCTGTCAGGCCTGGTTCTGTATAGTAGTCATTTAACACAGTCCTGTTGACCCCTGTCAGGCCTGGTTCTGTATAGTAGTCATTTTACACAGCCCTGTCAGGCCTGGTTCTGTATAGTAGTCATTTAACACAGCCCTGTTGACCCGTCAGGCCTGGTTCTGTATAGTAGTCATTTAACACAGCCCTGTAGACCCCTGTCAGGCCTGGTTCTGTATAGAAGTCATTTAACACAGCCCTGTCAGGCCTGGTTCTGTATAGTAGTCATTTAACACACCCCTGTCAGGCCTGGTTTCTGTATAGTAGTCATTTAACACAGCCCTTTAGACCCCTGTCAGGCCTGGTTCTGTATAGTAGTCATTTAACACAGCCCTGTCAGGCCTGGTTCTGTATAGTAGTCATTTAACACAGCCCTGTTGACCCCTGTCAGGCCTGGTTCTGTATAGTAGTCATTTAACACAGCACTGTCAGGCCTGGTTCTGTATAGTAGTCATTTAACACACCCCTGTCAGGCCTGGTTCTGTAAAGTAGTAATTTAACACAGCCCTGTTGACCCCTGTCAGGCCTGGTTCTGTATAGTAGTCATTTAACACAGCCCTGTAGACCCCTGTCAGGCCTGGTTCTGTATAGTAGTCATTTAACACAGCCCTGTTGACCCCTGTCAGGCCTGGTTCTGTATAGTAGTCATTTAACACAGCCCTGTTGACCCCTATCAGGCCTGGTTCTGTATAGTAGTCATTTAACACAGTCCTGTTGACCCCTGTCTGGCCTGGTTCTGTATAGTAGTCATTTAACACAGTCCTGTTGACCCCTGTCAGGCCTGGTTCTGTATAGTAGTCATTTAACACAGTCCTGTTGACCCCTGTCAGAACTGGTTCTGTATAGTAGTCATTTAACACAGCCCTGTTGACCCCTGTCAGGCCTGGTTCTGTATAGTAGTCATTTACCACACCCTTGTCAGGCCTGGTTCTGTATAGTAGTCAATTTAACACAGCCCTGTTGACCCCCTGTCAGGCCTGGTTCTGTATAGTAGTCATTTAACACAGCCCTGTTGACCCCTGTCAGGCCTGGTTCTGTATAGAAGTCATTTAACACAGCCCCGTTGACCCCTGTCAGGCCTGGTTCTGTATAGTGGTCCTTAAACACACCCCTGTCAGGCCTGGTTCTGTATAGTGGTCCTTAAACACACCCCTGTCAGGCCTGGTTCTGTATAGTAGTCATTTAACACAGCCCTGTTGACCCGTCAGGCCTGGTTCTGTATAGTAGTCATTTAACACAGCCCTGTAGACCCCTGTCAGGCCTGGTTCTGTATAGAAGTCATTTAACACAGCCCTGTCAGGCCTGGTTCTGTATAGTAGTCATTTAACACACCCCTGTCAGGCCTGGTTTCTGTATAGTAGTCATTTAACACAGCCCTTTAGACCCCTGTCAGGCCTGGTTCTGTATAGTAGTCATTTAACACAGCCCTGTCAGGCCTGGTTCTGTATAGTAGTCATTTAACACAGCCCTGTTGACCCCTGTCAGGCCTGGTTCTGTATAGTAGTCATTTAACACAGCACTGTCAGGCCTGGTTCTGTATAGTAGTCATTTAACACACCCCTGTCAGGCCTGGTTCTGTAAAGTAGTCATTTAACACAGCCCTGTTGACCCCTGTCAGGCCTGGTTCTGTATAGTAGTCATTTAACACAGCCCTGTTGACCCCTGTCAGGCCTGGTTCTGTATAGTAGTCATTTAACACAGCCCTGTTGACCCCTGTCAGGCCTGGTTCTGTATAGTAGTCATTTAACACAGTCCTGTTGACCCCTGTCAGGCCTGGTTCTGTATAGTAGTCATTTAACACAGTCCTGTTGACCCCTGTCAGAACTGGTTCTGTATAGTAGTCATTTAACACAGCCCTGTTGACCCCTGTCAGGCCTGGTTCTGTATAGTAGTCATTTACCACACCCTTGTCAGGCCTGGTTCTGTATAGTAGTCAATTTAACACAGCCCTGTTGACCCCCTGTCAGGCCTGGTTCTGTATAGTAGTCATTTAACACAGCCCTGTTGACCCCTGTCAGGCCTGGTTCTGTATAGAAGTCATTTAACACAGCCCCGTTGACCCCTGTCAGGCCTGGTTCTGTATAGTGGTCCTTAAACACACCCCTGTCAGGCCTGGTTCTGTATAGTGGTCCTTAAACACACCCCTGTCAGGCCTGGTTCTGTATAGTGGTCCTTAAACACACCCCTGTCAGGCCTGGTTCTGTATAGGGGTCCTTAAACACACCCCTGTCAGGCCTGGTTCTGTATAGGGGTCCTTAAACACACCCCTGTCAGGCCTGGTTCTGTATAGTGGTCCTTAAACACACCCCTGTCAGGCCTGGTTCTGTATAGTGGTCCTTTAACACAGCCCTGTCAGGCCTGGTTCTGTATAGTGGTCATTTACCACACCCCTGTCAGGCCTGGTTCTGTATAGTGGTCATTTACCACACCCCTGTCAGGCCTGGTTCTGTATAGTGGTCCTTAAACACACCCCTGTCAGGCCTGGTTCTGTATAGTGGTCCTTAAACACACCCCTGTCAGGCCTGGTTCTGTATAGGGGTCCTATCCGCAGACACATTCAAGTTGAATGAATGGATGTTATTCAAGTTCACTCAACAGGGGTTTCCTGGGCGTTCATTCATAGTTTTGCTGAACGAGTGTTTCACTTAATCCATACTGTTGTGTCAGAATCATTCAGAGGGCCTCAGTCTGAGCTCTGTCTATGGTGAGGCTCCCCACCTCTGTACTAGAACAGAACTGCTAAGTTAGCAAAGCTGAGGAACAGGCTCTAGAGGTGATCACAGTGGTTCAGTGTCCGGTCTCCTACAAAGCTGAGGGACAGGCTCTAGAGGTGATCACAGTGGTTCAGTGTCCGGTCTCCTACAAAGCTGAGGGACAGGCTCTAGGGGTGATCACAGTGGTTCAGTGTCCGGTCTCCTACAAAGCTGAGGGACAGGCTCTAACCTCACACACATGGTTATGGGTTTAACAACAGTATCCACCTCACACACATGGTTATGGGTTTAACAACAGTATCCACCTCACACACATGGTTATGGGCTTAACAACAGTATCCACCTCACACACATGGTTATGGGTTTAACAACAGTATCCACCTCACACACATGGTTATGGGTTTAACAACAGTATCCACCTCACACACATGGTTATGGGTATAACAACAGTATCCACCTCACACACGTGGTTATGGGTTTAACAACAGTATCCACCTCACACACATGGTTATGGGTTTAACAAAAGAAGACACCTGTATCATGTCAGATATAGAGTTGAAATGTATTGCAAAGTAACAATGTTTATTGTAACCACAGGAGCAGGCAAACGACAGGTCAGGTCAGGCAGGGGTCGATAATCCAGAGCAGAGACCAAGGTACAGGACGGCAGGCAGGCCCAGGGTCAGGTCAGGCAGTGTTCAGGCGGCTGAGAACAAGGTCAGGACAGGCAAAGGTCAAAAACCAGGAGGACGAGAAAGAGAGACTAGGGGCAAACAGGAGCTGAGACAAACCACTGGTAGGCTTTAACAAACAGAGACTAGGGGTAAACAGGAGCTGAGACCAACCACTGGTAGGCTCTAACAAAGAGAGACTAGGGGTAAACAGGAGCTGAGACCAACCACTGGTAGGCTTTAACAAACAGAGACTAGGGGTAAACAGGAGCTGAGACCAACCACTGGTAGGCTCTAACAAAGAGAGACTAGGGGTAAACAGGAGCTGAGACCAACCACTGGTAGGCTCTAACAAAGAGAGACTAGGGGTAAACAGGAGCTGAGACCAACCACTGGTAGGCTCTAACAAAGAGAGACTAGGGGTAAACAGGAGCTGAGACAAACCACTGGTAGGCTCTAACAAAGAGAGACTAGGGGTAAACAGGAGCTGAGACAAACCACTGGTAGGCTCTAACAAAGAGAGACTAGGGGTAAACAGGAGCTGAGACAAAACACTGGTAGGCTTTAACAAACAAGACGAACTGGCAACAGACAGACAGAAAACCCAGGTATAAATACCCAGGGGATAACGGGGAAGATGGGCGGCACCTGGAGGGGGGTGGAGACAATCACAAGGACAGGTGAAACAGATCAGGGCGTGACAATTACACTTTATATACATCACAGAAGACTGAAATATAACAAAACATTTTGACAAAAGAAACCCTGGATTTCAAATCAAATCAAATTTGTCACATGCACCGAATACAACAGGTGTAGGTAGACCTTATCGTGAAATGCTGAATACAACAGGTGTAGGTAGACCTTATCGTGAAATGCTTACTGACAAGCCCTTAACCAACAATGCAGTTCAATAAATAGAGTTAAGAAAATATTTACAAAATAAACTAAAGTAAAACATTTAATAAAAAGTAACACAATAAAATTAAATGACAATAACGAGGCTATATACAGAGGGTACTGGTACTGAGTTAATGTGCGGGGATACAGGTTAGTCGAGGTCATCTGTACATGTAAGTAGGGGTGAAGTGACTATACAAAGATAATAAACAGCGAGTAGCTCAATGTAAATAGTCCGGGTGGCCATTTGATGAATTGTTCAGCAGTCTTATGGGGGTAGAAGCTGTTAAGAAGCCTTTAGGACCTGACCTTGGTGCTCCGGTACTGCTTGCCGTGCGGTAGCAGAGAACAGTCTATGACTTGGGTGACTGGAGTCTTTGACAATTTTTTGGGCCTTCCTCTGACACTGCCTTGTATACTGTGTATAGGTCCTGGATGGCAGGATTTTCAGCTGGTTTAAACAATATATGTTTATTAACCCCCAGAGTCGATTGATGCACCGGTACGTCAACATATACGGTACATAACAAACAAATCCCTGTAAAAATCAGTCAGTTAAAGATATTAGAGATAAGTGTTTTTGCATGGACTGCCTCTCAAACCACCTCATCCACATCTGAGGTGAAAGGTGACAGAGAGGTGTTTATCAGACCTCTTCCACATCTGAGGTGAAAGGTGACAGAGAGGTGTTTATCAGACCACTTCCACATCTGAGGTGAAAGGTGACAGAGAGGTGTTTATCAGACCACTTCCACATCTGAGGTGAAAGGTGACAGAGAGGTGTTTATCAGACCACTTCCACATCTGAGGTGAAAGGTGACAGAGAGGTGTTTATCAGACCTCTTCCACATCTGAGGTGAAAGGTGACAGAGTGGTGTTTATCAGACCTCTTCCACATCTGAGGTGAAAGGTGACAGAGTGGTGTTTATCAGACCTCTTCCACATCTGAGGTGAAAGGTGACAGAGAGGTGTTTATCAGACCACTTCCACATCTGAGGTGAAAGGTGACAGAGAGGTGTTTATCAGACCTCTTCCACATCTGAGGTGAAAGGTGACAGAGAGGTGTTTATCAGACCTCTTCCACATCTGAGGTGAAAGGTGACAGAGAGGTGTTTATCAGACCTCTTCCACATCTGAGGTGAAAGGTGACAGAGAGGTGTTTATCAGACCTCTTCCACATCTGAGGTGAATGGTGACAGAGAGGTGTTTATCAGACCTCTTCCACATCTGAGGTGAAAGGTGACAGAGAGGTGTTTATCAGACCTCTTCCACATCTGAGGTGAAAGGTGACAGAGAGGTGTTTATCAGACCTCTTCCACATCTGAGGTGAAAGGTGACAGAGAGGTGTTTATCAGACCTCTTCCACATCTGAGGTGAAAGGTGACAGAGAGGTGTTTATCAGACCTCTTCCACATCTGAGGTGAAAGGTGACAGAGAGGTGTTTATCAGACCTCTTCCACATCTGAGGTGAAAGGTGACAGAGAGGTGTTTATCAGACCTCTTCCACATCTGAGGTGAAAGGTGACAGAGAGGTGTTTATCAGACCTCTTCCACATCTGAGGTGAAAGGTGACAGAGAGGTGTTTATCAGACCATGAGACATCTGAGGTGAAAGGTGACAGAGAGGTGTTTATCAGACCTCTTCCACATCTGAGGTGAAAGGTGACAGAGAGGTGTTTGTCAAACCACTTCCACATCTGAGGTGAAAGGTGACAGAGAGGTGTTTATCAGACCTCTTCCACATCTGAGGTGAAAGGTGACAGAGTGGTGTTTATCAGACCTCTTCCACATCTGAGGTGAAAGGTGACAGAGTGGTGTTTATCAGACCTCTTCCACATCTGAGGTGAAAGGTGACAGAGAGGTGTTTGTCAGACCATGAGACATCCCCAAAAATCTGTCTTCTCACAAAAAACGCCTGGAGCATCTGAACGGTTGGACCTATTAAAAACGATTATGACTACTCTATCTCACAAACACAATGATGTGTTCATGATGGGACTCGTCTGAAGGTAACCGGGACTGGATTAAAACAACTAATAGGAGTCGAAGGTAGTTTGTGCCTACTCCCGAAAAGGGGTTAAAAACTATATGTGATTTAGGACTGACACTTCCAAATCTTGTTTCTTATAATAGATTTTTTGACAGTACTTTTTTTCCATGTCTGAATGTGTTATTCAATTACTTTCTATCGGCTTTAGTACTAAAGGCAAAAATATACATTTCTGTCTGATAAAGCTATTCCTGGAATACCTGATAGTTATGTCAGAACATGAGAGAGAGAGAGAGAGAGAGAGAGAGAGAGAGGCTGATTCTTCTGTGACTATAGAGCAGCCCCCTCTTGTGGCAGATCTCGTAACTTCATCTTCCTGGAATCAATCACATGCAGCATCACTAATGGAGGTCTCTCTGTCTCTGTCTCTCTCTGTCTCTCTCTCTCTCTCTCTCTCTCTCTCACACTCTCTCTCTCACACTCTCTCTCTCACACTCTCTCTCTCACACTCTCTCTCTCATTCTCTCTCTCACTCTCTCTCTCAGGGTGTTATCTAAGTTGCAATGATATCAAGCAGCTACATAATGATAACAACTCAAAAACAGCCATTTCCTGAAAGGACATTAAAAGGGATGGTTTACGATGTTATTGTTCGTCCTGTCAGTCATGACACTAGAATATTAATCTCTGGTGTAACAGTGACAAGTGAGGGAACTCCTCTGTGTTTTGGCCTGAAGTCACAGACACTTGATATTCGGGTAAACAGCCTGTGTCCCAAATGGCTTCTTATTCTCTATAGAGTGCACAAACGTTGACTAGGGTTCATAGTGCTCTGGTCAAAAGTAACCTAGTGCACTCAATAGGACATAGGGTGTCATTAGGAACGCAGACATTGTCACCTGATCCTGAGGCAGACATGGAGGGAGTGATACGGTTACGCGGGCGATGCACTGAAAGCCTGAACAGGTTGAACAGGTATCCTTCCACCACGGCCTAGGGGCCACACAGGAAGTGACTCTATAATACTGGAGGTCAGTCAGGTAAACACAGACAGAAGAAAGAAACACCCCATGTGACTTTTTGGTCACTAGGCAACACCTTTTAGCAGTTTCATCTCTCTGGATACTCCTGCAATACACATTCAGTCCAAAATAAACGACAACTCCATTCTGAGGTAAAGAGATTTAAAAAATATATATATAGTGTACTGACAAAATGCAAAAAGTCCATTAGTTGTTTTGTTTTAGTAGACCAATAAAATGAAACCCAAAGCATATGATGATATAGTGATATAAAATGAATGAGTTGAACAAGATGGAAAACCCCCCACAATCCCTTTCAGCTGTTCTCCTGCTGATTCATTTACTGAGACAGAAATACAATACTGGGGACTGCAGGTACTGGGGTCAGATATCTGTTATCATATTGTTGTAATAACAAGTTTAATAATCAACTTTGCCTTGATCTGATCGATACTTATCTCCCTTTAGGGCCCAAAGGTGCATGTCTTGCAGTTTCCATCCTGCCTGTAATAGTCCCTGCGTCTGATAAGGTGTCAGCTACAACCTAGAGGCCAATTAAGACCTGCCGTATATTTTTTAAATCATGTTCCCCTGCTGAAGTACAGCTGAAGTACAGCTGAAGTACAGCTGAAGTACAGCTAAGGACACAGGAAACCAAACCGTTGGGAATTGATCTGTTAAAATGAGTTTCCTTCCCTGTGTTAATAAAGTAGTTCCTTATAAACAATCTATTAAAGGCTTATTGACGAACAATAAATATATTGTTATATAAATATAAAGTATTTTTGTTAAGTGTTATAAAGTATCTATGTTTTGGGAAAAGTTTGCTAAACATTTGCAGTGGTGCATTTGAGATGACTAACTGTTAAAAATCCAAACATTTGTGCAGTCATTTCCTGCATTGAACAGAGCTAATATCAAATCAAATCAAATGTATTTATACAGCCCTTCGTACATCAGCTGATATCTCAAAGTGCTGTACAGAAACCCAGCCTAAAACCCCAAAACAGCAAGCAAAGCAGGTGTAGAAGCACGGTAGAAGCACGGTGGCTAGGAAAAACTCCCTAATACATTTTAAGTTTGGTTTGAGTTCCTTTTAGGGCATGTCCCAAATGGCACCCTATTCCCTACACAGTGCACTATGGGCCATAGGGCCCTAGTCAAAAGTAGTGCACCACATAGGGAACATGGTCAAATTTGGGACAAAGTCTTAATGGATGTTTTTATGGCCACACAGTACTGATGTACTTTAGTGCAGCTGGACCAGGAGATCAGGGTTATACGACCTAGCTGCCATCAGCTGTCTCAATAACCTCTAGTAGTACTGGTAGCTGTGTGGATATT
Source organism: Oncorhynchus mykiss (assembly GCF_057628025.1). Classification (NCBI taxonomy): domain Eukaryota; kingdom Metazoa; phylum Chordata; class Actinopteri; order Salmoniformes; family Salmonidae; genus Oncorhynchus; species Oncorhynchus mykiss. The sequence goes on from NC_143039.1 coordinate 14,756,695, forward strand.
GTAGTATATAACCACGAGATTCAGCCGCGGGAGGCTTTTTTCTTCAGCTGATGGTCAGGGGGTCAGAACATAATGACACATCATTTGTAGACTGCAAATTGACAGCATTTTGAATCCCAGATATAATATTTGAATACAACGTAATCATTTCAAACCTTGCTTACATTTGTACAGTATAAGATCACATACATCTCTCACGTTCGTCGTAATGAGAAGACCAAGGTGCAGCGTGACCAAAGTTCCACATGTTTTTAATAAAGAGAAACTCACCAAAACAAAAACAATAAAGTTTAAACGAAACGTGAAGCTACTGGTGTGCACTCAGGCAACTCAATGTAGACAAGATCCCACAAACACAAATGAGGGAAATGGCTACCTAAATATGATCCCCAATCAGAGACAACGATAAACAGCTCTCTCTGATTGGGAACCATATCAGGCCAACATAGACATACAAAAAACCTAGATGACCCACCCTAGTCACTATCACGCCCCAACCAACACAGAGAATAAACAGCTTACTATGGTCAGGGCGTGACATATACGTGGGAATAGATTTCCAAAATTAAAATCACTTGGAGCCGTTTTGCTGGTGCTTTGACAGTATTTTAAGTAAAATAAAATAAATAATAATTGGCTGAGAGAACTTGAGGGGACATATAAAATCCCTGTGGGCCAAATTCGGCTCGCGGGCCACCAGTTGGGGAACCCTGCGGTATATATTGTTTTTATATTTATTTATTGTCATGTGTTCAATGTGTTTCCACTATGTGCTGCAAAATGAATTGCCCCCTGTGGATAATAAAGACTCTACTCTACTCTGTTCTACTCTACTCTACTCTATTCTACTCTGTTCTATTCTACTCTATTCTATTCTACTCTACTCTACTCTGTTTTGTTCTATTCTATTCTGTTCTACTCTGTTCTACTCTACTCTGTTCTACTCTGTTCTATTCTGTTCTACTCTAATCTGTTCTATTCTATTCTATTCGACTCTACTCTGTTCTATTCTATTCTATTCTACTCTGTTCTATTCTACTCTACTCTGTTCTATTCTATTCTATTCTACTCTGTTCTATTCTACTCTGTTCTATTCTACTCTGTTCTATTCTATTCTACTCTACTCTGTTCTATTCTATTATATTCTACTCTACTCTGTTCTATTCTATTCTACTCTGTTCTATTTTATTATATTCTATTCTACTCTACTCTGTTCTATTCTATTCTACTCTACTCTGTTCTATTCTATTCTACTCTGCTCTACTCTGTTCTATTCTATTCTACTCTACTCTGTTCTATTCTACTCTGTTCTATTCTATTCTACTCTGTTCTATTCTACTCTGTTCTATTCTATTCTACTCTACTCTGTTCTATTCTATTCTACTCTGCTCTACTCTGTTCTATTCTATTCTACTCTACTCTATTCTATTCTACTCTGTTCTATTCTATTCTATTCTACTCTGTTCTATTCTAATCTACTCTGTTCTATTCTACTCTGTTCTATTCTATTCTACTCTACTCTGTTCTATTTTATTCTGTTCTATTCTATTCTGTTCTATTCTACTCTACTCTAGTGTGATGGGTTTGGCACACACACACACACACACACACACACACACACACACACACACACACACACCTCAAACGTGTACATGTTCACTGTCTCAGCGCAGAAGTTACAGCAAGACTTAGAAACTGTCAGTAACTTCAAGACAATGTTATAGTTGTAGAACAAAGGCAATGTTATGTTTGAGATAGTAGCCCATCTGCCGTGCGATAGCTGGCCCTCTGACGTACACTGTACCCTTCTATCCACCCATCGGTGTATAAAGGACAAGATACACGCTGGAGTTATGACTCTGACCAAAGGGCGAAGACAGCTCTTATAGTTAGATATGAGTGAGTAAGAAACTGAAGCGGTCTCAGTGTGACCGTGGAGGACATTCATACAGGATGTCTATGACCAGGCTTCTTCTAGTGGGGCTGATTGCTGTGGCCTGTGTGGCAGCACAGTCAGACTTAGAGAGAAGGGCACAGGAGTTTCTGGACCAGTTTGATGGGAACGCTACTCATCTCATGTATCAGTATTCCCTGGCATCATGGGCGTACAACACAGATATTTCCCAGGAGAATTTAGACAAACTGGTGAGTTTTCTGGTAGATTTAAAGTGGCACTAATGAAAGGCAGAGTTTCAAAGCCATCTTCAGAGACCTCCTATGGCCTATAGCTGGGGGTCCACAAGACTGAATTGAGAAACACGGTGGATCTATGGTTCTGGTTCTGAACAATGTCAATAATGGTATATTGCTGTCAATTTTGAATTAGTAGGCTACATCTCAACACATAACTCCAGACAGACAACTAGTTATTTGATATGGTCTATTGTATTGTATTGTTAATATTATGAATCAAATGTAATTTCTGTCAATGTTTTGTTAATGGTTTCAGGGTGTACAGAGCACAATCTGGGGAGAATACTACAGCACAGTATCCAAGGAGTCGGAGAAGTTTCCAATCGATCAGATCAGTGATCCATTGATCAGACTCCAGCTGATTTCCCTCCAGGACAAGGGCTCTGGGGCCTTGTCCGCAGACAAAGCGGCACATGTGAGACACATTCTTTCACTGCTACCTCTCTTCTATTAGTCTGACTGTCCTCATCTCTTCTATTAGTCTGACTGTCCTCATCTCTTCTATTACCCTGACTGTCCTCATCTCTTCTATTAGCCTGACTGTCCTCATCTCTTCTATTAGTCTGACTGTCGTCATCTATTCTATTAGTCTGACTGTCCTCATCTCTTCTATTAGTCTGACTGTCCTCATCTCTTCTATTAGTCTGACTGTCCTCATCTCTTCTATTAGTCTGACTGTCCTCATCTCTTCTATTAGTCTGACTGTCCTCATCTCTTCTATTAGTCTGACTGTCCTCGTCTCTTCTATTAGCCTGACTGTCCTCGTCTCTTCTATTAGTCTGACTGTCCTCATCTCTTCTATTAGTCTGACTGTCCTCATCTCTTCTATTAGTCTGACTGTCCTCGTCTCTTCTATTAGTCTGACTGTCCTCATCTCTTCTATTAGCCTGACTGTCCTCGTCTCTTCTATTAGTCTGACTGTCCTCATCTCTTCTATTAGTCTGACTGTCCTCATCTCTTCTATTAGTCTGACTGTCCTCATCTCTTCTATTAGTCTGACTGTCCTCATCTCTTCTATTAGTCTGACTGTCCTCATCTCTTCTATTAGTCTGACTGTCCTCATCTCTTCTATTAGTCTGGCTGTCCTCATCTCTTCTATTAGTCTGACTGTCCTCATCTCTTCTATTAGTCTGACTGTCCTCATCTCTTCTATTAGTCTGACTGTCCTCATCTCTTCTATTAGTCTGACTGTCCTCATCTCCTCTATTAGTCTGACTGTCCTCATCTCTTCTATTAGTCTGACTGTCCTCATCTCTTCTATTAGTCTGACTGTCCTCATCTCTTCTATTAGTCTGACTGTCCTCATCTCTTCTATTAGTCTGACTGTCCTCGTCTCTTCTATTAGCCTGACTGCCCTCGTCTCTTCTATTAGCCTGACTGTCCTCATCTCTTCTATTAGTCTGACTGTCCTCATCTCTTCTATTAGTCTGACTGTCCTCATCTCTTCTATTAGTCTGACTGTCCTCGTCTCTTCTATTAGTCTGACTGTCCTCATCTCTTCTATTAGCCTGACTGTCCTCATCTCTTCTATTAGCCTGACTGTCCTCATCTCTTCTATTAGTCTGACTGTCCTCATCTCTTCTACTAGTCTGACTGTCCTCATCTCTTCTATTAGTCTGACTGTCCTCATCTCTTCTATTACAGGCTAGTCAAATACTCACGGGAACAGGCAACATAGCATAACTTGTTGTTCTTTTTGTTGTTGTTGATGTTGTTGTTGTTAATGTTGTTGTTGTTAATGTTGTTGTTGATGTTGTTGTTGTTAATGTTGTTGTTGTTAATGTTGTTGTTGATGTTGTTGTTGTTAATGTTGTTGTTGTTAATGTTGTTGTTGTTAATGTTGTTGTTGATGTTGTTGTTGTTAATGTTGTTGTTGTTGATGTTGTTGATGTTAATGTTGTTGTTGTTAATGTTGTTGTTGTTAATGTTGTTGTTGTTAATGTTGTTGTTGTTAATGTTGTTGTTGTTAATGTTGTTGTTGATGTTGTTGTTGATGTTAATGTTGTTGTTGTTAATGTTGTTGTTGTTAATGTTGTTGTTGTTAATGTTGTTGTTGATGTTGTTGTTGTTGTTGTACTTCATGTCAGCTGAACAAAGTGATGAATGAGATGAGCTCCATCTACAGTACAGGCACGGTGTGCAAGAGAGAAGACCCCTTAGACTGTCAAACCTTGGAACCAGGTAAAGGCCAGAGTCCCACATGGCCCTGGGGGAAAGTAGGACACTAAGTAATGAATAGGGTGCCATTTGGTATGGGTACAAAGTACCAACTGTCAGCTCGGCTGTGGCAACCTGACTTTACGACCGACTGCCCTTTTACGGATGTCCAAGGTCATTGACTGAGTCCCAAACGGCACTCTATTCCCTATATAGGGCACTACTTTTGACCAGGGCCTTAGTAGTGTCAAACGTAGAGCAAAATATAGGGTAAAAAGTAGTGTACTAAATTGTGTACCAGTGGGATGCAGACCCTAGACTTGAATAAAAACTGTATATCGCAAGACTACTAGTCACTCTGTCAGATACTTCAACAACAAAAAACCCTGGCGAAAAACTCCCCTAGTTTTGAAGGAATAGTATTTATTGTAAAACCTCACTTCAGGTTTTGGATGTTTTGGATGTCTTGGATGTCTTGGATGTCTTGGATGTCTTGGATGTCTTGGATGTTTTGGATGTTTTGGATGTCTTGGATGTCTTGGATGTCTTGGATGTCTTGGATGTTTTGGATGTTTTGGATGTCTTGGATGTCTTGGATGTCTTGGATGTCTTGGATGTCTTGGTGAGGGAGATGGCTTCAGAAATCTGAGGTCAGATAGTGGTTTAATGTTGTGTATGAAAAAAGGAACCCCAGCTCAATGATATTCCTGTATGCGAGGATACATAAAATAATAACAAAAATACAAGGGAATGGACAAGAATACTGGTGTGCTGGAGTTTCTCTTTCCAATATGAACTAGCCTTTTGTCAACTGGTTTACTGCTGTGTCTAACGTCTAGGGCTGGAGAGTATAATGGCCAACATGGACAGTGACTACTATGAGCGTCTACATGTATGGGAGGGCTGGAGAGTGGAGGTAGGGAAGAAGATGAGGCCTCTGTATGAAGACTATGTGGACCTTAAGAACGAAGCTGCCAAACTCAATGGTAGACCTACTAATACTACTACTACTACTATACTGCTACTACTACAACTACTATATACTGCTACTACTACTACTACTACTACTATACTGCTATTACTACTATGAGTACTACTACTATACTGCTACTACTACTACTACTACTACTACTACTACTACTACTATACTGCTATTACTACTACTACTACTATACTACTACTACTACAACTACTATACTGCTACTACTACTACTATACTGCTATTACTACTACGAGTACTACTACTATACTGCTACTACTACTACTACTACTACTACTACTATACTGCTAATATTACTATGAGTACTACTAGTATATTGCTACTACTACTACTATACTGCTAATATTACTACGAGTACTACTACTATATTGCTACTACTACTACTACTATATTGCTATTATTACTACGAGTACTACTATTAGTACACTACCATACTACTACTGCGCATCTACTATACTACTACTACACTACTACTACTACTACTAGTATCATAGTGCTACTCCTACTACTACTACTGCTATAATTACTACTACTATTACTACTATACTAGTACTACTACTACTAATACTATTACTACTATATTACTGCTACTACTATTACTACTATACTAGTACTACTACTACTACTACTACTACTACTACTACTACTACTAATACTATTACTCCTATATTACTACTACTACTACTATTATATTACTATTACTACTACTACTATATTACTACTACCACTACTACTGTACTACTACTACTGCTAGTGTATTACTACTATACTACTACTACTACTACTACACTACTACTATATTACTACTACCACTACCACTGTACTACTACTACTGCTAGTGTATTACTACTATACTACTACTACTACTACTACTACACTACTACTATATTACTATACCACTACTAATATATTACTACTATACTACTACTACACTGCTACTATATTACTACTACTACTACTACTACTGCTAGTGCATTACTACTATACTACTACTACTACTACTACACTACTACTATATTAATATACCACTACTAATATATTACTACTATACTACTACTATCTTACTATACTACAAATAATATATTACCAATATACTACTACTATATTACTACTACTACTACTACTACTACTGTACTACTACTACTGCTAGTGTATTACTACTATACTACTACTACTACTACTACTACACTACTACTATATTACTATACCACTACTAATATATTACTACTATACTACTACTACTACTGTACTACTACTACTGCTAGTGTATTACTACTATACTACTACTACTACTACTACTACTACTACACTACTACTATATTACTATACCACTACTAATATATTACTACTACTACTACTACTACTACTGTACTACTACTACTGCTAGTGTATTACTACTATACTACTACTACTACTACTACTACTACTGTACTACTACTACTGCTAGTGTATTACTACTATACTACTACTACTACTACTACTACTACTGTACTACTACTACTGCTAGTGTATTACTACTATACTACTACTACTACTACTACTACTACACTACTACTATATTACTATACCACTACTAATATATTACTACTACTACTACTACTACTACTGTACTACTACTACTGCTAGTGTATTACTACTATACTACTACTACTACTACTACTACACTACTACTATATTACTATACCACTACTAATATATTACTACTATACTACTACTATCTTACTATACTACAAATAATATATTACCAATATACTACTACTATATTACTACTGCACAACTACTATACTACTACTACAAACCTGTCCAACTACTACTACTATATCTATCGCCACAGATTATGAGGACTACGGAGATTATTGGCGGTCCAACTATGAAACTATCGATGACAGCCCATACAACTACGCCAGGGGCCAACTGATGACCGATGTGAGGCGCATTTACAAAGAGGTACGTTGTCGACTGTTGTGGTGCTTCAACTACACTGAGCTTTTCTCACATACAAATGAAATGTATTGTTTTTATGTAGCAAAAACACTTTTAATAAAATATTATTGATACTATTTTGTATTATTGGATGCATTTGTTATTGTATATATTACTGTATTGTACAAGTTAGGGTTTTACTTTCTAAATGTAATCCGTTACAGTTACTAGTTACCTGTCCAAAATTGTAATCGGTAATGCACATTTTGGATTACCCAAGTGTAACGGATGTGAAACGTCTAGTTTAGTTAGCGGTGGTGCGCGCTAAATAGCGTTTCAATCGGTGACGTCACTTGCTCTGAGACCTTGAAGTAGTAAGGGCCGCGGCTTTTGTGGAGCGATGGGTAACGATGCTTCGTGGGTGACTGTTGTTGATGTGTGCAGAGGGTCCCTGGTTCGCGCCCGGGTATGGGCGAGGGAACGGTCTAAAGTTATACTGTTAACCAAACTCAATAACGTAATCCGAATCCTTTCAGTTACTTTTAGACACTTAAGAAGCACAGGTTAGCGTTTTTTCGTCATGAATCTTCTTATGAAGGCAGCGCTGCAAAGTGGCCACTAGCTGGCACAGCCACAAAGTCATCAAATCTGATTTTAAACCTAACCCTAATGTTAACCCTAACCTTAACCACACAGCTAACCCATAATGTCTAACCCTAACCTTAACCACACTGCTAACCCATAATGCCTAACCGTAACCGTAAATTAAGAATATAGCCCATCTAGCTGAAATCGCTCAGTTCTGCCTCCAGGACAAGACTCATCCCAATAAACGTCAACCATTTTATTAACGTCAATCTGTTTAAAGAGGCATTAGAAGAAGACAAAAAATATTATTACCAATTGAACAACATCTACTGCAGGATAAGTTCATGTTAAAGTTTACATAGCTGGCCATATATGGATGTTAAATTTGACTTAATGGGTTGGTTATGTAGGCTTCTTCTAACCCGTTGCTTTCTACTACTGTATAGAATATAATAGGATTAGGCTATATTTTTACATTAAACACCAGAGTCTGTCATATTCCTGTCATTCCAATTCATGTTATACCCCTTGATCTTAAAGAATAGGACTTGGAAATATGTAAATATAGATTAGTCAAATAGTTTTACCCGAATATAACCCAATAACTAAGGACTAATCAGCCTACTCTGTTGTTTATGATTTTGTTGTCATCGACGACTGATTGGGCTTTCTCGTGGTCCACTTAATTATTATTTTTATTTTTTTGCCAATATGTAGAAAAATACGACGGGGGCGTTGAGAAGGGAGGAACTGCCTCAAACTGTTATTCCATAGGCTGGGATCCGCACTATGAAGTGGTTGCAAGAACGCATTTTATACTGGCATATTCATTACGCCGATTCTGTTGCAAAACGTTTCTTAAAAGGAAGCAAACTGGACATAACGGGGAGGGACCTACCTCAATTTGTCCAATAGAAACGATTGTTTTGCTCTGTTTGCTTCCGTTTGGTTCTGTCACAAAAACCACAATTGATAGGCAGCTTAAACTTCTTATATTCAACCATTATTGGGTTAAAATACACATATACATTTGTGAACAGCCACCCACATTCACAACATCCACAATCCGTAAGGCGCAAATAGCTAAATGAGATCGCTGCAGTGTGACTCACATCCATGCGTTTGCAGCCTAGATATCAGTAATAAGTGATGTCCATATCGCCCGTTGAGCTACACCACTGTTGTCATCCTGACCTCCATGCGTTTATTGAAGTTGGATAACCTTTGAATGCCGACAGCAGTCACTCCATCAGAAGACATAGTTTGGACTGTAGCATACAAAAACATATTCCTGCGATCCATCAAACGCATTTGTTGTGTCATCATAGTGGTCTCTAATTTGTGGTCAGACTCGCTCAGGCAGAACAAATAAAAATGACCGAGGTAAAGACAGTTTAAAGTTGGATATTCGCGCTTTCAAACTTCAATGGCTTTCAAACCATTTGAGCCACAGACCTCCAAATAAGTGTCATGATGTTGGAAAAATTGCGCGCACCAGATTTGGACATTGATTCGCTTTCCAAAGCTAATAAACATGTGAAAATGTGAGCAGCATTTTGTATTCCTAGTTGGATTAGTTAGGGAGCATAAACAAAGTACAAACTTTTTTTTACATTTGAATTTCAATAGCTCCTTGGTCATGTGACTTAATGACTTCAAACAAGGTTCAGAATGTCCACTGACTACCCTTCTATATTGCACACCCTTTAGTTTGTCCATTTTCATCTCACAAGATATTACATACATTTTTCTAAATTAAAAATGTATATCTTACAGGCCTACATCTTCTCTCACTTCGTTGGTGTGTCACCTCACCAAATCTGAATACCATGATGTTGACATATTTGCTATATTTGCTCGGCCTTTTTTGTCGTCTAAACATGTATTTGGCCTTACATGACTGAAAGGTGCCGAAGCACAGAGGTAAGGTGAGGCTTTTTTCAGGCTGTGACTAGCTTTGATATGCTTGTATTTGAATGTCAAGGTGCAACATGGGTTGACCTTATTACATTCAGAATACAGCACGTCTGTCCGTGGCTGGTGTAGATTTCAGGTACCTGGTAAAGGCTTTATTTCCTGCCACCTGTCCATCTTAATAGAAATGGAAAATGACTTTGCCCCTGGTCTGGTCATTCTTTTAGCACGGCTCACTTGTTCTGTCCCTCTGTCTCCCTGGAGTACTCTTTGTCACTTTGTGCTTGTATGTCATCTTTCCTGTCCTCTAGAGTCTCTTCCTCACCTTCTGTCCCTCTGTCTCCGTAGTACTCTTCATCACTTTGTGCTTGTATGTCATCTTTCCTGTCCTCTAGAGTCTCTTCCTCACCTTCTGTCCCTCTGTCTCCGTAGTACTCTTCATCACTTTGTGCTTGTATGTCATCTTTCCTGTCCTCTAGAGTCTCTTCCTCACCTTCTGTCCCTCTGTCTCTGGTGTAAGGATCTAGATGGTGTTGACTGAGTTTCTGGCCATCATCAATATTTCTCTTTCCATTGTCGTCTTTATTTGCCAGTTTCATGACACGCTCTGTTTCCAATGTGTTGTTAACTCACCGTGTTGTTGTTGTTGTTGTTGTTGTTGTATGCTTTCTGTAATGTCATTAAAGTTAATTCATCACTATGTCAATACATTTCCGTCACTCAATACACAAAGCTATCAGAATGTAAGCTCATCACTGCACAGGAAAAAAAACTGTAGTTTCAACGTGTAGTTGTGGTGTGAATGTTATACATTTTGGTGTCACACAAAAAGACATAGGAATGTATTTTCCCAGTTAGAAATAGTAGGCCATGCATCAAATAACTATTTTCATCAGAAAAACAAACCCTCAAAATGCACTATTGCATTTTGTATACGTTGTCTGCAGGTGGCTTGTTGTGAATGCTCTCAAATATCAAGTCATTATCAGGTTATGTAAACTGCGTGCAACGTAGAAGGATTTGTCTTAATGTACAGTATATGAAAGTGATGCTATGAAAAAGATTCTTTCACGTTATCAAGCTCACTCTGACTGACAAATCACTGCCTATTACTGTGATTAAAAAGAGCATATGAAACATTGTTTTTCATGAGGCCTACCTGTGTGCCTTCCTTTAACATCTTCGGGATCAGTGCTGTCCTGGGAAATGTTCTTGTTACGTACAACCTAATGCTAATCGCATTAGCCTACGTTAGCTCAACCGACCCGCGGAAGGGACACTGATCCCGAAGAAGTTTTAAGCACCTCTGTTCAAACACCTCTCCTGTCCTTGATCCAAACCACATACAGCCATTTGCAGATCTTTCAGTGTCCATGTGAAAGATAGTTATTGCGAGGCTGGAACATTTGTTAACTTAATTTTTATTTATTTTTAAGACCAATGTAAAATGAAGGCCTGCAAAGCTTTCAGATTTAATCTAATAACATGAGATGAAAATGGACAAACTAAAGGGTGTGCAATATAGAAGGGTAGTCAGTGGACATTCTGAACCTTGTTTGAAGTCAGTAGGTCACATGACCAAGGAGCTATTGAAATTCAAAAATGTACATAAATCATTTAAAATAGTACGAGGTGTAAATGGACAAAAAAAAAAGTGTGTGCAATGTGTGTCTATGCCATCGGGTTATCTACAATCAGTTTTGAAAGTTGTAGGAGTAATGGTTAAAGAGCTATTGAAATGTGAAAATTTTAATTTGTCACTATGTTGACGGTCCCTAACTTTCTGTTGGTGGACGTAAGGAAAACTACAGGCGAATGAATATCTGTCGAATATCCAGCCTGAAACTGTCTTAACCTCGGTATAAAAAAAAGTGTCCCTTTTTTTCCAATGCTGATTTGAATGTCATTGAGAAACAGAAACGTGTCAAATAATTTGTTTGTTTCCTTTCTAAATGTAAAAGTAATACTAGAAGTAATCATATCTGTATCTGTAATCTGATTACAATATTTTTGCTGGTAACACAACGAATTAGAGTTAGATGTTTGGAATCCGTTATATGTCATCCTTTACTCCCCAACCAGTGTGCTTTATTTGCATTATGCAAATCGGACTTGCCACATCAAAGATATTGTGTTTTTATATTTTATTGCACACCATCAACTCTATTGTGTCTTTCCAGATCCTCCCCCTCTACAAAGAGCTGCATGCCTATGTGAGGTCTAAGCTGCAGGCCAAACACCCTGAACACATCCACCCAGAGGGGGGCCTACCCGCACATCTACTGGGTAAGGTCACTGGACAGGGCTCAGCTTTCGCTCCAACACTGCTGGAACATGACTGAGTCAGTTTATGAAGGTCTTCTCTCTCTCTGTCTCTCTCTCTCTCTCTCTCTCTCTCTCTCTCTCTCTCCTCTCTCTCTCTCTCTCTCTGTCTCTCTCTCTCTCTCTCTCTCTCTCTCTCTCTCTCTCTCTCTCTCTCTCTCTCTCTCTCTCTCTCTCTCTCATTACCTTTTTCAGGTGACATGTGGGGAAGGTTTTGGACAGGTCTTTACCCCATCTCAACCCCTTTTCCAGAGAAAACCGACATTGATGTGACGGAAGCTATGATCGCACAGGTTGAGTGAAAATAAATCATGAATCATGAATCATCAATCTGCTATTGTACGTATCCAACATAAACGTTGAAAATTGTAGACTAGGAATCGTGGATCTGAAGGAAACAAGTGTGACTTTAATAGTGACTTCTGTTACTTTCAATTCTTACCTCCTAAAATACCCTGTGAGTTAAACACCTTTTCTCTATTTCCCAGAAATGGCCTAAGGACAGACTGTTCCAAGAAGCAGAGAAGTTTTTCATGTCGGTGGGTCTATACAAGATGTTCGACAACTTCTGGAAGGACTCTATGCTGGAGAAACCTACTGATGGCAGGAAGGTAGTGTGCCACCCTACAGCCTGGGACATGGGGAACAGAGAGGACTTCAGGTAACAGGAATCGTATTCATCCTGCATTTAACTAATCTAGCAGGTAAGGGCATTGGGCCAGTAACCAAAAGGTTGCTGGTTTGACTCCCTGAGCAGGCAAGGTGGAAAACTCTGCTGTTCTGCCTTTGAGCAAGGCACTTAACCTCCGACAACAACTGCTTCCCGGGTGTTGATGACGTGGACGGCGATTAAGGTCGGCCCTCCGCTCCTCTCTGATTCAGAGGGGTTGGGTTAAATGCTGAAGACACGTTTCAGTTGAATGCATTCAGTTGTACAACAAACTAGGTATCCCCTCTCCCTTTACTTAGCCCAGGATATGCAGAGTGACAAGCCTTACGGAGGGACAGAGAGGACTTCAGGTAACAGGAATCATGTCCGTACTGTATTTATCCCTGGATACACAGTAAGTAGAGCCTTATTGAGGGACAGAGAGGACTTCAGGTAACAGGAATCATGTCCGTACTGTATTTATCCCTGGACATGCAGAGTGACAAGCCTTACGGAGGGACAGAGAGGACTTCAGGTAACAGGAATCATGTCCGTACTGTATTTAGCCCTGGACATGCAGAGTGACAAGCCTTAGGGACAGAGAGGACTTCAGGTAACAGGAATCATGTCCGTACTGTGTTTATCCCTGGACACGCAGTAAGTAGAGCCTTAGGGAGGGACAGAGAGGACTTCAGGTAACAGGAATCATGTCCGTCCTGTATTTATCCCTGGACACGCAGTAAGTAGAGCCTTAGGGAGGGACAGAGAGGACTTCAGGTAACAGGAATCATGTCCGTACTGTATTTAGCCCAGGACATGCAGAGTGACAAGCCTTACGGAGGGACAGAGAGGACTTCAGGTAACAGGAATCATGTCCGTACTGTATTTATCCCTGGACACGCAGTAAGTAGAGCCTTACGGAGGGACAGAGAGGACTTCAGGTAACAGGAATCATGTCCGTACTGTATTTATCCCTGGACACGCAGTAAGTAGAGCCTCAGGGAGGGACAGAGAGGACTTCAGGTAACAGGAATCATGTCCGTACTGTATTTATCCCTGGACACGCAGTTAGTAGAGCCTTAGGGAGGGACAGAGAGATTGCAGGCACTAACTACTGATATAGAATTCAGTTCCTGTTAGTCACAGCAGCATGTCATAAAGATATGAAGGAATTCTGTTGTGAAACATAAGTCATCAAGGTAAAAATCCACAGCACGTTGAACTGCTTTTCAAAATGCTGTACACACATGTAGAATTACATCGGATGGAGTTGATCTGATTTTGTAGGCTATACCTCCTTACACTCAGCATCAATTGTAATGATTAAATATTCATCATAAATATGAACTTATTATACGGTATTGTACTGTATTATATACTGTATTATACGGTATTGTACTGTATTATATACTGTATTATACTGTATTATACTGTATTATATACTGTATTATACTGTATTATATACTGTATTATACTGTATTATACTGTATTATATACTGTATTACTGTATTATACTGTATTATACTGTATTATATACTGTATTATATACTGTATTATATGTATTATAATGCATTATACTGTATTATATTGTATTATTCTGTATTATACTGTTTTATAATGTATTATACCCTATTATACTGTATTATACTGTACTTCCCTGACTTTGTCTACTTCTTAAATTTCCCCCATTTCCAGGATCAAGATGTGTACGGAGGTGAACATGGACCACTTCCTGACAGCGCACCATGAGATGGGACACAACCAGTACCAGATGGCCTACAGGAACCTGTCCTACCTGCTGAGAGACGGGGCTAACGAGGGCTTCCACGAGGCCGTGGGGGAGATCATGTCCCTGTCCGCTGCCACCCCCAAACACCTGAAGGCCCTGGGACTCCTACCAGGCGACTTCGTAGAGGATAAAGGTGACACCTGAGTAAGGGGTAGGGGCAGGTAGTGGTAGAAGCAGATCTAGATCTGAGGATAACAGTTAGACAACAGTTGTTGTTGTTGTTATAGCTGGTCTATGGAATACCTGAGTTACACCTGAACAGAATCAGGGTCAGGAACAGGGTCAGGGTCAGGGACAGGGACAGGGACAGGGACAGGGTCAGGGACAGGGACAGGGACAGGGACAGGGACAGGGTCAGGGACAGGGACAGGGACAGGGACAGGGTCAGGGTCAGGGACAGGGACAGGGACAGGGACAGGGACAGGGTCAGGGACAGGGACAGGGACAGGGACAGGGTCAGGACAGAGCCAGGGTCAGGGACAGGGTCAGGGACAGGGACAGGGTCAGGACAGGGACAGGGTCTGGACAGAGCCAGGGTCAGGGTCAGGGACAGGGACAGGGTCAGAGACAGGGTCAGGGTCAGGGACAGGACAGGGCCAGGGCCAGGGCCAGGGCCAAGGCCAGGGACAGGGTCAGGGACAGGGCCAGGGCCAGGGCCAGGGTCAGAACAGGGCCAGGGTCAGAACAGGGCCAGGGTCAGGGACAGGGCCAGGGTCAGGGCCAGGGACAGGGACAGGGTCAGAGACAGGGACAGGGCCAGGGACAGGGTCAGGGACAGGGCCAGGGTCAGGGACAGGGTCAGGACAGATTCAGGGCCAAGGCCAGGGCAGGTATGAGCAGATCTACATGTATATCTGATGGGGATAATTGACACTGAGTGTTGTAGGTTTTGTTTCACGTTGTTTCATCAAAATGGCTCCTCTAGTGACTCCCTGTCTCGGATAACACCCGAGAAGTGCCCTACTCTTTGACCAGAGACCACTACACTCTGTTTTCTATACAGTGTCAGCATTCTAGATGTACCCTCTCTCAAACAGCACTTATTCCTCTTCCTCCCGCTCCAACGCAGAGACTGAGATCAACTTCCTGATGAAGCAGGCCCTGACCATCGTGGCCACCCTGCCTTTCACCTACATGCTGGAGGAGTGGAGGTGGCAGGTCTTCCTGGGGACCATCCCCAAGGACCAGTGGATGCAGCGCTGGTGGGAGATGAAGTAAGGAAGGACCTCTTCTGGAGCTTCTTCCGCTTGTCATAGGTCACAGTTGATTTAGCTTTAGCTGATGGGAGATAAAGAATCATAAACAATATATCAGTGTTGTATATCAATGTAAAGAAGCAGCTCTAGTGGAGGTTTAGTGTTTTTACCTCATAGTTGGTTTCGCAATACACTATAGGGACATCACAATGCTAACTATTGATGCTAACTCTGTTACCAGGAGGGATATGGTCGGTGTAGTGGAGCCCTTACCCAGAGATGAGACATACTGTGACCCGCCTGCTCTGTTCCACGTGTCCGGAGACTACTCCTTCATCAGGTCTCATCTCAACACCCCTCACATCCAGTCATTCTCACTACTCCTTCATCAGGTCTCATCTCAACACCCCTCACATCCAGCCATTCTCACTACCCCTCACATCCAGCCATTCTCACTACCCCTCACATCCAGTCATTCTCACTACCCCTCACATCCAGCCATTCTCAACACCCCTCACATCCAGCCATTCTCACTACCCCTCACATCCAGCCATTCTCACTACCCCTCACATCCAGCCATTCTCAACACCCCTCACATCCAGCCATTCTCAACACCCCTCACATCCAGCCATTCTCAACACCCCTCACATCCAGCCATTCTCAACACCCCTCACATCCAGCCATTCTCACTACCCCTCACATCCAGCCATTCTCACTACCCCTCACATCCAGCCATTCTCAATACCCCTCACATCCAGCCATTCTCAACACCCCTCACATCCAGCCATTCTCACTACCCCTCACATCCAGCCATTCTCACTACCCCTCACATCCAGCCATTCTCACTACCCCTCACATCCAGCCATTCTCACTACACCTCACATCCAGCCATTCTCAACACCCCTCACATCCAGCCATTCTCAATACCCCTCACATCCAGCCATTCTCACTACCCCTCACATCCAGCCATTCTCACTACCCCTCACATCCAGCCATTCTCACTACCCCTCACATCCAGCCATTCTCACTACCCCTCACATCCAGCCATTCTCAATACCCCTCACATCCAGTCATTCTCACTACCCCTCACATCCAGTCATTCTCACTACCCCTCACATCCAGCCATTCTCACTACCCCTCACATCCAGCCATTCTCAATACCCCTCACATCCAGCCATTCTCAACACCCCTCACATCCAGCCATTCTCACTACCCCTCACATCCAGTCATTCTCAACACCCCTCACATCCAGTCATTCTCACTACCCCTCACATCCAGTCATTCTCACTACCCCTCACATCCAGCCATTCTCACTACCCCTCACATCCAGCCATTCTCACTACCCCTCACATCCAGTCATTCTCACTACCCCTCACATCCAGTCATTCTCAACACCCCTCACATCCAGCCATTCTCACTACCCCTCAAATCCAGCCATTCTCACTACCCCTCACATCCAGCCATTCTCACTACCCCTCACATCCAGTCATTCTCAACACCCCTCACATCCAGTCATTTAGCTTTAGGTGGTGGGAAATGATGAAGCATAGACATGTATCTGACCCAGGACTCTGTCTGTCATATATACTTCATAGATACTTCACCAGGACTGTCTCTGTCTGTCATAGATACTTCACCAGGACACGTACTGTACTTGACCCAGGACTGTCTCTGTCTGTCATAGATACTTCACCAGGACATGTACTGTATCTGACCCAGGACTGTCTCTATCATAGATACTTCACCAGGACATGTACTGTATCTGACCCAGGACTGTCTCTGTCTGTCATAGATACTTCACCAGGACACGTACTGTACTTGACCCAGGACTGTCTCTGTCATATATACTTCACCAGGACATGTACTGTATCTGACCCAGGACTGTCTCTGTCTGTCAAAGATACTTCACCAGGACATGTACTGTATTTGGCCTAGGACTGTCTCTGTCTGTCATAGATACTTCACCAGGACATGTACTGTACTTGACCCAGGACTGTCTCTGTCATAGATACTTCACCAGGACATGTACTGTACTTGACCCAGGACTGTCTCTGTCTGTCATAGATACTTCACCAGGACATGTACTGTACTTGACCCAGGACTGTCTCTGTCTGTCATAGATACTTCACCAGGACATGTACTGTACTTGACCCAGGACTGTCTCTGTCTGTCATAGATACTTCACCAGGACATGTACTGTATCTGACCCAGGACTGTCTCTGTCATAGATACTTCACCAGGACATGTACTGTACTTGACCCAGGACTGTCTCTGTCATAGATACTTCACCAGGACATGTACTGTACTTGACCCAGGACTGTCTCTGTCATAGATACTTCACCAGGACTGTCTATCAGTTCCAGTTCCAGAAGGCTCTCTGTGAGGCAGCTGGCCACTCTGGACCCTTATTCAAGTGTGACATCACCAACTCTACAGCAGCCGGGGACAAGCTCAGGTGCTCCTACCAAATCTGTTTGTTGTTGCATCTGTCATGTCTACTTCTAAGAATGCAGATTTGCCAATGAACAAGTAAACAAACTAACTAATCTCATTTTACAGGACGATGCTGGAGTTCGGGAGGTCAAAGTCGTGGACCAGAGCCCTGGAGACGATTTCAGGAAATGCCAAGATGGACTCCGCCCCTCTCCTGGACTACTTCAAGGACCTCCACGTTTGGCTCATAGAAGAAAACAGGAAGAACAACAGGAAGTCAGGATGGAGAGCAGCTGAGGACCCATGTGAGTACCTATATAGTCGTGTCCCTATCCATACTAGGGCACTATCTAGTGTGCATAGCCAATATATCGCTTCACACCAAGTAGTACAAAAGTACAGTGGACCCATGTGAGTCCAGATTCTGTATCTAGCTCACTATCCAGTATGCATAGTCAATACATTGCTCCATACTATGTTCTATGACATTTTAGATATAGTTAAAAGTGATATATTCTATAAATAATGCATATTTCCTATCTGTTCAACAGTCTCAGCGAATGCCTACAAAGTGAGGTTGAGTCTGAAAGCAGCTATGGGTGACAAGGCAGTGAGTACACTAAGCTGAACGTGGTTGTAAAACGGCTCCACTACCTTTTCGTTTGGACGATCTCTTCATATAATCCAGTTGAACTGACTTGAATTGTTTCTCTTCCAGTACATGTGGAACGCCAACGAGATGTACCTGTTCAAAGCCAACATGGCCTACGCCATGAGACAGTATTACCTTGAGGTCAACAAGACGGCAGCTCTTTTCACGTAAGTGTTTCACAATAAAAGTCCACCTAGACGTCACTCACTCTCAGCTTTGCTTCTCTTTATGTCAGTCACTCCCATCACATTCCAGAATGAAAATGTATGTATATATATTGTATCAATATTATTTATTAGAATCTTCCTGTGACATCACATCATTTTATTATCTTTGTTCCAGGACAGAGAACATCCACACCTACAAGGAGACAGCCAGAATCTCTTTCTACTTTGTGGTGACTGACCCTGCCAACTCTGCCGTGGTCATTCCCAAAGCTGAGGTAGAGGCTGCTATCAGGTAAAGGAGTCAACCCTTGAACGTGAGCTGATTACACATGCTAAAACAAACCTTGCCCGATCATATCTGCCAAACTGAGTGAGCGACACCACAAGACTGTCTGAAACAGAGTAATAACACTCTGTGTAGCATTCGTGATGTGGGTTCTGAAACTAAAGCCATAAACAAAGTTGCATTTTCCAACCAGCATTCAGTAAATCCTCTTATGGATGTTTTATTCCAGTATTTGTACATGAAACATTACCCATAACCCCATGACTCAAGCCATTGTTCATCTCACTAGGATGTCCAGAGGTCGAATCAATGACGCATTCAAACTGGACGATAAAACTCTGGAGTTCGAGGGTCTCCTAGCAACGCTGGCCCCGCCCGTGGAGCAGCCGGTCACCGTCTGGCTGGTGGTGTTTGGGGTGGTCATGGGACTGGTGGTCTGCATGGGCTGTTACCTCATCATCTCTGGCTTCAGAGACAGGAAGAAGTGAGTCTGGGCCATATTCATAACAGGGTTGATCATCTCTGGCTTCAGAGACAGGAAGAAGTGAGTCTGGGCCATATTCATAACAGGGTTGATCATCTCTGGTTTCAGAGACAGGAAGAAGTGAGTCTGGGCCATATTCATAACAGGGTTGATCATCTCTGGTTTCAGAGACAGGAAGAAGTGAGCCTGGGCCGTATTCATAACAGGGTTGATCATCTCTGGTTTCAGAGACAGGAAGAAGTGAGTCTGGGCCGCATTCATAACAGGGTTGATCATCTCTGGTTTCAGAGACAGGAAGAAGTGAGTCTGGGCCGTATTCATTATAGGATTGCAACCCTATTCATAAAGCATACCAGAATAAGAGTGCTGATCTAGGATCAGGTCCTCCCTGTCCATGTAATCAGATATTCATCATGATCTAAAAGGCAAACCTGATCCTAGGTCAGCGCCAACTGTGAGATGCTTTATGTTGTTTTAAGGAATGAAAAGAGTAGAGGTTCAAATACAGTTTGAACCAAACTTAATCCTAAAATCTAGTCGACCTAAATCAACAACTTCAAGTATTTGACACGTATTCGACCCAGGTCTGGAAGAGACTAATTAATTACTACATGTTTAATTAACAACCTCACAATTTGCAAAATGTTAATTTAAGCAATTTTTAAAAGACACATGACAGTTCTTTCTCTTCTATATCTCCAGGAAATCTGCAGCGAAAGCTGAAGAGAATGCAGAGAACCCCTACGGCGTGACCAACAAAACATTTGAGAGGGAAGAGGATGAACAGACAGGGTTCTGAGTCGCTGATTGTCAGTGTGAAAGTTTGACAGACGACTTGACAGATCTGAAAACCCCCTACAACAACAACAGCTCTTTAAAGAAGACCACATTAGAAGTAGGATCATTCGTTTAAATTATGTATAAATTCAAGACATTTGTAGAGTTTTAGAATATATTTTTATTCTAAATAAAAAAAGACTTAAGTCACAGAAAAACATAAAAGCATTACTCATCTGACTAAACGATCAATAACTGAAAACTACAAACAAATGCTAATTATTTGTGTATGATACATAGCTACTTCTCTCTGCAATAGCAGAATAACAGGCCACTGCTGCATTATTGTATTACAAACACACACACACAGTAATATCAGTACACATCCATTCTTTTCCTGGGCTCTGTTTCTCTACATTCAATGAATCTACAGTACATTTATGGTAGCCAGTATAGCCCACTCAGCAATCATCATTGTTTTCCAGGGACTCATAGGATCAATACAAAATTACATGGTATAAAATGGTGGTATAAAATGGTGGTATAAAATGGTGGTATAAAATGGTGGTATAAAAACACACTACAGAAACTACATAGAGAAACATAACATGCAGAAACAACAAACCCTCATCATTTATGGATGACAAAGAAGAATGACTGGTCCCCCATCATCCCCTGGGGTTTCCCCAAAACTACTTTGGTCTCGTTAGAAGTGTGGATGAACCAGCCCTGGCAGTAGGCGGACTCAAACCGGCGCTGTTTGCTCATTTCAGCCTTCATGTAGAAGACAAACGCCTGGATCTCCTCATCATCCTTCCTGATGCTTTTCAGTCTGTGTTGGTCACAAGTCTGAAAGGATATGTACAGGTTAAAGATATTATTATTCAACAATTCCGTTTAGTCCTTGTGCACATCTACCGAAATCTGCTTTTAAAGCCTGAATGGACCTGTGCAGTATTGGGAACACTATTCACGACTCAAATTCAACATGGAATAACAATAACACAACAGAGAATAACAATAACAGGGAATAACCATAACACAACATGGAACAACAATAACACAACAGGGAATAACCATAACACAACATGGAACAACAATAACACAACAGGGAATAACCATAACACAACATGGAACAACAATAACACAACAGGGAATAACAATAACAGGGAATAACAATAACAATAACAGGGAATAACAATAACAGGGAATAACAATAACAACATGGAACAACAATAACACAACAGGGAATACCAATAACACAACAGGGAATACCAATAACACAACAGGGAATACCAATAACACAACAGGGAATAACAATAACACAAAATGGAACAACAATAACACAACAGGGAATAACAATAACACAACATGGAACAACAATAACACAACAGGGAATAACAATAGTCCTTGGTCTCATTTCCTTTACTGACTACTATGAAGTTATTTGAAAAATATGCAAATTAGTGGTGAACTAAAAATACATATAGTAGCAATTATATTGAACACATCTTAAAGTCTTAATCCTTAAGAGTCTATTGAACACATCTTAAAGTCTTAATCCTTAACAGTCTATTGAACACATCTTAAAGTCTTAATCCTTAACAGTCTATTGAACACATCTTAAAGTCTTAATCCTTAACAGTCTATTGAACACATCTTAAAGTCTTAATCCTTAACAGTCTATTGAACACATCTTAAAGTCTTAATCCTTAAGAGTCTATTGATGCACATCTGTGTGTCAAGCTAGTGAACGTAATTTAAAAAATCCCCATCTAAATCCGTCAGCTTAAACTAGAGATATTTGCATGGGCTGAGTCTCCATCCCCCACATCCGCCTGTGTTGCCCTTCTGCGTCTGCGGTGGAAGGTGGCCGAGCTCCAGCTGTGTTTGTCAGACCATGAGCCATCCCGAAAATCAGTTCTCTCACGAAAAACGTCTGTAGCATCCGAACGGTTTGGCCTACTAACTCTATGGAAAGATGACTCTCACAAACACGATGGTGTTCTCCGTTTTGCTTTACGACCCCCACAAGAGTCTTTGAGAATCGTCTGAAGGGAACTCATACAAATAAATGGAACAGAATTAGCTTTGTGCCAACAAAGATAAGGGGTTAAATATGTGTCCAAAAACTTCCTGACATCTCGTCGATATAGGACAGATCACTTCAAAACAACCATGTTATAAAATGATGGTATATAAAAACTAGAGAAACATAACATGCAGAAACAACAAACCCTCTTCATCATTTATGGATGACAAAGAAGAATGACTGGTCCCCCGTCATCCCCTGGGGTTCCCCCAAAACTACTTTGGTCTCGTTAGAAGTGTGGATGAACCAGCCCTGGCAGTAGGCGGACTCAAACCGGCGCTGTTTGCTCATTTCAGCCTTCATGTAGAAGACAAACGCCTGGATCTCCTCATCATCCTTCCTGATGCTTTTCAGTCTGTCACAAGACTGAAAGGACGTGTACAGGTTAAAACTATCAAAACCTTCCTTATGATGTTTTTTGACTGTCATTTTGACCATTTCTGAATGTTAGTCCATGCGTTTCTTTGGGCTATAATAGTAAAGGACAAATTCAATATTTTATCAAATAAACCTAAAGAAGTCCTAAAATTCTACATCCAATAGCTAAATGATCCATGGTATGACCATCTTAAAACAATTCCATATGTTAACTTAGTACCCTAACCCTATTAGCTAACCCTAACCCTAGTAGCTAACCCTAACCCTAGTAGCTAACCCTAACCCTAGTAGCTAACCCTAACCCTAGTAGCTAAACCTAACCCTAGTAGCTAACCCTAACCCTAGTAGCTAACCCTAACCCTAGTAGCTAACCCTAACCCTAGTAGCTAACCCTAACCCTAGTAGCAAATCCTATCCCTAGTAGCTAACCCTAACCCTAGTAGCTAACCCTAACCCTAGTAGCTAACCCTAACCCTAGTAGCTAACCCTAACCCTAGTAGCTAACCCTAGTAGCTAACCCTAGTAGCTAACACTAACCCTAGTCAAATATATGTATTTTTATTTTATGGGTCCTAAAATTCTAAATCAAATAGCTAAATGATCCATGGTATCACCATATTAAAACAATTCCATATGTTAGTCTAGTAGATCCTGGACTAAATGTTGTGTTAAGTTAAACCCAGGAATGATCCTGGATAAAGTAAGGTCCATCTGGGTGAGAACTCAAGGTAATACATGTCAGATTATTAAAAGTTACTATTACTGTGTATTTTGGGTACTAGACCCGTGGTAAATATCCCTTTATTATACTGTTTAGAAATTATTTTATGACCTGAACCTAAATACATGCAAATTATGTGAATTTCAAATTGCAAATATACCCGAAGCGCTCACCAACAATATAGTGCCATCTATTTTTAAATCTGTTAAAAAACATGGGAGCCTCTTAATTGTAAAGAGCAGGCTGTTGAGACTGAAGACAAAAATGGTCTCTGGACTACCAAGTAGCTCAGAGTTGTAGGAGTTCTCTCAAGATGAGTAAATGGAGTACTTTCCTAAATCAGTTCACGGGACACCATCTGGCCAAAGGGTGGTTCCCTGGACCGAGCAAGAATCAAACGCTGCCACAAAAAGTCATTTGAAATGAAACACGGTCGGGACCGTGACCAATGCCTCCTGACATTAACATTATTTTCTAGTTTGGCTAATTTGAAAACACCAAACTTCAGTGGTTGAATCTCAAACACAACATGCATCAACTAGATGAGGAACTGGAGTCACAAAGATCTCAAATTCAAGACCTCATCCAACGGGCCGTTTGCCTCCCCCGACAGAACACGCTCCGTAGTAGGGGAAAACTAACCAGGTGACGTCGACCAGGTTCACCGGTTGGGAAGCGAAACTGCTGTCAGGGGACATGTAGTGAAATGTGCTAGGCTAAACCCCACAACTCTCCTACCTATCCCAACGACACCATCCATCCTTGCTGTCTAGACGTGATGGTGACATCGTCACTGCCAACCAGGACTTGTGTGACGTGCCTCTGTTAAATGCTGACTTAGTGTCATATACAGATGGGTCATCCTACCTGGACCAAATGGGAAATAGATGGGCGGGGCCCGCGGTAGTCACAGACCACACATGGCTAGGGTCTGCTCCGTTACATCCTGGTACCTCAGCACAGTTGGCAGAGGGGACGGCGCTGACGCACGCGTTGATGCTGACAGAGGGATGGTGCCTCGATCTTCACCATCAGCGTTATTACGCAAAAAGGTACGCAGCATCATCTGGATGTGTGCAACAACAGTTCAACATTCCCCTTCTGCTACCACTTCTGTCAAGTCGTCTACACATACAGTTTTACACCAACATACACCACCACACAGAACGCACTGCAACGCACTGCAACGCACTGCAACGCCCTGCAGCAAGGCAAACGCAGCATCATCTGGATGTGTGCAACAACAGTTCAACATTCCCCTTCTGCTACCACTTCTGTCAAGTCGTCTACGCATACAGTTTTACACCAACATACCACACAGAACGCACTGCAACGCACTGCAACGCACTGCAACGCCCTGCAGCAAGGCAAAGGCAGTGTTCCATTGGAAATGAATGTACTTCTGGGGTACCAAAACGTCATGACGCCGTCGGTGTGATGGAGGCGTAAGAAGGTGACAATCTATACTGATTCAAGGTATGTGTGTGGTGTTTGCCAGGACTTCAGGAGGTTGTGGAAACGGCGTGGGTTTATGACGTTGTTAAACACGACGGTATGTATGGAGCGGTGGCGTTACCCAACGCTGGTGCCATTATTAAATGTGCCACCCACTTTTAGGGCCGATTCTGTTACGAAAGGGGATGCCAGTGCTGACATGGCTGCGAAAGCAGCAGCGGCCATGGTTCCTCCTCCCCTTACCCACGGTTCCTCCCCCCCTCACGGGACTCACCCACGGTTCCTCCCCCCCTCACGGGACTCACCCAAGGTTCCTCCCCCCCTCACGGGACTCACCCAAGGTTCCTCCCCCCCTCACGGGACTCACCCACGGTTCCTCCCCCCCTCACGGGACTCACCCATGGTGACTGTACATACTTCTACTGGTGCTGTTAATATGCAAAACAATGCCGTTGAAAAGTGGTGTTTGATGTCTTCAGGCTGAAAACCCGATGATGACGGCGTCTGGCGCCCCCCAGACGGCCGCACGCCACTCATACTACTTCCCCATCTTGCACACATACGTATAGTATCATGGAACGACGCATGAGTCCAAGGAGAGATGTTAGGAATGTGTAGGAAAGAATGGTGTTGTCCCAAATTTGGGCCAATTTGCAACAACAAAATGGTTAAAAAGATCTGAAACACAACATGAAAACAACCACTCCAGTTACTGGGATGGGAACCAGATCACTACCATGGGAACCCTTTGGAAAGCTTCAAATCAATGTCATCTGTTTACCACCAAGTGAAGGGTCAAAAATATTGTTTGTATTAGATACGTTCTGGGGGCGGGGGGGGTGACTGCCAACTTGACCTTTGAGCACAAGTGTTCCCGCCTCATCAATCAGACGGAGACCGCTCAGGCTCTGTAGGATGATAGTGCCACATGGTAACACTGTCTAGGGGAGGGACAGATGTGGTAAAAATGTGATATTCTGGGCATCCCGGGTGGCGCAGTGGTCTACGGCACTGCATCGCAACGCTAGCTGTGCCACCAGAGACTCTGGGTTCGAGCCCAGGATCTGTCGTAACCGGCCGTGACGTCCGTGGGGTGACGCACAATTGGCCTAGCGTCGTCCGGGTTAGGGAGGGCTTGGCCAGTAGGGATATCCTTGTCTCATCGCACACCAGCGCGCGTCAACCAAGGTTGCCAGGTGCACGGTGTTTCCTCCGACACATTGGTGTGGCTGGCTTGCGCACTGTGTTAAGAAGCAGTGCGGCTTGGTTGGGTTGTGTTTCGGAGGACGCATGACTTTCGACCTTCGTCTCTCCTGAGCCGTACGGGAGTTGTAGCGATGAGACAAGATAGTAACTACTAACAACAATTGCATTCCCTGAAATTGGGGATAAATAGGGGGTAAAATTATTATTTTAAAAATGTGATATGCTAAAACTGTTAACACCGCCATTCTCTTCAGTTGTGACGCAGCATGTGATCGTGGTCTGTTACCACGTATGACACAGACAATTATAAACTGGGTGGTTCTAATTGGCTGACAGCCGTGGTATATTTAAGCAATAAGGCACGGGGGGGGTAATATATAGTACAGGGGTAATATATAGTACAGGGGTAATATATAGTATAGGGGTAATATATAGTATAGGGGTAATATATAGTACAGGGGTAATATATAGTACAGGGGTAATATATAGTATAGGGGTAATATATAGTACAGGGGTAATATATAGTACAGGGGTAATATATAGTATAGGGGTAATATATAGTACAGGGGTAATATATAGTATAGGGGTAATATATAGTACAGGGGTAATATATAGTATAGGGGTAATATATAGTACAGGGGTAATATATAGTATAGGGGTAATATATAGTATAGGGGTAATATATAGTATAGGGGTAATATATAGTATAGGGGTAATATATAGTATAGGGGTAATATATAGTATAGGGGTAATATATAGTATAGGGGTAATATATAGTATAGGGGTAATATATAGTACAGGGGTAATATATAGTACAGGGGTAATATATAGTATAGGGGTAATATATAGTATAGGGGTAATATATAGTATAGGGGTAATATATAGTATAGGGGTAATATATAGTACAGGGGTAATATATAGTATAGGGGTAATATATAGTACAGGGGTAATATATAGTACAGGGGTAATATATAGTACAGGGGTAATATATAGTACAGGGGTAATATATAGTACAGGGGTAATATATAGTACAGGGGTAATATATAGTATAGGGGTAATATATAGTACAGGGGTAATATATAGTACAGGGGTAATATATAGTACAGGGGTAATATATAGTACAGGGGTAATATATAGTACAGGGGTAATATATAGTATAGGGCGGCGCACAATTGGCCCAGCGTCGTCCGGGTGTGGCTGGGGTAGGCTGTCATTGTAAATAAGAATGTGTTCTTAACTAACTTGCCCAGTTAAATAAAGGTTCAATAAATAAAATGTAAATACATTTAAAACACACATTTCGTTTTCTCCGTTCCAGCCCTTGTTATGAGCCGTTCTCCCCTCAGCAGAAGTTCCTATTGGAGATAGTGGAGGCTGCTGAGGGAGTCTATGGTAGAAGTTCCTATTGGAGATAGTGGAGGCTGCTGAGGGAGTCTATGGTAGAAGTTCCTATTGGAGATAGTGGAGGCTGCTGAGGGAGTCTATGGTAGAAGTTCCTATTGGAGATAGTGGAGGCTGCTGAGGGAGTCTATGGTAGAAGTTCCTATTGGAGATAGTGGAGGCTGCTGAGGGAGTCTATGGTAGAAGTTCCTATTGGAGATAGTGGAGGCTGCTGAGGGAGTCTATGGTAGAAGTTCCTATTGGAGATAGTGGAGGCTGCTGAGGGAGTCTATGGTAGAAGTTCCTATTGGAGATAGTGGAGGCTGCTGAGGGAGTCTATGGTAGAAGTTCCTATTGGAGATAGTGGAGGCTGCTGAGGGAGTCTATGGTAGAAGTTCCTATTGGAGATAGACTCCCGGGGAAGTGGTCACAGGGGAGGGCTTGACTCTAATCACTCCTGTACCTTTCAGCAACACTACTCATGACCAGATGCTATAACCACACGGTCTGACTTCCAGTGTTCTATTTCAAACCACCAGCTGTCTCTCATGAAGGAACTCATTTCAGCTGCATCCTGGACATGGGAGAGCCCCTCAGCTGGTAATGAACACAGAGCAGACATGTCAAGTCCCTATTGATTACGGTGTTGAAGTTCTCTTTTCCCAACGACAACACATGTTTTATTTAACCTTTATTTAACTAGGCAAGTCAGTTAAGAACAAATTATTATTTACAATGACAGCCTAGGACCAGTGGGTTAACTGCCTGTTCAGGGGCAGAACGACAGATTTTTACCTTGGCAGCTCAGGGATTCGACCTAGCGGCAGGGTAGCCAAGGTACAAATCTGTAGTTCTGCCCCTGAACAGGCAGTTAACCCACTGTTCCTAGGCCGTCATTGTAAATAAGAATGTGTTCTTAACTGACTTGCCTAGTTAAATAAAGGTTAAATAAAATAGCAACCTTTTGGTTACTGGCCCAATGCACTAACCACTAGGCTACCTTCCCTAGAACAACTGAACATACCTGTTCTGTATATTCCCACTATCCTTAAAGAACTCACTGAGTTGCATGAATTGACTGAGTCTGCCGTGCCCATATCACCCAGTTGAAGGCTAACCACCATTATACATTCCTCTGTAAATGTCAAGGTGAAAGCTGCAATTGGTTCCTTTAGCAGTGAAAGGGGGACTGGTGAACAGACTGACCTCTGGTAAACAACAATCCTGGGATGACTCACTGGTGGTGAATGCCTGTAAACTGACTGTAGTTGTGCTCCGTACCTTTCATATGGGTTATGACCCGATGTCTGTGCTGCCTAGTGCCGGGTGGTACAGGGGGCAGGTATGATGATGTCACTACTGATTGTGAAAATGCTGGTAAAAGTGACCCCTTTGACGATGGACCGAGACATCACTCCCTGCCTTGTAACACTACAATAAGGAGCCAGAGGACTATAGCTCGCCTGAAATACCTGACCCCAATGTCTATTAGAGGGCCTTGAACCACCTGACCCCAATGTATATTAGAGGGCCTTGAACCACCTGACCCCAATGTCTATTAGAGGGCCTTGAACCACCTGACCCCAATGTTTATTAGAGGGCCTTGAACCACCTGACCCCAATGTCTATTAGAGGGCCCTGAACCACCTGACCCCAATGTATATTAGAGGGCCTTGAACCACCTGACCGCAATGTCTATTAGAGGGCCTTGAACCACCTGACCGCAATGTCTATTAGAGAGCCTTGAACCACCTGACCCCAATGTCTATTAGAGGGCCTTGAACCACCTGACCCCAATGTCTATTAGAGGGCCTTGAACCACCTGACCCCAATGTCTATTAGAGAGCCTTGAACCACATGACCCCAATGTCTATTAGAGGGCCTTGAACCACCTGACCCCAATGTCTATTAGAGGGCCTTGAACCACCTGACCCCAATGTCTATTAGAGGGCCTTGAACCACCTGACCCCAATGTCTATTAGAGGGCCTTGAACCACCTGACCCCAATGTCTATTAGAGGGCCTTGAACCACATGACCCCAATGTCTATTAGAGAGCCTTGAAATACCTGACCCCGCTTTTGACACCTTGTTGAGTCCATGCCCCGACAAATTGAGGCTGTTCTGAGGGCAAAAGGGGGGACTGGGGGTGCAACTCAGTATTAGAAAGGTGTTCCTAATGTTCGGTATAGTCAGGGTGTAGTCAGGGTATAGTCAGGGTATAGTCAGGGTATAGTCAGGGTATGCTGTGACCTTGTGAGGAGTTATTTGTGTGTCTGTAGAAATATCCTCTCTTTAGGGAAGTAGTATTGAGAGTCTGTTGTACTGTTTTGCTGCCCTGCAATAAATACAGTATGAGAACCCAACTTGATACTCTCCTTTTGTAGTTTGGTTTGTCAGGGCCTTGCTAACATTAGTCTCAGCAGCAGAAAGCAGAAGGGTATGTGCTCACCCCAACACAGAGAGAGACTCGCTCTCCGTCCTTAACACACTTGAGGAAACAGTTAGAGCTGGTGAAGTTGAGCACCACAGGGACCCCCCGAAACTCTCCGTCCACACAGTCAGACTTGTAGTGATAGATGGTGATCTTCTCTAGAATAAATCAATCAATAAACAAAAATCAGTAATCAGTTATTACCATAGTAACAAAAAACATTGGGATAAAGTTAGCGTTCGCAGTCTGTAGTCCAGACTGTCCATCATCAAGTTAATATTTGTACACTAATTGCCATGGCAATGTTTAATAAACAGTTTTATAATTGTTATTATGATAAAAGAATAAGAAAAATCGACGACATAATACAAAAACACAATGTTTTATAACAAACCTGGAGTTGCTGACAAACTAGGAATACTCCACATCTTACGTGTGAGTCTACGCCGAAGGTACATGCGGCATAAATAGTTTTCAATAAAGAGGTTGTCCAACTGTTGTACTTTCTCCAAGTTGCCCATTCCTCGTGACACTGAACACAAAGAGAGAGAAACAAAAACACACAAAACGGTCATCAGAAAATACAATGAAGAAGATGAGGAAGCACACCTCAACAAGCTCTTCGTTTGGATGACGTCATTGTTTGGGACCCATGGCAGAGCATTGGCGAAGCAGCACAATGAAATAATCCCATGGTGCTGAGAGTGGAGGAGATGTGGACGGGATCCAGTCTAGTTTATAACTATGTGGAAGGGATCCAGTCTAGTTTATAACTATGTGGAGGAGTGGAAGGGATCCAGTCTAGTTCATAACTATGTGGAGGAGATGTGGAAGGGATCCAGTCTAGTTTATAACTATGTGGAAGGGATCCAGTCTAGTTTATAACTATGTGGAGGAGTGGAAGGGATCCAGTCTAGTTTATAACTATGTGGAAGGGATCCAGTCTAGTTTATAACTATGTGGAGGAGTGGAAGGGATCCAGTCTAGTTTATAACTATGTGGAGGAGATGTGGACGGGATCCAGTCTAGTTTATAACTATGTGGAGGAGTGGAAGGGATCCAGTCTAGTTTATAACTATGTGGAGGAGATGTGGAAGGGATCCAGTCTAGTTTATAACTATGTGGAGGAGATGTGGAAGGGATCCAGTCTAGTTTATAACTATGTGGAGGAGTGGAAGGGATCCAGTCTAGTTTATAACTATGTGGAGGAGATGTGGAAGGGATCCAGTCTAGTTTATAACTATGTGGAGGAGATGTGGAAGGGATCCAGTCTAGTTTATAACTATGTGGAGGAGATGTGGACGGGATCCAGTCTAGTTTATAACTATGTGGAGGAGATGTGGACGGGATCCAGTCTAGTTTATAACTATGTGGAAGGGATCCAGTCTAGTTTATAACTATGTGGAGGAGATGTGGAAGGGATCCAGTCTAGTTTATAACTATGTGGAGGAGATGTGGAAGGGATCCAGTCTAGTTTATAACTATGTGGAGGAGATGTGGAAGGGAACCAGTCTAGTTTATAACTATGTGGAGGAGATGTGGAAGGGATCCAGTCTAGTTTATAACTACGTGGAGGAGATGTGGAAGGGAACCAGTCTAGTTTATAACTATGTGGAGGAGATGTGGAAGGGATCCAGTCTAGTTTATAACTATGTGGAGGAGATGTGGATGGGATCCAGTCTAGTTTATAACTATGTGGAGGAGATGTGGATGGGATCCAGTCTAGTTTATAACTATGTGGAGGAGATGTGGAAGGGATCCAGTCTAGTTTATAACTATGTGGAGGAGATGTGGAAGGGAACCAGTCTAGTTTATAACTACGTGGAGGAGATGTGGAAGGGATCCAGTCTAGTTTATAACTATGTGGAAGGGATCCAGTCTAGTTTATAACTATGTGGAGGAGATGTGGAAGAGGTCCAGTCTAGTTTATAACTATGTGGAGGAGATGTGGAAGGGATCCAGTCTAGTTTATAACTATGTGGAAGGGATCCAGTCTAGTTTATAACTATGTGGAGGAGATGTGGAAGAGGTCCAGTCTAGTTTATAACTATGTGGAGGAGATGTGGAAGGGATCCAGTCTAGTTTATAACTATGTGGAGGAGATGTGGATGGGATCCAGTCTAGTTTATAACTATGTGGAGGAGATGTGGAAGGGATCCAGTCTAGTTTATAACTATGTGGAGGAGATGTGGAAGGGATCCAGTCTAGTTTATAACTATGTGGAGGAGATGTGGAAGGGATCCAGTCTAGTTTATAACTATGTGGAGGAGATGTGGACGGGATCCAGTCTAGTTTATAACTATGTGGAGGAGATGTGGAAGGGATCCAGTCTAGTTTATAACTATGTGGAGGAGATGTGGAAGGGATCCAGTCTAGTTTATAACTATGTGGAGGAGATGTGGAAGGGATCCAGTCTAGTTTATAACTATGTGGAGGAGATGTGGAAGGGATCCAGTCTAGTTTATAAATACGTGGACATTGTGATTGTGATATGGTATTCATGACCAGGGTTTCACTTCTCTGTCGGAAAGGTCATGGGAGCCAGTAATGAGGGAAGTGTATTTTACATTACACAAAATAACCTGTATTTACTCAGAAATGATGTGATTAAATGGTTCATTCACAGTAATAAATATGAAAATAAAATATAGCTTCTATAAGCACCACTAGCCAAGATTTGGAACCAATTAGAGTTAAATACATTGTAATTATACTGTAATAAAATATAGCTTCTACAAGCACCGCTATTGCCCGCGATTTGGAACCAGGTAGAGTTCAGTAAGTACCAGAAAGTATCTGTTGTCAAAAAAAAAACCAGTTACAACAGTAGAATAAAATGCTCCAGAAGCACTGGTCGGTTGGCCATACCGATACTGTTAATAAAAGGAACAGCCTACTTACCAACCAGACGCGTTGAATCTTCTGAAGTCAGCACCAGAACATACCCAGGGTACACCCTGGTTAGATGAAAATGAAGGGTGGCCTGCTGTGGTCTAGCTTGTGGTTATATGCTGCCACTCCCCAGTGCTCATGTATCGTGTCTGCCTGGGTACGAAACCATCCCGCTATCTATTGAACACAATCTTCTCCTGTCTTTCCTGTCCCCTCTACTCACTGTCCTATCAATTAAAAGTCAAAAATACAAGTGTGCCCCACTGCTTACAAATACATATTATTAAAACTTACCCAGGGTGACTTTGCTGGACTCTGCGACCATGACAACCTCGTTGAAGTTACAATCCGACTTGCCACAGTTGTGACAAGAGCTCCCGTCACCGCAGCCACGCCCCCTCACCACAGAGATTCTGGTGTTCGTCATGGCAACCAGGAACAGATCGTCAACCTCCCCATCGGCTTTGTTGACATCCTCTTCTGTGAGGTCCTCCATGGGGCGGTAGGAGTCACTTTGTTCAGGGACGATACATGACGTTATACATTTTTATGGAGATTCGTGTGAGGCCAGTGGTCCATTAAAACAGGGTTTCCCCAAACTAGGTCCCGGGGCCCCCTGGGTGAACGCTTTGGTTTTTACCCCAGCACTACACAGCTGATTCAAATAATGAAAGCTTGACGATGAGTTGGGTATTTGAATCAGCTGTGTTATGCTACGGCAGAAACCTAAACGTGCTCGGGGTTTGGGAAACATTAAATTACAGTCTACACTAAATATAATATGCGTGTCAACACACATTCCAGGAATATACAGTGAGCTCTAAAAATATTGGAGTGTGACATATTTTCTGGGGGAGTTTGACTCTGTACTCCAGCACTTTGGATTTTAGATGATACAATGACTGTCAGCTTTAATACAGCTAATGTATTATTTACTATTCAATTCTACTGGGCACAAAATCATCTAAAAAAACTACCAAAAAAAACAGCAAATGCATCCAACAAATTTGTAGAGTCACAAGTTTCATGTAAATCATTACGTGCTAGGAATATGGGACCACATACTTAAATATGTATTAAAGTAGTAAAAAGTTTAGTAAATTTGTCCCAATACTTTTGGTCCCCTAAAATGTGGGGACTATGTACAAAAAACAGTTAATGGATGATTGACTGACTGATTGAGTGATACTGACTGATTGAGTGATACTGACTGATTGAGTGAGTGATACTGACTGACTGACTGAGTGATTGACTGATACTGACTGACTGACTGACTGACTGACTGACTGACTGACTGACTGATTGAGTGATACTGACTGACTGACTGACTGAGCCCACCTCTCCAGGTCGTCCAGGTCATCCTCTCGTCTCATCTCCAGGCTGAAGCGGAGTATGGTGTTCTCCTTGGAGACCGGGTGGAGAGCCCTGGCCTCAGCCCCCTCCTCTGGGCATCTCTCTGGTGGAGGAGCCCTGCTGGCTTGGTGGACAGTCTAGAGAGATGGGAAGACTTATCTGAATAACAACACTGATGTCCTTCCTCTTCCTCCCTGGAGAGGTGAAGAAACCTGTGCACCATAAACAACAGCATCACCGCTGTCAATTTAAGGGACTTCATTAACATGGGAAACATATGTTTACATTGCCAAAGCAAGTGAAATAGATACAATTAAAATAAACAATAAAACATTTACATCACACTCACAATAGTTCCAAAAGTAAGTCATTATGTCTATATACAGTGTTGTAATGTTATGCAAATAGTTCAAGTACAAAAGGGAAAATAAATAAACATAAATATGGGTTGTATTTACAATGGTGTTTGTTCTTCACTGGTTGCCCTTTTCTTGTGGCAACAGGTCACACATCTTGCTGCTGTGATGTCACACTGTGGTATTTCACCCAGTAGATTTGAGAGTTTATCAACATTGGATTTGATTTCAAAAATCTTTATGGTTCTGTACAATCTGAGGGTGTCTCTAATATGGTCATACGTTTGGCAGGAGGTTAGGAAGTGCAGCTCAGTTTTCACCTCATTTTGTGGGCAGTGTGCACATAGCCTGTCTTCTCTTGAGAGCCAGGTCTGCCTACGGCGGCCTTTCTCAATAGCAAGGCTATGTTAACGGAGTCTGCACAAAGCTTTCCTTAAGTTTGGGTCAGTCAGTGGTCAGGTATTCTGCCACTGTGTACTCTCCGTTTTGGGCCAAATAGCATTCTAGTTTGCCCTGTTTTTTTGTTCATTCTTTCCAATGTGTCAAGAAATTATCTTTTTGTTGTCTGATGATTTGGTTGGGTCTAATTGTGTTGCTGTCATGGGGCTCTGTGGGGTTTGTTTGTGTTTGTGAACAGAGCCCCAGGACCAGCTTGCTTAGGGGACTCTTCTCTCTGTAGTGGTTTGCTTAGGGAACTCTTCTCCAGGTTCATCTCTCTGTAGTGGTTTGTTTAGGAGACTCTTCTCTCTGTAGTGGTTTGCTTAGGGGACTCTTCTCCAGGTTCTTCTCTCTGTAGTGGTTTTCTTAGGGGACTCTTCTCCAGGTTCATCTCTCTGTAGTGGTTTGTTTTGTATCCTTTTCATAGCTTTTTTCTGAATTTTGATCATTAGCGGGTATCAGCCAAATTCTGCTCTGCAGGCATTATTTGGTGTTTTATGTTGTACACTGAGGATAGTTTTGCAGAATTAAGCATACAGAGTCTCAATTTGGTGCTTGTCCCATTTTATGAATTCTTGGTTGGTGAGCGGACCTCCCAAACATAAAAAGTAATGGGTTCTATGACTGATTCAAGTATTTTTAGCCAGAACTTAATTGGTATGCCGAATTTTATGTTCCTTTTGATGGCATATGTTCCTCGCCTTGTCTCTCAGATCGTTCACAGCTTTGTGGAAGTGACCTGTGGTCCCGATGTTTAGGCCGAGGTATGTATCGTTTTTTGTGTGCTCTAGGGCAACAGATGGAATTTGTATTTGTGGTCCTGGCGACTGGACCTTTTTTTGGAACACCATTATTTTTTGTCTTACTGAGATTTACTGTCAGGGCCCAGGTCTGACAGAATTCCCCTTCGCTCGCTCTCTCTCTCTCTCTCTGACTAATATTCAGATTAATGGGTTCAAACGGTGACTCAAAACATCAATCAATGTTAGTCACTTCTGGTAAATATCTTATTCATGAGGTTGCACCTCAGTCATGCAATTGTTATGAAAATGATCACGCCGCCCTCTACCATCAGCCCTCTACCATCAGCGTTTTCCTTCTAAATTGGGCTACAATGAAAATGATGTCATGGGTAAAATGTATTGGTTGCAGGTTTTTGGGCTACTTTTAAAATGCCTATGTAGGCTACTGTAGCCTACCATTTTATACAAGAAATATGTTGAAATGACAATATGACTGGAGTCATTGCAAATCAAGTAGTTTTTTTTACATTTATGGATAGCCAGGGGTTATCTCCAACATTCAGACATAATTTAGAAACAAAGCAAGTGTGTTTAGTGAGTCCACCAGATCAGAGGCATTAGGGATGACCAGGGATGTTCTCTTGATAAATGCGTGAATTAGACACTTTCTGTCCTTAAAGCATTCAAAAATGTAAAGAGTACTTTTGTCAGGGAAAATGGTGTAAAAGTACCTACTTTTTTTATTTTAGGAATGTAGTAAAGTAAAAGTTGTCAAAAATATAAATAGTAAAGTACAGATACCCTAAAAAACAAAGTAATACTGAAGTATTTTTCCTTAAGTACTTTAAACCACTGGATTTAATAAATAGGCTATATTATAACTTCAGTTTATTGTTGTTATACAATTATGAATGGCCATGTTTAGATAATGAAATTGGATGTTATCAATTGTGATCATGGTCACAGTGCTAACTCAATTGTGATCATGGTCACAGTGCTAACTCAATTGTGATCATGGTCACAGTGCTAACTCAATTGTGATCATGGTCACAGTGCTAACTCAATTGTGATCATGGTCACAGTGCTAACTCAATTGTGATCATGGTCACAGTGCTAACTCAATTGTGATCATGGTCACAGTGCTAACTCAATTGTGATCATGGTCACAGTGCTAACTCAATTGTGATCATGGTCACAGTGCTAACTCAATTGTGATCATGGTCACAGTGCTAACTCAATTGTGATCATGGTCACAGTGCTAACTCAATTGTGATCATGGTCACAGTGCTAACTCAATTGCCAATCAGCTGTTTGTTGTTATTGATTATATTGAAAGTAAGTCAGTCAGATTAGACTACAGGTAAATAAATAAAAACACTGGCTGTTGTTGACAAGCATAGGTCTATCGTTCACATTTGGTTCAGTGATTGAAATTACGACCCCATCCTCAGTAGCCTATTCGGCAACTGAAGCACTTATTACCTTGAAAATCGCCTCGATATTCATGTTGAATAAATTAGTCTGTCAATTCGAACTAAGCAAGCTGCTAAATCGTTCATGTTACATCTTGCCTAGGCTACTGTAGGTTATCTGAAATGAGATGTAGGCCTATCAGGGGCTATAAGCTACCTGCATCCAGCTACCCAAACCACGACGAAGTTGAATTACAATCATAAACCTGGATTTTAGTCATTAGGCCTAGCCTACGCTGATTGAAATGACAAGTCAATCTCGCAAATAGGCCATTTATAATGGTTTGTAGTCTTAACATCTGGCACATTTTCCAGAAAATAGCCCTACATTCGTTTTTTAAGTTTAATAAGGGCAAATTATCTTTTCTCTCACAAAATATAAGATGAACGTTTTACATGCTCCTAACCAACTGAGCTATTTTATTAGTTTGTTTGCGTTGTTTGTTACTTGTTTTTTTTTACTTATTTTGTACATAATGTTGCTGCTACCATCTCTTATGACCAAAAATATCTTCTGGACATCAGAACAGCGATTACTCACCACAAACTGGAAGAAGCTTTTTCCTTTAACGAGTCCTATGAGACGGATATACTGGTTTCCCGGGAACATGCCCAAATCCCCGTCATTTGCGTGAAGAGACGATGGAGGAAAAGAAAGTGCTGAGAATCCGTAGACCGAGCGAGTAAACTCCCACTGTTATCTGTTCTACTTGCTAACATGCAATCATTGGAAAATAAAATGAATGACCTACGTTTACGTTTATCCTACCAACGGGACATAAAAAATTGTAATATCTTATGTTTCACCGAGTCGTGGCTGAATGACGACACGGACAATATAGAGCTGGTGGGATTTTCCATGCACCGGCAGAACAGAGAAGAAGCTACGTCTGGTAAGAGAAGGGGTGGGGGTGTGTGTCTTTTTTGTCAATAACAGCTGGTGCGCGATGTCTAAAATATTAAAGAAGTCTTGAGGTATTGCTCGCCTGAGGTAGAGTACCTTATGATAAGCTGTAGACCACACTATCTACCAAGAGAATTCTCATCTATATTATTCGTAGCCATCTATTTATCACCACAGACCGATGCTTGCACTAAGACCGCACTCAACCAAATCTATAAGGCCATAAGCAAACAAGGAAATGCTCATCCAGAAGCGGCGCTCCTAGTGGCCGGGGACTTTAATGCAGGTAAACTTATATCAGTTGTACCAATTTTGTTACCAGCATGTCACATGTGCAACCAGAGGGGGGAATAAAATACATTTTTAAAAAAACTCTAGCCCAACTTTACTCCACACAGAGATGCATACAAAGCTCTCCCTCGCCCTCCATTTGGCAAATCTGACCATAATTCTATCCTCCTGATTCCTGCTTTACAAACAAAAACTAAAGCAGGAAGTACCGGTGACTCGCTCAATACAGAAGTGTTCCAGGATTCATCCATTGGCGTTGAGAAGTCATCGGCTTCATCAATAAGTGTATCGACGACGTTGTCCCCACAGTGACTGTGCATACATACCCCAACCAGAAGCCATGGATTACAGGCAACGTCGGCATCGAGCTAAAGGCTAGAGCTGCCGCTTTCAAGGAGCGGGACACTAATCTGGACGCTTATAAGAAATTCCACTGTGCTCTCAGACGAACCATCAAACAAGTAAAGCATATATACAAGATTAACTTCGAGTGTAGGGGGCAGTATTTCAGTTTTTTGGCCAAAAAAAAAACATACCCATTTGAAACTGCCCCAGAAACTAGAATATGCATATAATTGTCAGATTAGGATAGAAAACACTCTAAAAAGTTTCCAAAACTGTCAAAATATTGTCTGAGTATAACAGAACTGATATTGCAGGCGAAAACCTGAGGAAAATCCAACAAGAAAGGTGCTGTTTTTCCTGAAAGCTCTCTGTTCCATTGGATGCCTTGCCTCCATTTAAAGGGATATCAACCAGATTCCTTTTCCTATGGCTTCCTCAAGCTGTGAACAGTCTTTAGATATAGTTTCAGGCTTTTATTTAGAAAAATTAGCGAGAAAGAACCCATCGCATCAGTGGATGGCTGGGTGCCAGCAGAGTTTTTCATGCGCAACAGCCATTTTCTCTCTTTCGCCTATGGAAGAAGCTACATTCCGGTTGACATATTATCGATTATATATTGTAAAAACAACCTGAGGATTGATTATAAAAAACATTTGACATCTTTTTACACACTTTACAGATACTACTACAAAGGGAAACCCAGACGAGAGCTGCCCAGTGACATGAGCCTACCAGGCGAGCTTAATGCCTTTTATGCTCGCTTCGAGGTAAGCAACACTGAAGTAGGCACGAGAGCACCAGCTGTTCTGGATGACTGTGCGATAACGCTCTCGGTAGCCGATGTGAGCAATACCTTTAAACAGGTCAACATTCACAAAGCTGCGGGACAGATGGATTACAAGGACGTGTACTCAAAGCATGCATGGCCCAACTGGCAAGTGTCTTCACTGAGATTTTCAAACTCTCCCTGACAGAGTCTGTCATACCTACATGTTTCAAGCAGACCACCATAGTCCCTGTGCCAAAGGGAGTGAAGGTAACCTGCCTAAATGATTACCGCCCTGTAGCACTCACATCAGAAGCCATGAAGTGCTTTGAAAGGCTGGTCATGGCTCACATCAATAGCATCCACCCAGATACCCTAGACCCACTCCAATTCACATATCGCCACTCCAATTCACATACCGCCCCAACAGATCCACAGACGACGCAATCTCAATCAACACTGCTCTTTCCCACCTGGACAAAAGGAACACATGGGAGAATGCTGCTCATTGAGTACAGCTCAGCATTCAACACCATAGTGCCCACGAAGCTCATCACTAAGCTAAGGACTAAACACCTCCCTCTGTAACTGGATCCTGGACTTCCTGATGGGCTGCCCCCAGGTGGTGAGGGTAGGCAACAACACATCTGCCACACTGATCCTCAACACTGGGGCCCCTCAGGGGTGTGTACTTAGTCCCCCCCCTGTACTCCCTGTTCACCCACGTCTGCGTGGCTAAACACGACATCAACACCATCATTAAGTTCGCTGACGACAAGATTTGAAAAGATTTGGGTCCCCAGATCCTCAAAAAGTTCTACAGCCGCACCTTCGAGAGCATCCTGACCGGTTGCATCACCGCCTGGTATGGCAACTGCTCGGCATCTGACCGTAAGGCGCTACAGGTTCGCTAACTACTTCTCAGATAGAGTTCAGTGTGTCAAATTGGAGGGCCTGTTGTCCGGACCTCTGGCAGTCTCTATGGGGGTGCCACAGGGTTCAATTCTCAGGCCGACTCTTTTCTCTGTATATGTCAAGGATGTCGCTCTTGCTGCGGGTGATTATTCGATCCACCTCTACACAGACGACACCATTCTGTATACATCTGGCCCTTCTTTGGACACTTAACAAACGAGCTTCAATGCCATACAACACTCCTTCCGTGGCCTCAAGCTGCTCTTAAATACTAGTAAAACAAAATGCATGCTCTTCAACCAATCGCGGCTCGCACCCCCGACTAGCATCACTACTCTGGACGGTTCTGACTTAGAATATGTGGACAACTATAAATACCTAGGTGTCTGGCTAGACTGTAAACTCTCCTTCCAGACTCACATTAAGCATCTCCAATCCAAAATTGGACATGCTTAATCTAGAATCGTCTTCCTATTTTGCAACAAAGCCTCCCTTCACTCATGCTGCCAAACATACTCTCGTAAAACTGACTATCCTACCAATCCCAGACTTTGATGTCATCTACAAAATAGCCTCCAACACTCTACTCAGCAAATTGGATGCAGTCTATCACAGTGCCATCCGTTTTGTCACCAAAACCTCATATACTACCCACCCCTGCGATTTGTATGCTTTTGTTGGCTGGTCCTCGCTACATATTCGTCACCAAACCCACTGGCTCCAAGTCATCTATAAATCTTTGCTAGGTAAAGCTCCGCCTTATCTCAACTCACTGGTCACCATAGCAACACCCAACCGTCACACGTGCTCCAGCAGGTATATTTCACTGGCCATCCCCAAAGCCAACACCTCTTTTGGCCGCCTTTCCTTCATGTTCGCTGCTGCCAATGACTGGAACTAATTACAAAAATAAAAATCACTGAAGTTGGAGACTTATCTTCCTCACTAACTTTAAGTGTCAGCTGTCAGAGCAGCTTACCGATCACTGCAGCTGTACACAGCCCATCTGTAAATAGCCCATCCAACCAACTACCTACCTCATCCCCATATTTGTTTTTCTGCTCTTTTGCACACCAGTATTTCTACTTGCACATATCACTCCAGTGTAAGTTGCTAAATTGTAATTACTTCACCTCCATGGCGTATTTATTGCCTTACCTCCTTACTTCATTTGCACACCGTGTACACAGATTTTTCTATTGTGTTATTGACTGTACGTTTGTTTATTCCATGTGTAACTGTGTTGTTTTTGTCCCACTGCTTTGCTTTATCTTGGCCAGGTCGCAGTTGTAAATGAGAACTTGTTCTCAACTGGTCTACCTGGTTAAATAAAAAATTAAATACAAAGCTGGTGCGTATGGCCCAATACGTCACTGGGGCCAAGCTTCCTGCCATCCAGGACCTATATACCAGGCAGTGTCAGAAGAAAGCCCATAAAATTGTAGGAGACTCCAGTCACCCAAGTTCTAGACTGTTTTCTCTGCTACCGCACAGCAAGCGGTACCGGAGCGCCAAGTCTAGGACCAAAAGGCTCCTCAACAGCTTCTACCCCCAAGCAATAAGACGGCTGATAGATTTTCTTCTTCTTGAACTGCACTGGTTAAGGGCTTGTAAGTAAGAATTTCACGGTAAAGTCTACACTGTTGGTTAAGGGCTTGTCAGTCAGCATTTCACGGTAAAGTCTACACTGTTGGTTAAGGGCTTGTAAGTAAGCATTTCACAGTAAAGTCTACACTGTTGGTTAAGGGCTTGTCAGTCAGCATTTCACGGTAAGGTCTACACTGTTGGTTAAGGGCTTGTAAGTAAGCATTTCACAGTAAAGTCTACACTGTTGGTTAAGGGCTTGTAAGTCAGCATTTCACAGTAAAGTCTACACTGTTGGTTAAGGGCTTGTAAGTCAGCATTTCACAGTAAAGTCTACACTGTTGGTTAAGGGCTTGTAAGTCAGAATTTCACGGTAAAGTCTACACTGTTGGTTAAGGGCTTGTAAGTAAGCATTTCACAGTAAAGTCTACACTGTTGGTTAAGGGCTTGTAAGTAAGAATTTCACGGTAAAGTCTACACTGTTGGTTAAGGGCTTGTCAGTCAGCATTTCACGGTAAAGTCTACACTGTTGGTTAAGGGCTTGTAAGTCAGCATTTCACGGTAAAGTCTACACTGTTGGTTAAGGGCTTGTAAGTCAGCATTTCACAGTAAAGTCTACACTGTTGGTTAAGGGCTTGGAAGTCAGCATTTCACGGTAAAGTCTACACTGTTGGTTAAGGGCTTGTAAGTCAGCATTTCACAGTAAAGTCTACACTGTTGGTTAAGGGCTTGTAAGTAAGAATTTCACGGTAAAGTCTACACTGTTGGTTAAGGGCTTGTAAGTAAGAATTTCACGGTAAAGTCTACACTGTTGGTTAAGGGCTTGTAAGTCAGCATTTCACGGTAAAGTCTACACTGTTGGTTAAGGGCTTGTAAGTCAGCATTTCACGGTAAAGTCTACACTGTTGGTTAAGGGCTTGTAAGTCAGCATTTCACGGTAAAGTCTACACTGTTGGTTAAGGGCTTGTAAGTCAGCATTTCACAGTAAAGTCTACACTGTTTGTTAAGGGCTTGTAAGTCAGCATTTCACGGTAAAGTCTACACTGTTGGTTAAGGGCTTGTAAGTCAGCATTTCACGGTAAAGTCTACACTGTTGGTTAAGGGCTTGTAAGTCAGCATTTCACGGTAAAGTCTACACTGTTGGTTAAGGGCTTGTAAGTAAAGCATTTCACGGTAAAGTCTACACTGTTGGTTAAGGGCTTGTAAGTCAGCATTTCACGATAAAGTCTACACTGTTGGTTAAGGGCTTGTAAGTCAGAATTTCACAGTAAAGTCTACACTGTTGGTTAAGGGCTTGTAAGTAAGAATTTCACAGTAAAGTCTACACTGTTGGTTAAAGGCTTGTAAGTCAGAATTTCACAGTAAAGTCTACACTGTTGGTTAAGGGCTTGTCAGTAAGCATTTCACCGTGAGGTCTACACTGTTGGTTAAGGGCTTGTAAGTAAGAATTTCACGGTAAAGTCTACACTGTTGGTTAAGGGCTTGTAAGTAAGAATTTCACGGTAAAGTCTACGCTGTTGGTTAAGGGCTTGTAAGTCAGAATTTCACAGTAAAGTCTACACTGTTGGTTAAGGGCTTGTCAGTAAGCATTTCACAGTAAAGTCTACACTGTTGGTTAAGGGCTTGTAAGTCAGCATTTCACAGTAAAGTCTACACTGTTGGTTAAGGGCTTGTAAGAAAGAATTTCACGGTAAAGTCTACACTGTTGGTTAAGGGCTTGTAAGTCAGCATTTCACAGTAAAGTCTACACTGTTGGTTAAGGGCTTGTAAGTAAGAATTTCACGGTAAAGTCTACACTTGTTGTATTTGGCACATGTGACAAATAAAATTAGATTTGATATTCAAATTCCTTAGCTAGTCATATTAGTTCACAATAATTAGTATTTGATGGAAAACAGAATTTTGTTTCTTAAGTCTTTAGAAGTTAAGTCGATATTCACTCGATAACGTTATTGAAAAAATGGTTTATTGGCTAATTGTGCCAACTCCTTTCTTGCTGCGAAAAAAACTAACAATTGTTAGTGTTTAGGGCCTTGTGGGTGGGTTTTGAGTAATCAATTCCTGCCAGACCTGGCAACCCTGACCGGCGGCGTAATAGTGGTGCCCTAAAGTCGTGATAAGCCCAGTCATTCTGGACGGAGGGTACGGCTGTTTAGTCTAAATTAGACTATAGTGCCTGGAAATA
Source organism: Oncorhynchus mykiss (assembly GCF_057628025.1). Lineage (NCBI taxonomy): Eukaryota > Metazoa > Chordata > Actinopteri > Salmoniformes > Salmonidae > Oncorhynchus > Oncorhynchus mykiss. The sequence goes on from NC_143039.1 coordinate 14,801,133, forward strand.
AGATGACATTGCTAAACGAGTCAATTTTTTTGTAAGAAACAACTTTTCCAGCATTATCATGTCGTCAAATTTACTTTAGACAGATGGCAATGTTGTCATTAGCTAGCAAAGTTCGTCAAAAAATAGCTAGCAATGCTAACGGCAGCTACCTCAATTTTAGCTAACGTTATACTGCATCTAAAGTCAATCTGGCGTCATCAAAATGAGGACAAAAGGTTTTGCTACTAATTATTTGCATCCTTTTGAATGGCATTGTATTTCTAAGCCACTGTAACGCACTTTTGATGAAATCTTAATCAGTGCTCATTGACAATACATTTTAGTAGAATGCTCAGTTGGGCATTAGTTCAAAACAATATTGTGATGAAACATGCAACCCATGAAGAGAGTGGAGTGATATAAGAACTCTCCTCCAGCTATATCACTCACCAACATGGGGTTTCCTTCCGTCAGAATCTTGGCGAAGGCCTCTGGGGATAGATCCTGTAGGTCCACTCCATTGATCGTCAGGAGCTTGTCTCCTTCACTGAGGAACAACAACACCACCACATACCTGTTTTATATACATTTGTATATATTTATTATGTTTTTTCATTGCAACTGCCAACCACAGGAGGACTCTCAATGAGTGTAAACTGCCTGCTGCCGCTCTGGTATTCATCAGCTGGGGGAAGGAGAGGAGGTAGAGGGCCCACGTGGGCAACTGTGGGTGCCCTGCCTTGATTGGGTAACTTATTAATAAAATAATTAAAATAAACTGCACAATCAATAAATGTGACTGGTCAATATGTCGGTATGACATTTTTATATTCTTATAATTTAAAAAATATTTTTTTTATCCAACCACCAGAGCCCGATCTCAATGTTAAAAATACACCAGAGATTTAGCGATGAAAATCGATAGATTATTATTTATTTTTTAAACTGTGAATTAAGTTTTATCACAAGCACATACAGGTGTCTGCCAAAATAAAGGAAACACCAACATAAAATGTCTTGAAGGGTGTTGTGCCACCACGAGCTGCCAGAATAGCTTCAATGTGCCTTGGCATAGATTCTACAAGTGGACCTAAACCACGTCAGGAAATTGCACCTGACGCCATAACATGTCATTTGTAGCAAACTATAGGCTACAGATTGTTGCTTGTGGCCATAGACATACAATCCATAGAAGGATTTTATAACCTCTTACCCTGGCAATTTAAACTCATGGGTACACTAGCAATGGATGCCAGTCCTGACTGAAATGGGAACTGCCATCCATGGATTATATTTCTATGTTTGGTTCCGGATGTCGGTTTGTCCTTTTTGCACATTTCAAAATACAATATTGCAGGAAAAACAAAAACGTACAGTTTGGAAAGCAAATGTAAAGAGAAGTGCTGAAAAGAGAAGACTCATCTCTCTGTAGAACCAATAGAACAACACCCAACGTGTAGCTCATCTCGAGACAGGCTTTCTGTAGAACCAATAGAACAACACCCAACGTGTAGCTCATCTTGAGACAGGCTTTCTGTAGAACCAATAGAACAACACCCGACGTGTAGCTCATCTCGAGACAGGCTTTCTGTAGAACCAATAGAACAACACCCGACGTGTAGCTCATCTTGAGACAGGCTTTCTGTAGAACCAATAGAACAACACCCAACGTGTAGCTCATCTTGAGACAGGCGTTTGCTACGACGGGCGCATCGGTCATCACAGTGAGTAGCCTATGGCTTCATCTTCATCATCAGGAAAGTCAGTGTGCCATTGGAAATTGTATTTAGCAGCCTACTGTAGACTATGATATATATATATATATATACTGTACATTGCCTCCAAATATTGTACAATCTGTGTGTCGCTTCATTGGCTAGGGCTATTGTTTGCTTGAATTCATGACCAGATTGATCTCAGTTTGTCAGTGTCAGAGTAGCCGGTCATTTCGGTCATTTGTGTGGTATTAAAAAAGATTCAGCTAATGTCTTCTGGCATGTAAATTATGTAGATTTGCATGATATGCATTTTTAAAAAGGCAGATTTTTTTAAAGGGGGATCTCTATATAAAAAAAAACAAAGCCTATGATTTCTTAATATGGCCCTGCACAGACCCCGTGGTTCAATCTACACAGACCCTGTGGTTTAATCTACACAGACCCCGTGGTTCAATCTACACAGACAAGGAGAAAAACAATACAGCTTTTTATGACATTCAGGGGTGGAATTACCAAATTAAATAACTCTGTGACCTCACCCCTGACATTAGATCAAAAACTATTTCCTTACATCATAAAGGAGTTTTACTATGGGAAGTCCCTCTTGTTTCCCTCATGAATGTCTCAACTCCTCTATCCTTAAAAGGTTTCAACCTACAGTATATTCAAATTCTTCACAGAAAAACAGAGGTTATCAGAGGTTACCTGGCGAAGGCTCCTCCTCCTTGTCCTCCTTTCTTGAACTTGAGGATCTTCTCCACTTCATAGTGGTGTTTCCCATCCTCCTCTGTGTGAAGTATAGAGATACCTCCCTTCACAGGTGAATCCTATGGACCGGAATGGAAATCATAGCAACTCACATTACCATACATGGTTGAAAACAAAGCCTTAGCCTCCACGTGACGACTACTACTGTATACATTGTTGAAAAGACCAAAGAGCATATCCCTGATCCCTCACATTTCTACTACCCTACCCTACATTGTTACAATTCAAATAGAAAACTACAACATAAACTGGAAGGGAAGTGATGCAGTCATATCACTTACTGTGATATCCATATCCTTCTCTAGGTCTCCCCACTGGTAGTATGTAGGCAGTCTTCCTACTGGTAGTGTGTAGGCAGTCTTCCTACTGGTAGTGAGTGTTAGCAGTCTTCCTACTGGTAGTGTGTAGGCAGTCTTCTGACTGGTAGTGAGTGTTAGCAGTCTCCCCTCTGGTAGTGTGTGGGCAGTACAACAAGTCCTGACTTAAATAGCTTTTTATAGGAGGGTTGACCAAGCACTTCTGCATCATGTGAACCGAGCAGCCAGAGAGGAAGTAGGTACACGCACACAAGAGGGACTATTATTTTGCCAAAAGAGGATCTTCTGCAGAACGAGGAACTGGTCATGAGTTGTAAAATGGAAAAACAATAGATTACAAGAACACAGCTGTTTGAGTGTTAAATGGACAATTCACAGTCTGCTTGTGCTATCCACTCATTAAACTCCTGCCTGTGTTGAAAATGTTGGCTTTCCAGGTATGGCATGGCATCAACGTCATCACCACACACAGTTCTGTGGCTTCGGTAGCTCCTTGTTAGCCTGGTCCCTGATTACTGTGTGCCGTCAGGACCAACTACTATGGTCATTGTTTGGCAAGACAGCACACACAGACCTGGAAGCAGGCTAGCTCTCTGTTGCAACAGGAAGAAATTACTCACTACATACAATTGAAGTCAGAAGTTTACATGCACTTAAGTTGGAGTCAATAAAACTCGTTTTTCAACCACTCCACACATTTCACACAACCACTCCACACATTTCTTAATGACAACAAAGTCAAGGTATTGGAGTGGTCATCACAAAGCCCTGACCTCAATCCCATAGAAAATGTGTGGGCAGAACTGAAAAAGCGTGTGCGAGCAAGGAGGCCTACAAACCTGACTCAGTTACACCAGCTCTGTCAGGAGGAATGGGACAAAATTTCCCCAACTTATTGTGGGAAGCTTGTGGAAGACTACCCAAAACATTTGACCCAAGTTAACAATTTAAAGGCAATGCTACCAAATACAAATTGAGTGTATGTAAACTTCTGACCCACTGGGAATGTGATGAAATAAATAAATAATTCTCTCTACTATTATTCAGACATTTCACATTCTTAAAATAAAGTGGTGATCCTAACTGACCTAAGACAGGGAATTTTTACTAGATTTAAATCCAGGAATTGTGAAAAACTGAGTTGAAACGTATTTGGCTAAGGTGTATGTGTCACACCCTGACCATAGAGAGCCCTTGATTCTCTTATAGTGTTGTAGGTCAGGGCGTGACTTGGCATGTGTTCTAGTTTTTCCTATTTCTATGTTGGTGAGCTTGGTATTGTTCCCAAGTAGAGGCAGCTGATTATCGTTGTCTCTAATTGGGGATCATACTTAAGTTCTCCATTGTTCCCACCTGGGTTGTGAGATATTGTTTGTGTTTGGCCACTACGTCGTCACGGTCTTTGTAGTTTTGTTGTTTTTGTGTCTAGTTTCACTTTGTATTAAAAAGACGTGGAAATCAATCCACGCTGCGCCTTGGTCCGCTCATTTAGAAGAACGTTACTGTAGGTAAACTTCAGACTTCAACTGTACATCACAATAGAGATGGCTTGGTCCGCTCATTTAGAAGATCGTTACTGTAGGTAAACTTCAGACTTCAACTATACATCGCAATAGAGATGGCTTGGTCCACTCATTTAGAAGATAGTTACTGTAGGTAAACGTCAGACTTCAACTGTACATCACAATAGAGATGGCTTGGTCCGCTCATTTAGAAGATAGTTACTGTAGGTAAACGTCAGACTTCAACTGTACATGACAGTAGAGATGGCTTGGTCCACTCATTTAGAAGATAGTTACTGTAGGTAAACGTCAGACTTCAACTGTACATCACAGTAGAGATGGCTTGGTCCGCTCATTTCGAAGAACGTTACTGTAGGTAAACGTCAGACTTCAACTGTACATCACAGTAGAGATGGCTTGGTCCGCTCATTTCGAAGATAGTTACTGTAGGTAAACTTCAGACTTCAACTGTACATCACAGTAGAGATGGCTTGGTCCGCTCATTTCGAAGAACGTTACTGTAGGTAAACGTCAGACTTCAACTGTACATGACAGTAGAGATGGCTTGGTCCACTCATTTAGAAGAACGTTACTGTAGGTAAACGTCAGACTTCAACTGTACATGACAGTAGAGATGGCTTGGTCCGCTCATTTAGAAGAACGTTACTGTAGGTAAACGTCAGACTTACACTGTACATGACAGTAGAGATGGCTTGGTCCACTCATTTAGAAGAACGTTACTGTAGGTAAACGTCAGACTTCAACTGTACATCACAATAGAGATGGCTTGGTCCGCTCATTTAGAAGAACGTTACTGTAGGTAAACGTCAGACTTCAACTGTACATCACAGTAGAGATGACTTGGTCCACTCATTTAGAAGAACGTTACTGTAGGTAAATGTCAGACTTCAACTGTACATGACAGTAGAGATGGCTTGGTCCACTCATTTAGAAGATAGTTACTGTAGGTAAACGTCAGACTTCAACTGTACATCACAATAGAGATGGCTTGGTCCGCTCATTTAGAAGAACGTTACTGTAGGTAAACGTCAGACTTCAACTGTACATGACAGTAGAGATGGCTTGGTCCACTCATTTAGAAGAACGTTACTGTAGGTAAACGTCAGACTTCAACTGTACATGACAGTAGAGATGGCTTGGTCCGCTCATTTAGAAGAACGTTACTGTAGGTAAACGTCAGACTTACACTGTACATGACAGTAGAGATGGCTTGGTCCACTCATTTAGAAGAACGTTACTGTAGGTAAACGTCAGACTTCAACTGTACATCACAATAGAGATGGCTTGGTCCGCTCATTTAGAAGAACGTTACTGTAGGTAAACGTCAGACTTCAACTGTACATGACAGTAGAGATGGCTTGGTCCGCTCATTTAGAAGAACGTTACTGTAGGTAAACGTCAGACTTACACTGTACATGACAGTAGAGATGGCTTGGTCCACTCATTTAGAAGATAGTTACTGTAGGTAAACGTCAGACTTCAACTGTACATCACAATAGAGATGGCTTGGTCCGCTCATTTAGAAGAACGTTACTGTAGGTAAACGTCAGACTTCAACTGTACATCACAATAGAGATGGCTTGGTCTGCTCATTTAGAAGATAGTTACTGTAGGTAAACGTCAGACTTCAACTGTACATCACAATAGAGATGGCTTGGTCCGCTCATTTAGAAGATAGTTACTGTAGGTAAACGTCAGACTTCAACTGTACATGACAGTAGAGATGGCTTGGTCCGCTCATTTAGAAGATAGTTACTGTAGGTAAACGTCAGACTTCAACTGTACATGACAGTAGAGATGGCTTGGTCCGCTCATTTAGAAGATAGTTACTGTTGGTAAACGTCAGACTTCAACTGTACATCACAGTAGAGATGGCTTGGTCCGCTCATTTAGAAGATAGTTACTGTAGGTAAACGTCAGACTTCAACTGTACATCACAGTAGAGATGGCTTGGTCCGCTCATTTAGAAGATAGTTACTGTAGGTAAACGTCAGACTTCAACTGTACATCACAATAGAGATGGCTTGGTCCGCTCATTTAGAAGATAGTTACTGTAGGTAAACGTCAGACTTCAACTGTACATCACAGTAGAGATGGCTTGGTTTGCTCATTTAGAAGAACGTTACTGTAGGTAAACGTCAGACTTCAACTGTACATCACAGTAGAGATGGCTTGGTCCGCTCATTTAGAAGATAGTTACTGTAGGTAAACGTCAGACTTCAACTGTACATCACAATAGAGATGGCGTGGTTTGCTCATTTAGAAGAACGTTACTGTAGGTAAACGTCAGACTTCAACTGTACATCACAGTAGAGATGGCTTGGTCCGCTCATTTAGAAGAACGTTACTGTAGGTAAACGTCAGACTTCAACTGTACATCACAGTAGAGATGGCTTGGTCCGCTCATTTAGAAGAACGTTACTGTAGGTAAACGTCAGACTTCAACTGTACATGAGAGTAGAGATGGCTTGGTCCGCTCATTTAGAAGAACGTTACTGTAGGTAAACGTCAGACTTCAACTGCACATGACAGTAGAGATGGCTTGGTCCGCTCATTTAGAAGATAGTTACTGTAGGTAAACGTCAGACTTCAACTGTACATGAGAGTAGAGATGGCTTGGTCCGCTCATTTAGAAGAACGTTACTGTAGGTAAACGTCAGACTTCAACTGTACATGAGAGTAGAGATGGCTTGGTCCGCTCATTTAGAAGAACGTTACTGTAGGTAAACGTCAGACTTCAACTGTACATGAGAGTAGAGATGGCTTGGTCCGCTCATTTAGAAGAACGTTACTGTAGGTAAACGTCAGACTTCAACTGTACATGAGAGTAGAGATGGCTTGGTCCGCTCATTTAGAAGAACGTTACTGTAGGTAAACGTCAGACTTCAACTGTACATGACAGTAGAGATGGCTTGGTCCGCTCATTTAGAAGAACGTTACTGTAGGTAAACGTCAGACTTCAACTGTACATGACAGTAGAGATGGCTTGGTCCGCTCATTTAGAAGATAGTTACTGTAGGTAAACGTCAGACTTCAACTGTACATGACAGTAGAGATGGCTGTTGAAGTGAACCCATGAAAGACCACAGGCTTTTGTTTGACCGAGCTTCCGATTAGAGTTGTTTATACATTGAAATGCATCTCTTTAGTGACTAGGCGTTGACTGTTTGAAAGTAGAGTGCGTTGTTGTTATTTCCAGAAGTGGGATTTATAAAAAGCAGAAGCATTTGAAGTTCTAGATCATTGAAGGTACAGGTGGTGGCTGAATTTAAGTACAGAAGTGAAGATTAGGGATGTTGATTTAAACAATGAAAGGTTTCTGCATACAGGTGAGTGAACACACACGCGCGCACATACACTAACACATACAAACACAATGACACACTGCCTCACTAACACCATACAGAGACATGGTCCTTCACCTCCATGGGAAAGCCTAGAAAGGGGAACATCGAGGGGAACTGAGATGATGACCCTGTAGACAGGAAATTACATCACAATCGCAGCTTCCTCTGTGAAGTCAACTGAAAATATGAGGTTCTCCCAGATTAACTTGACCATGTTGACCGTTCACGGTGTGTGTGTCTGTGTGTGTCTGTGTGTGTCTGTGTGTGTCTGTGTGTGTCTGTGTAAGATGCTTACACTACTGTTCAACAGTTTGGGATCACTTAGAAATCTCCTTGTTTTTTAAAGAAAAGCAAATGTTTTGTTCATTAAAATAACATCAAATTGATCAGAAATACAGTGTAGACATTGTTAATGTTGTAAATTACTATTGTAGGTGGAAACGGCTGATTTTTTAACGGAATATCTACATAGGCGTACAGAGGCCCATTATCAGCAACCATCACTCCTGTGTTCCAATGGCACGTTGTGTTAGCTAATCCAAGTTTATCATTTTAAAAGGCTTATTGATCATTAGAAAACCTTTTGCAATTATGTTAGCACAGCTGGAAACTTGTTCTGATTAAAGAAGCAATAAAACTGGCCTTCTTTAGACTAGTTGAGTATCTGGAGCATCAGCATTTGTGGGTTCGATTACAGGCTCAAAATGGGCAGAAACAAAGCACTTTCCTCTGAAACTCTTCAGTCTATTCTTGCTCTGAGAAATTAAGGCTATTCCATGTGAGAAATTTTCAAGAAACTGAAGATCTCGTACAACACTGTGTACTACTCCCTTCACAGAACAGCGCAAACTGGCTCTAACCAGAATAGAAAGAGGATTAGGAGGACCCGGTCCCCAACTGAGCAAGAGGACATTAGAGTGTCTAGTTTGAGAAACAGACCCCTCACAAGTCCTCAACTGGCAGCTTCATTAAATAGTGCCCGCAAAACACTAGTCTCAACGTCAACAGTGAAGAGGCGACTCCGGGATGCTGACCTTCTAGGCAGAGCTCCTCTGTCCAGTGTCTGTGTTCTTTTGCCCATCTTAATCTTTTCTTTTTATTGGCCAGTCTGAGATATGGCTTTTTCTTTGCGACTCTGCCTAGAAGGCCAGCATCCCGGAGTCGCCTCTTCACTGTTGACGTTAAGACTGGTGTTTTACGGGTACTATTTAATGAAGCTGCCAGTTGAGGACTTATGAGGCGTAACATAGTCAAGCTAAATCTGGGACACTCAAATTAGTATGATATGTTACGTTTGGTATAGTTACTTAAAACAGAAGGTTACTTAAGGCAAAACAATATGAGGGTGGTCGGTCGGGGTGGATGGGTCGTTTTTTATAACGAGAATGTCGAGCAACGCAAAGGTTACGTGTTTGAATATACTGTAATTACGGACAACTTCAGCATTTTAGCCAATAAGGAACTTTTCAAGCACTTACGACTTTGTTGCTATTTTTCAACTGCTTAGCATTCTAGCTAACCCTTACCCCAACCCTAACCATAATGCTTTTAGCTATCCTTTCCCCCGAACCCTAACCTTAACCCTAACCCCTACCCCAACCCTAACCCTAACCCTAATGCTTTTAGCTATCCTTTCCCCCGAACCCTAACCCTAACCATAATGCTTTTAGCTATCCTTTCCCCCGAACCCTAACCTTAACCCTAACCCCTAGCCTAGCTAACATTAGCCACCTAGCAAACATTAGTCACAACAAATTGGAATTTGTAACATATTGTACGCTTAGCAAATTCGTAACATATTATACGTTTAGCAAATTCGTAACATGTCATACAAGTTGTAATGCGTAACATATCATACAAAATGGGTGCTGGACATCCACAAAATAATACATACCATACGAAACGTAAAATATCATGCTAAATGGAATGTCTCGGACTTACGTAAAGAATAATATGAAATGCTCTGAGACCAGGTTGTGTGTTTACACATTTATCACATTTATAGGACGTCTCTATAGTGCAATTGGTAGGTAGCCTAGAGGTTAGAGCGAAGGACTAATAGCCAGAAGGTTGCTGGTTCAGGTCTAGTGGTCTAAAAAATGACTGAAGTGCTGTTATATCTTTTTTCAATATCAATCCTATGATATTACAGGTTCAGGGAGCAGCATTGGTGCACAGTATCAAGTCAGTTTAGATAACAGTGGTACTAAGCTGTGAGAGTGTGAGAGAGTTCAGAGCACCCCCCACCTTTACGGCAAGGCTATTTTGAGAGCCCTCCTGGTAGCCAACTGTGTCTGTAGATGCCTGAGGTAGATAGGGTTACAGCCCTGACCAGCTCTGGGCTGGCTACCACCATTTTTATCTTCAGTTGTTTTCAGCCTTAATTGATTTCCGCCTTAGTATTCGTTGTTTTCCGCCTTAGAATATGTTGTTTTCAGCCTTAGTATATGTTGTTTTCAGCCTTAGAATATGTTGTTTTCAGCCTTAGTATATGTTGTTTTCAGCCTTAGTATATGTTGTTTTCAGCCTTAGTATTCATTGTTTTCAGTCTTAGTATTCATTGTTTTCAGCCTTAATTGTTTTCAGCCTTAGTATTCATTGTTTTCAGCCTTAATTGTTTTCAGTCTTAGTGTTCATTGTTTTCAGCCTTAGTATATGTTGTTTTCAGCCTTAGTATATGTTGTTTTCAGCCTTATTATTCATTGTTTTCAGCCTTAGTATATGTTGTTTTCAGCCTTAGTATTCATTGTTTTCAGTCTTAGTATATGTTGTTTTCAGCCTTAGTATTCATTGTTTTCAGTCTTAGTATATGTTGTTTTCAGCCTTAGTATTCATTGTTTTCAGCCCAAGTATTCATTGTTTTCAGCCTTAGTATATGTTGACTGTTTTATGTTGACACACTGTGACTGTTGGAGGCTTTGCGTATTTTGACCAACTGAATTGACAGATACTGGAATCTTAATAAGGTACTGTGTTTTGTTTTTGTGTTTGACAAACTGAGTTGACAGATACTGAAAGTTCAACGAGGTACTGTTATGTGTTTACTTGGTCTTGGTACTTTTTAGGTAGCTAAATGACTAACTAGCCTATGGTAAGTGAAAATATATCTGAAGCAGTAGGCTTGTAGTGTTGGCATGACATCTTAAACTGCCACACATTCCTGTAGGGTAGAGATCCTTCTGGAAGGCTTTGTGGTCTCAAAATCACTCACTGTTTTGCTCGGTAGTACTTTGCAGTGAAGAGTTAGAGATTGACATTGTGTGTGTGTGTGTGTGTGTGTGTGTGTGTGTGTGTGTGTGTGTGTGTGTGTGTGTATATGCCTGCATATGTGTGTGTTATATGAACAGTTTCTACTCCCAAGCCATAAGACTGCTAAATAGCTAGTTAAATTGTTAGTTGAAGTGTTAACCAAATAGCTACCTGGACTATCTGCAATGACTCTCTTCACACAAACTCTTTTGACTCATCACTGCTGCTACTGTTTACTATCTATCCTGTTACCTCTACCTACAGTATACTGCTGTTACTGTTTATTATCTATCCTGTTGACTAGTCACTGTATCCCTACCTATATGTACATATCTACCTCAATTACCTTGTACCTGTGCACATGGACTCAGTACTGGTACTCAGTGTAAACAGCCAAGTTATCATTGACTCAGTACTGGTACTCTGTGTATACAGCCAAGTTATCATTGATTCAGTACTGGTACTCTGTGTAAATAGCCAAGTTATCATTGACTCAGTGCTGGTACTCAGCCAAGTTTCTCATTGGGGATTTATTCCTTGTGTTATTATCTTTCTGTTATTTCTCTTTCTGTTTCTCCGTATGGTTGGGAAGGACCGTCAGGAAGCAGTTCACTGTTAGTCTACACCTGTTGTTTACCAAGGACTATAATGTTTTTTAAAAATTTGATTTAGATTTTGTAACTTTTTTTCTGTGCTGGTGTTTGTCTCATGCCAGCCGTGTGATGTTGGACGTCCTGATAATAGGCGGAGGACCCCAGGCCCTGACCCTGGCCACCCTGCTGTCCTGTCCAGACCAGGCCCTGTCCCCACCTCCCCCCAACACAGACATCCTCCAGGGGATCCAGCTCAGCCAGGGCAGGGCCAAGACCAGCCGCTCTAAGAGCAAGAGAAGAGGAGCTACCAGTGAGGATAACTACACTGCAGCTCAATGTTTTAACGTGGGCTTTTCATAAAGGGCCCAGATGAAGCCTGTTCCCAGACTAAAGAGTGAATGTTTATTAAAAGGATCGTGTTAGTCAGGGGCTCGACGTCGGCGTGATCTGGTCCAGGAAAACATCCCAGAAAGTAGACCAATGTTTTTCCTCACATTTTGGCCTTTCTTGATTTCAGTTAGGAGAGACATTCCTCTCTAATCTCCCTACACATATAGTGTACAGCATGCTGTTGGTGCTCTCTGTTTGACAGGTCTCTAATCTCTCCCCATCCCCATGACAACAGCCAGCTGAGGAGCAGGCCACTCCAAGCCGGGCCCAGATCCAGTCTCTAGACTAAAAAGAAAATCTCAATTCTAAGTGGTTTTTAGTCGAGGTTGAAGGGGTAGGCTTAATTTGACTGTATAGATTGTATTTGAGTCTCTCCAGTTCACTCCGTTCTGCTGGCGATGCTGTCTGGTTGACAGGTGTGTAATATCTCCCAGGACAGCAGACAGCCGAGCCCGAGGAGCAGGCCGCTCCAGACCCAGAGTCAGTTACATCCTGCCCTCCGCTGGCCTTCAGAGTGGTGGACTCATACGGAGCATGGACCTCGCTGTGGGAGAGCCAGTTCAGAGCACTCAACATCCCTCACCTTCGCTCACACACCCTGGTGCACACAGACCCACTCAATAAGGTACATCCCTCTCCTTCGCTCACACACCCTGGTGCACACAGACCCACTCAATAAGGTACATCCCTCACCTTCGCTCACACACCCTGGTGCACACAGACCCACTCAATAAGGTACATCCCTCACCTTCGCTCACACACCCTGGTGCACACAGACACACACACTCAACAAGGTTGATGGTCCCTGCTGTAGGGTTGAATGAATGGTTCCTTCTGGACAACGCGAGTTGAGGTCACTTCAGTTTTCAATCCAGTCAATTCAGGCAGTGTACTTGTTTTTGCCTATAAGCCCTTTGTCTTGGTTCCTCCCAGAGGGCTTTGCAGGAGTTTGTTCTGGAGAAGGATCGGACAGCGAAGCTACACTGCCTCCCTGACCACACCTTCATTCTGGATGAGAACGCCTTCTTCAACGACATGCGTCTGGGCCAGAAGGACAGGAGGAGACTGAGCAGCAGCAGAGGCCTACAGAAGAGCCTGTACTTTAGCCTGCCAGGCACCAGGCTCAGTGTGGACTTCTTCATGCAGCAGGTCGGAGATGGAGATGCACGCTGGCCGTGGCTTGAGTTGAGTTGAAGTGAAAAGGCACCATACCATCATTGGGGTGAATTCCATTTCAGTTCAGTCAATTCAGGAAGTAAACTGAACTTCCAATTGGAATTGAAATGGAATTGACCCCAACCCTGCACCATACTAAACATACTATGTGAGTCCCTCCACTACACAAAATTGTGCAATAACAGTGATGCTTCTCTGTGTGACACAAGTAGGACTTACCTGGGAGTGGTCAACTAACCCTCCTGCTGGAGAGCTACTGGGGTTGCAGGCTTTTGTTCCAGACCTGCACTAATACACTTGATGACTACTAATGATAGTGAATGTGAGTTTTACAGTGAATGCTTGCTCTATTGTAGGGTTTATGTACAGTTGCAAGAAAAAGTTTGTGAACCCTTTGGAAATTCCCGGATTTCTGCTCCAATCTCATCTCATTGATTGGACTCCAGGTTAGCTGACTCCTGACTCCAATTAGCTTTTGTAGAAGTCATTAATACCTCTTCGGGCTAGGGGGTGGTATTTTCACGTCCGGATGAAAAGCGTGCCCAAAGTAAACTGCCTGCTACTCAGGCCCAGAAGCTAGGATATGCATATAATTGGTAGATTTGGATAGAAAACACTCTAACGTTTATAAAACTGTTAAAATGATGTCTGTGAGTATAACAGAATTTAGTTGGCAGGCGAAACCACAAACCATCCAGGGATTTTTTATTTAGAGCTCACTCTCTTTTCAATGGGTTTCTATGTGGGTCTAGATTTCTAAGGCACTTGCTTGCAGTACATATCGCTTCCACTGGATGTCAACAGTCTTTAGAAATTGGTTGATGTTTTTCCTTTGAGTAATGAAGAAGTAGGGCTGTTCAGAATGAGGGTCGAGTCTAGTGTACTGTTGTGGTTGGGGCCCGTGACCCTAAAGCTCGCTCCACATTGTTTTTATCCGCTATTGAACACAGTTTATCCCGTCTTAAATTGTATCGATTATTTACGTAAAAAAATACCTAAAGTTGTATTAGGAAAGTTGTTTGAAATGTTTGGATCAAGATTACAGGTAATTTATTAGATATTTTGTAGTCATGTTATGCAAGTTGGAACCAGTGTTTTTTTTTTAATCAATGGACATTTTGGATATATAACGACGGAATTAATCGAACAAAAGGACCATTTATGATGTTTATGGGACATATTGGAGTGCCAACAGAACAAGATCTTCAAAGGTAAGCATGAATTATATAGTTATTTCTGAGTTTTGTGTCGCGCCTGGCGGGATGAAATATGATTGTCTGTGTTTGTTTGATGGGATGCTGTCCTCAGATAATAGCATGGTTTGCTTTCGCCGCAAAGCCTTTTTGAAATCTGACACAGTGGCTAGATTAGCAAAAAGTTCAGCTTTAATTTGGTGTGTTGGACTTGTGAATGTATGAAAGTTAAATATGTTTTATATATATTTTTTTATTTTGCGCTCTGTCATTTCACCAGATGTTGTCGAAACATTCCGCTAGCGTTTTCCAACCTACACTGTGAATGTTTAAATGATGTATTCAATATAGACAAGATGAATACAATAATTTGTGTTATTAGTTTAAGTACACTATGTTTGTCTGTTGTTGTGACTAAGATGAAGATCAGATCAAATTTGATGACCAATTTATGCAGAAATCCAGGTACAGTTGAAGTCGGAAGTTTACATACACTTAGGTTGGAGTCATTAAAACTCATTTTTCAACCACTCCACACATTTCTTGTTAACAAACTATAGTTTTGGCAAATCGGTTAGGACATCTACTTTGTGCATGACACAGATCATTTTTCCAACAATTGTTTACAGACAGATTATTTCACTTATAATTCACTGTATCACAATTCCAGTGGGTCAGAAGTTTACATACACTAAGTTGACTGTGCCTTTAAACAGCTTGGAAAACTCCAGAAAATTATGTAATATCTTTAGAACCTTCTGATAGGCTAACTGACATCATTTGAGTAAATTGGAGGTGTACCTGTGGATGTATTTCAAGGCCTACCTTCAAACTCAGTGCCTCTTTGCTTGACATCATGGGGAAATCAAAAGAAATCAGACAAGATTTCAGAAAATCTTCAGAAAAAGAATTGTAGACCTCCACAAGTCTGGTTCATCCTTGGGAGCAACTTCCAAACACCTGAAGGTACCACGTTCATCTGTACAAACAATAGTACGCAAGTATAAACACCATGGGACGACGCAGCCGTCATACCGCTCAGGAAGGAAACGCGTTCTGTCTCCTAGAGATGAACGTACTTTGGTGCGAAAAGTGCAAATCAATCCCAGAACAACAGCAAGTGACCTTGTGAAGATGCTGGAGGAAACAGGTACAAAAGTATCTATATCCACAGTAAAACAAGTCCTGTATCGACATAACCTGAAAGGCCGCTCAGCATGGACGAAGCCATTGCTCCAAAACCACCATAGAAAAACCAGACTACGGTTTGCAACTGCACATGGGGACAAAGATTGTACTTTTTGGAGAAATGTCCTCTGGTCTGATGAAACAAAAATAGAACTGTTTGTTTATAATGACCATCGTTATGTTTGGAGGAAAAAGGGGGAGGCTTACAAGCCGAAGAACACCATCTCAACCGTGAAGCACGGGGGTGTCAGCATCATGTTGTGGGGGTGCTTTGTTGCAGGAGGGACTGGTGCACTTCACAAAATAGGAAAATGATGTGGATATATTGAAGCAACATCTCAAGACATCAGTCAGGAAGTCAAATCTTGGTCGCAAATGGGTCTTCCAAATGGACAATGACCCCAAGCATACTTCCAAAGTTGTGGCAAAATGGCTTAAGGACAACAGAGTCAAGGTATCTGAGTGTCCATCACAAAGCCCTGACCTCAATCCCATAGAAAATTTGTAGGCAGAACTGGTAAAGCGTGTGCGAGCAAGGAGGCCTACAAACCTGACTCAGTTATACCAGCTCTGTCAGGAGGAAGGAGGCCTACAAACCTGACTCAGTTATACCAGCTCTGTCAAGAGGAATGAGGCCTACAAACCTGACTCAGTTATACCAGCTCTGTCAGGAGGAAGGAGGCCTACAAACCTGACTCAGTTATACCAGCTCTGTCAAGAGGAATGAGGCCTACAAACCTGACTCAGTTATACCAGTTCTGTCAGGAGGAAGGAGGCCTACAAACCTGACTCAGTTATACCAGCTCTGTCAAGAGGAATGAGGCCTACAAACCTGACTCAGTTATACCAGCTCTGTCAGGAGGAAGGAGGCCTACAAACCTGACTCAGTTACACCAGCTCTGTCAGGAGGAATGAGGCCTACAAACCTGACTCAGTTACACCAGCTCTGTCAGGAGGAATGGGCCAAAATTCCCCCAACTTATTGTGGGAAGTTTGTGGAAGGTTACCCGAAACGTTTGACCCAAGAAAAATAAGGCAATGCCACCAAATACTAATTGAGTGTATGTAAACTTCTGACCCACTGGGAATGTGATGAAAGAAATAAAAGCTAAAATAAATCATTCTCTCTACGATTATTCTGACATTTCACATTCTCGAAGTGGTGATCCTAACTGACCTAGGACAGGACATTTTTACTAGTATTAAATGTCAGGAATTGTGAAAAAACTGAGTGTAAATGTATTAGGCTAAGGTGTATGTAAACTTCCAACTTCAACTGTAATTCCAAAGGGTTCATATACTTTTTCTTGCCAATGTAGTTGTTCATTAAAATCTATGAACTTGTGATATATAATGTAACGTGTGTGTGCCTGTAATCTATTAGCCATCAACTCAAATCACCCAGAACAAAATAACTATACAACAACAATACTCTATCCAGGTGGACAAATATGGCCTGGACAGTGTCCTGACAAAGGGCACAGTGGACAGACTGACCCCTGTGATGTCAGAAGGAATTGTGACATCATTCAGGGTATTCCTTCAGAACGGGGACGTCCTCGAGGCAAGGCGGGTAGTCATGGCGACCGGGCCGACCCGTGCCCAGATGGCCAACATTCCTTTCTGGGTGTCGTCCATAGCGGAGAGCTACCCTGAGGAACGCCTGCAGCACACCGTGCAGCTCATGCACCACCACTCACGGTCAACACGGCAACAGGAACCAAGAAGCCAGAACCAGGAACAGGAAGAGAGTTCTTCTTCTCTCTCATCAGGTCGGTTGAGATGAGAATACTCTGCTATTGATAGCTATCTGTATAGATGGACCATATGTCTCCACATGATACTGTACTATAATGGCCTCTCCTGGTGTTGAGGTGACATGACACTGTACAATAATGCCCTCTCCTGGTGTTGAGGTGACATGACACTGTACAATAATGCCCTCTCCTGGTGTTGAGGTGACATGACATGACACTGTACTATAATGCCCTCTCCTGGTGTTGAGGTGACATGACATGACACTGTACTATAACGCCCTCTCCTGGTGTTGAGGTGACATGACATGCTGTCAAGCCAAAGGCTGCAATACTGTAATATCACACTGACTGGGCATCTGTTTGAGTTATCAAATGTATAAATTAACTTAATTACTTAGTACTTATTTGTGTTGGACATTCTGTTCCTGTTAAGAGTCAGTGGGGTGTCACTAACTCTGTCTCCATCCAGCAGGTCTCTATGTGGTGTGTGAGCGTGGCCAGAGGGTGGTGGTGGTTGGTGGAGGCCTCACCAGCGCTCACGTCATCTCCATCGCTCTGCAGCAAGGAGCCAGTCATGTGACCTGGGTGATGCGCAAACACTTACAGGTCTGTTTCTGTTTAAATCTATGGCCATATGTCCCAATTATCTTTCCTTCCTCCCGAAGTGGAAACTTGTTAGTTCTGGGAATTATCACATAGGAACTTCATTTGGAGGATCTAGGAGGTTTTAATGTGCTTTTACATTTGTAGCACAAACCATTGTTTTGAAATGGTGAAAATGTACACATGCCTCCTGTAAGACCCTATGATCTGTGAACTGTACATGATACTGTCACGCCTTCCACCGAAGGTGGCTCCTCCCCCTGTTCGGGAGGCGCTCGGCGGTCGTTGTCGCCGGCCTACTA
Organism: Oncorhynchus mykiss; assembly: GCF_057628025.1. Taxonomy (NCBI): domain Eukaryota; kingdom Metazoa; phylum Chordata; class Actinopteri; order Salmoniformes; family Salmonidae; genus Oncorhynchus; species Oncorhynchus mykiss. The sequence goes on from NC_143039.1 coordinate 14,819,236, forward strand.
GCTGCCACCGATCCCTTTTCTTTTTCGTCTGGTTTTGTCTGTCTTGTTGTTCACCTGTGTCTAGTTTAGGTTATTAGTGGGGTATTTAATCTCCCCCTACCCTCTAGGTTTTGTCTGTCTTGTGTTCACCTGTGTCTAGTTTAGGCTAATCAGTGGGGTATTTCATCTCGCCCTACCCTCTAGGTTTTGTCTGTCTTGTGTTCACCTGTGTCTAGTTTAGGTTATTAGTGGGGTATTTAATCTCCCCCTACCCTCTAGGTTTTGTCTGTCTTGTGTTCACCTGTGTCTAGTTTAGGCTAATCAGTGGGGTATTTCATCTCGCCCTACCCTCTAGGTTTTGTCTGTCTTGTGTTCACCTGTGTCTAGTTTAGGTTATCAGTGGGGTATTTCATCTCGCCCTACCCTCTAGGTTTTGTCTGTCTTGTGTTCACCTGTGTCTAGTTTAGGTTATCAGTGGGGTATTTCATCTCGCCCTACCCTCTAGGTTTTGTCTGTCTTGTGTTCACCTGTGTCTAGTTTAGGCTAATCAGTGGGGTATTTAATCTCGCCCTACCCTCTAGGTTTTGTCTGTCTTGTGTTCACCTGTGTCTAGTTTAGGCTAATCAGTGGGGTATTTCATCTCGCCCTATCCTCTAGGTTTTGTCTGTCTTGTGTTCACCTGTGTCTAGTTTAGGTTATTAGTGGGGTATTTAATCTCCCCCTACCCTCTAGGTTTTGTCTGTCTTGTGTTCACCTGTGTCTAGTTTAGGCTAATCAGTGGGGTATTTCATCTCGCCCTACCCTCTAGGTTTTGTCTGTCTTGTGTTCACCTGTGTCTAGTTTAGGCTAATCAGTGGGGTATTTCATCTCGCCCTACCCTCTAGGTTTTGTCTGTCTTGTGTTCACCTGTGTCTAGTTTAGGCTAATCAGTGGGGTATTTCATCTCGCCCTACCCTCTAGGTTTTGTCTGTCTTGTGTTCACCTGTGTCTAGTTTAGGTTATCAGTGGGGTATTTCATCTCGCCCTACCCTCTAGGTTTTGTCTGTCTTGTGTTCACCTGTGTCTAGTTTAGGCTAATCAGTGGGGTATTTCATCTCGCCCTACCCTCTAGGTTTTGTCTGTCTTGTGTTCACCTGTGTCTAGTTTAGGTTATCAGTGGGGTATTTCATCTCGCCCTACCCTCTAGGTTTTGTCTGTCTTGTGTTCACCTGTGTCTAGTTTAGGCTAATCAGTGGGGTATTTCATCTCGCCCTACCCTCTAGGTTTTGTCTGTCTTGTGTTCACCTGTGTCTAGTTTAGGTTATTAGTGGGGTATTTAATCTCCCCCTACCCTCTAGGTTTTGTCTGTCTTGTGTTCACCTGTGTCTAGTTTAGGCTAATCAGTGGGGTATTTCATCTCGCCCTACCCTCTAGGTTTTGTCTGTCTTGTGTTCACCTGTGTCTAGTTTAGGTTATTAGTGGGGTATTTAATCTCCCCCTACCCTCTAGGTTTTGTCTGTCTTGTGTTCACCTGTGTCTAGTTTAGGTTATTAGTGGGGTATTTAATCTCCCCCTACCCTCTAGGTTTTGTCTGTCTTGTGTTCACCTGTGTCTAGTTTAGGTTATTAGTGGGGTATTTAATCTCCCCCTACCCTCTAGGTTTTGTCTGTCTTGTGTTCACCTGTGTCTAGTTTAGGCTAATCAGTGGGGTATTTCATCTCCCCCTACCCTCTAGGTTTTGTCTGTCTTGTGTTCACCTGTGTCTAGTTTAGGCTAATCAGTGGGGTATTTCATCTCGCCCTACCCTCTAGGTTTTGTCTGTCTTGTGTTCACCTGTGTCTAGTTTAGGTTATTAGTGGGGTATTTCATCTCCCCCTACCCTCTAGGTTTTGTCTGTCTTGTGTTCACCTGTGTCTAGTTTAGGTTATTAGTGGGGTATTTAATCTCCCCCTACCCTCTAGGTTTTGTCTGTCTTGTGTTCACCTGTGTCTAGTTTAGGTTATTAGTGGGGTATTTAATCTCCCCCTACCCTCTAGGTTTTGTCTGTCTTGTGTTCACCTGTGTCTAGTTTAGGTTATTAGTGGGGTATTTAATCTCCCCCTACCCTCTAGGTTTTGTCTGTCTTGTGTTCACCTGTGTCTAGTTTAGGCTAATCAGTGGGGTATTTCATCTCCCCCTACCCTCTAGGTTTTGTCTGTCTTGTGTTCACCTGTGTCTAGTTTAGGCTAATCAGTGGGGTATTTCATCTCGCCCTACCCTCTAGGTTTTGTCTGTCTTGTGTTCACCTGTGTCTAGTTTAGGTTATTAGTGGGGTATTTCATCTCCCCCTACCCTCTAGGTTTTGTCTGTCTTGTGTTCACCTGTGTCTAGTTTAGGTTATTAGTGGGGTATTTCATCTCACCCTACCCTCTAGGTTTTGTCTGTCTTGTGTTCACCTGTGTCTAGTTTAGGCTAATCAGTGGGGTATTTCATCTCGCCCTACCCTCTAGGTTTTGTCTGTCCTGTGTTCACCTGTGTCTAGTTTAGGTTATTAGTGGGGTATTTCATCTCACCCTACCCGCTAAGTTTTGTGCAAGATTGTTTGTGTTACTGTCGTTGACTTGGGTTGCGGTTTTCTCTGTTAAGCAGGTTTATTTCACAGGACTGTTTTTCCAGCACGTTAGTTTAGTCAGAGGAGTGTGTTCCTCCGTTTTCCACTAGACTGGGTTCCTGTTTTCTAGTGGCTGCTTTTGTGGTCCTCTACCTTGTTGGTGGACCAGTAAATAAAACGCCCTTCTTGAAATTCTTGCTCTCCTGCTCCTGACTCCACACCCACCTCTCCTAGGGAGATACTGACAGATAGACAACATCTTGGTCTCCTGCTCCTGACTCCACACCCACCTCTCCTAGGGAGATACTGACAGATAGACAACATCTTGGTCTCCTGCTCCTGACTCCACACCCACCTCTCCTAGGGAGATACTGACAGATAGACATCATCTTGGTCTCCTGCTCCTGACTCCACACCCACCTCTCCTAGGGAGATACTGACAGATAGACAACATCTTGGTCTCCTGCTCCTGACTCCACACCCACCTCTCCTAGGGAGATACTGACAGATAGACAACATCTTGCTCTCCTGCTCCTGACTCCACACCCACCTCTCCTAGGGAGATACTGACAGATAGACAACATCTTGGTCTCCTGCTCCTGACTCCACACCCACCTCTCCTAGGGAGATATTGACAGATAGACAACATCTTGGTCTCCTGCTCCTGACTCCACACCCACCTCTCCTAGGGAGATATTGACAGATAGACAACATCTTGGTCTCCTGCTCCTGACTCCACACCCACCTCTCCTAGGGAGATACTGACAGATAGACAACATCTTGGTCTCCTGCTCCTGACTCCACACCCACCTCTCCTAGGGAGATATTGACAGATAGACAACATCTTGGTCTCCTGCTCCTGACTCCACACCCACCTCTCCTAGGGAGATATTGACAGATAGACAACATCTTGGTCTCCTGCTCCTGACTCCACACCCACCTCTCCTAGGGAGATACTGACAGATAGACAACATCTTGGTCTCCTGCTCCTGACTCCACACCCACCTCTCCTAGGGAGATACTGACAGATAGACAACATCTTGGTCTCCTGCTCCTGACTCCACACCCACCTCTCCTCGGGAGATACTGACAGATAGACGACATCTTGGTGTCATTACTCTCTTCGTAGAGTGCTCTAAAATATGGAGTATTTATATACGTATTTAATATAGTATGTCTATATTGTGAACTACAATTTTACACATTAATTTATTCAACATTATAACTAATAATATCAATACCTTAAAAGTACCCTTTTAGATTTAGTTCATTTGTAGACATGTTGTTTAAATATATACTCTGGAAATACATCACATTTCCAGAGTCCCCCCCCCCCCCCCAGCTGATGTTGAGAGAATGTTATAGTCAGACCACCATGATCTCCAACCCCAAACCCTTCTGCCTCGGTCCTCTCCCCCAGCTGAAACAGTTTGATGTTAAGAGAATGTTATAGTCAGACCACCATGATCTCCAACCCCAAACCCTTCTGCCTCGGTCCTCTCCCCCAGCTGAAGCAGTTTGATGTTAAGAGAATGTTATAGTCAGACCACCATGATCTCCAACCCCAAACCCCTCTGCCTCGGTCCTCTCCCCCAGCTGAAACAGTTTGATGTTAAGAGAATGTTATAGTCAGACCACCATGATCTCCAACCCCAAACCCTTCTGCCTCGGTCCTCTCCCCCAGCTGAAGCAGTTTGATGTTAAGAGAATGTTATAGTCAGACCACCATGATCTCCAACCCCAAACCCTTCTGCCTCGGTCCTCTTCCCCCAGCTGAAGCAGTTTGACGTGGGTGACGTGGAAAGCCTGGTGGGCCGGTACTCCCATGTGGAGCATGGCATCAAGATGGACGGCCTGGCCTACCTGCGCCAGTTCTACAACGAGAGCAGCGTCCATAAGAGACTGGCCATGATCAGACAGGCCAGGAAGGGAGGGGCAGTTACACCTGAGGCCTACGCAGCCCTGCAGCCCTACATCCAGACTGGACAGCTGTCTGTCCGAACATACTGCCAGGTACAGAAATATCAATAATATAGTAATGCTACTAGTCAGAATAATACTGCTAGTAAATAGATATCAATAATATAGTAATGCTACTAGTCAGAATAATACTGCTAGTAAATAGATATCAATAATATAGTAATGCTACTAGTCAGAATAATACTGCTAGTAAATAGATATCAATAATATAGTAATGCTACTAGTCAGAATAATACTGCTAGTAAATAGATATCAATAATATAGTAATGCTACTAGTCAGAATAATACTGCTAGTAAATAGATATCAATAATATAGTAATGCTACTAGTCAGAATAATACTGCTAGTAAATAGATATCAATAATATAGTAATGCTGCTAGTCAGAATAATACTGCTAGTAAATAGATATCAATAATATAGTAATGCTACTAGTCAGAATAATACTGCTAGTAAATAGATATCAATAATATTCATACTACTGTGACCCCCAGGCACACAACCTCTGTTCACCCTCTCTACTGCGACCCCGCCCCCCCATGCACACACAACCTCTGTCCACCCTCTCTACTGTGACCCCCCCCAGGCACACACAACCTCTGTCCACCCTCTCTCCACAGAGAACTAACTAACGTTTGGAACTAACGTTTGGAACTAACGTTTGGAACTAACGTTTGGAACTAACGTTTGGAACTAACGTTTGGAACTAACGTTTGGAAACATAAAACAACACAATGTGGTGAAAGAGAGAAAGCAGAGCCAAGGTATTCACGACCTGTTGTGTTCTGCAGGTGACTGAAGCTAAGTGGTGCTATGAAAGCCAGGTGTGGAGACTGTCACTGTGTGGACAGAATGGCTGTGAGACTTGGACTGGGGACAGGATATGGCTGGCTACAGGATGCAAACTGGACGTCAACCAAGACCCTATGCTCTCTTCTGTCATCAAGGAATTCCCTATTCAGGTGTGCTGCTATCATATCATATCTCAACCTCTGCAAGAATCTTTCATGTATCTTTAATCAAATCTGTGTCCACAAAATGACTATACTTCTATACTATACGACAGTGGTGTAAAGTACTTAAGTAAAAATACTTTAAAGTACTATTTAAGTATTTTTTGGGCGTATGTGTACTTTACTTTACTATTTATATTTTTTTACTACTTTTACATTTACTTCACTACATTCCTTAAGAAAATATTGTACTTTTTACTCCACACATTTTCCTTGACACCCAAAAGTACTGGATACATTTTGAATGCTTAGTAGGACAGGAGAATAGTCCAATTCATGCACTTATCAACCGAACATCCCTGGTCATCCCTACTGCCTCTGATCTGGAGGATTCACTAAACAGAGAACATCCCTGGTCATCCCTACTGCCTCTGATCTGGTGGACTCACTAAACAGAGAACATCCCTGGTCATCCCTACTGCCTCTGATCTGGTGGACTCACTAAACAGAGAACATCCCTGGTCATCCCTACTGCCTCTGATCTGGAGGACTCACTAAACAGAACATCCCTGGTCATCCCTACTGCCTCTGATCTGGCAGACTCACTAAACAGAGAACATCCCTGGTCATCTCTACTGCCTCTGATCTGGCAGACTCACTAAACAGAGAACATCCCTGGTCATCCCTACTGCCTCTGATCTGGTGGACTCACTAAACAGAGAACATCCCTGGTCATCCCTACTGCCTCTGATCTGGCAGACTCACTAAACAGAGAACATCCCTGGTCATCTCTACTGCCTCTGATCTGACAGACTCACTAAACAGAGAACATCCCTGGTCATCCCTACTGCCTCTGATCTGGTGGACTCACTAAACACACCTGATTTGTTTGTAAATTATGACTGAATGTTGGACAAGAAAATGGTGCCATCTGGTTTGCTTAATATAAGGAATTTAGAAGGATTTACACTTTTAATTTTGATACTTAAGTATATTTTAAACCAAACATTTTTATACCGTTACTCAAGTAGATTTTACTGGGTGACTTTTACTTTTACTTGAGTCATTTTCTATTAAGGGATCTTTACTTTTACTACAGTATGATAGTTGGGTACTTTTTCCTATAATACTATAATACTATACTAATATACTACTATACTATACCACCATACTATACTATACTACTATACTATGGGGTACTGCCATACTATACTATACTATACTACTATGGTATGGTCTGCTACTACACTATACTACTATACTAATATAGGCTACCACTACACTTTAGGCTACTACTATACTTTACCACTATACCATAGGCTACTACTATACTATACCAAACTATACCATACTATACTACTATAGGCATCTACAATACTATACTATAGGCTACTCCTAGACTACACTACTATACTATAGGTGACTACTACACTACGCTACTACACCCCACTACTATAGGTTACTACACCCCACTACTATAGGCTATTACCATACTATACCATACTACACTACTATACTATTATATTATAGGCTACTACTATGCTATACTACTATACTATACTACTATAGGCTACTACTATGCTATAGGCTACCTCTATACTATACTACTATACTATAAGCTACTACTATACTATACTTCTATACTATAGGCTACTACTATACTAATATAATATAGGCTACTATACTATAGGCTACTACTATACTATACACATATACTATCATAATATAGGCTACTACTATACTATACTATTATAAGCTACTACTATACTATAGGCTACTACTATACTATACACACATACTATACTAATATAGGCTACTACTATACTATACCACTATGGGCTGCTACTATAATATATGCTACTACTATACTACGCCACAATACAACTATACTGTCGGCTACTACTATACTATACTACTATAATATACTACTATAGGCTACTACTATAATACTATACTACTATAGGCTACTACTATGCTACTATACTACTATAGGCTACTATTATACGATACTTTAGGCTACTATACTATACTACTATAGCCTACTACTATACTATGCCACACTATGCCATACTATACTACGATAGGCTACTACTATACTATACTATAGGCTACTTCTATATGGCTATAATATACTACTATATGCTACTGCTATACTAAGCTACTATACTATAGGCTACTACTATACTACACTACTACACCATACCACTGTAGGCTATTACTATACTATACTATACTACCATACTACTATATGGTACTATTATACTATAGGCTACTACTACACCATACCATACTATACTAATCTGTTACACTATAGGCTACGACTGTGCTATACTACTATAGGCTACTACTATACTATACTACTATACTATAGGTTACAACTATACTGTGCTACTATACTATACTACTATAGGCTACTACTATACTATAGTACTTTATGCTACTACTATACTATAGGCTTCTCCTATACTATTGTAGGCTCCTACTATTCTATGATACTATAGGCTACTACTATACTACTATACTATAGGTTCCTACTATACTATAGTAATATAGGCTGCTACTATACTGCTGTGGGCTACTACTATACTACTATATGCTACTACTATACTACTATACTATAGGCTGCTACTATACTGCTGTGGGCTACTACTATACTACTATAGGCTGCTACTATACTACTATATTATAGGCTGCTACTATACTACTATGGGCTACTACTATAGGCTGATACTATACTACTATGAGCTACTACTATACTACTATACTATAGATGGCTACTGTACTACTATAGACTACTATTATACTACTATACTATGTTATACCACTATACTACAGTCACCTGCATTTGATCCAAGTCTAATTACAACGTATCTCAACTTTAGGTCCTGGATGGCTGGCCTTGTATATCTGAGAGCTTGCAGTGGGCTCCAGGCTGTCCTCTGTACCTGATGGGACAGTACACAGCACTTCAGGTATATTGGTATTTTTTGCTAATCACACAAATGAAAACATTTTGTAGAAATAAGAGAATGGAATGTCAGAGGGAGAATATTTCATTCATCTGTATTGCTGTGAATTTGTCAAAGCATTGACAGACACAAGTAATGAAAAAAATGGTAATGGATTAAAAAAGAAGTAGCTTTTCAGGGTTTTGGAGGGGTGGAATGATAACCCAATGGAGTGTTGGCAAAAACGCAGCAGAGCAGGGACAGCCTTTTGATATATTTATAAGCTTGTATTTTCTTTAGTCTTTCAAGGCCGCAATATAGGCTCTGAAATATAGGCAACATATGGCTTGGAAAGTAGACCTATGTGAGAATCTCTTTTGTAGGGTACTTGTCGATAGAGACTCAGTTGGTTATGTAATACTGTACAGTCAGTGTGACTCAGCTGTATTCCCTTTGTTGTCACAAACAGGTTGGTCCGCACGCGCTGAATCTGGCAGGAGGACAGGCTGCGAGCGCGCGCATCGCGAAGGACATAATATTCCAGCACAACCGGAGTGGTTACGGAGGGACAGGGACACAAACCACCGTGGAGAGAGCACACACAGAAGAATACATTCAGCAGATGCACGGGCTGATGTGGTTATGATTAAAGACCTTAGCGCAAGTAATGTTTGGATGTCAAAGGGAGATTTACGCAGCGATAGATCATGGATTCAGCTGCCTTCCTAGCTGAGAATAAACTTCACCTCACCCCTTCCTAGCTCAGAATAAACCCCCCCCCCCCCCTCTCCCCTCCTAATAAACTACACCTCACCCCTTCCTAGCTCAGAATAAACTCCCCCCCCCCCCCTCCTAATAAACTGCACCTCACCCCTTCTTATCTGAGAATAACCTACACCTCACCCCTTCCTAGCTCAGAATAAACTCCCCCCTTCCTAATAAACTGCACCTCACCCCTTTTTATCTGAGAATGAAAAATAACCCTCCCTCTTTTTTTATTCAAACTAATCCCGTACGGTCAATCACGCCCTTCATGTCCGTACATGCGCAACAGATGCAGTGTTGGCAACCGCGACAACAACATGACTGCGCTTGGAAGATGATAGGTTTATAATTCTGTTGTTGCCTACACACTGGGAGGATTTGACAGCCTACAATACGTGCCTGTCTGATTCTAGTTGATATTCGGAGTAAATTAGTCTTGTTGAGTCCACATCCAACTTCTGCAAGGTTAGTGACATTGAGTTTCGTGTATCAAAGTAAACTCTACTCCACGGGGAAGTCCGCTTAACTTAATTTATCCTAGCTAGAGACCGATGCTGTTATTGCTCTGTCATGTTGTATTTTTACTCCATATTATCCCAATAAAAGTCTTAGCCAAATAAGAAATATTGTAACATCTAATAACAAAACACTCGTTATAGTGTTTGGTATTAACGTGATGTTTTGTATTGACGTTGAACAATAACGGTGGGTATTTGAAGGCTTAGGCTATATATTCAATGCAGTTATTTTTCCTTTTCTCTTCAGTATTTTTGTTCAAGGTGTACCATAATAAATAAGGTACTACTAGTAAATAACCCTATCCTCTACAATGAGGATAAGAAGAGTTGTGAAGACGGTGTTGAGTGTGGAGCAGGTAGAAGGTGTGGGAGCACATGTCCGCAGAAGCATAGGAAGAAAGGAGGTGAGTTACTGTCATGCTGTCTGTCTTACATCTGCCTAGTTTATCATGTTTAATAATATCCTTTTAAAATACCGAACTAAACCACATATAACCACATGGTAGGCTGATATATTGTCCATCCATGTATTTCAGCTGATTAACCTGGATCCTTTCTTGATGTTGGATGAGTTCAAAGTCAAAAAGCCATCTGGCTTCCCCGATCACCCCCACAGAGGATTTGAGACCGTGAGTAGGCTATCTATTCTCTCTCTCTCTCTCTCTGTCTCTCTCTGCCTGTCTAGCTAGCGCGATGCAGCATCTACACTGTCTCTCTCTATCTGGAGTGATACAATGTTGTGTTCTGACTGAAGCCCTGGCAGATCGGACCGTCATGTGGAATAACAGGTTCATATGAGGCCGTTGAGGGAAGGTGAGGCACGTACCATTAATGATGAGGGAGGGTGAGGCACATACCATTAATGATGAGGGAGGATGACGCACATACACCATTAATGGTGAGGGAGGGTGAGGCACATACACCATTAATGGTGAGGGAGGGTGAGGCACATACCATTAATGGTGAGGGAGGGTGAGGCTCATACCATTAATGGTGAGGGAGGGTGAGGCACATACCATTAATGGTGAGGAAGGGTGAGGCACGTACCATTAATGATGAGGGAGGGTGAGGCACGTACACCATTAATGATGAGGGAGGGTGAGGCACGTACACCATTAATGATGAGGGAGGATGAGGCACGTACACCATTAATGATGAGGGAGGGTGAGGCACATACACCATTAATGATGAGGGAGGGTGAGGCACGTACACCATTAATGATGAGGGAGGGTGAGGCACGTGCACCATTAATGATGAGGGAGGGTGAGGCACATACACCATTAATGATGAGGGAGGGTGAGGCACGTACACCATTAATGGTGAGGGAGGGTGAGGTACATACACATTCATGATGAGGGAGGATTTTATTTTTTTTTTTTTTTTTTTTTTTTTTACCTTTATTTAACCAGGTAGGCTAGTTGAGAACAAGTTCTCATTTACAATTGCGACCTGGCCAAGATAAAGCATAGCAGTGTGAACAGACAACAACACAGAGTTACAGATGGAGTAAACAATAAACAAGTCAATAACACAGTAGAAAAAAAAGTCTATATACATTGTGTGCAAAAGGCATGAGGAGTTGGGCAAATAATTACAATTTAGCAGATTAACACTGGAGTGATAAATGAACAGATGGTCATGTACAGGTAGAGATACTGGTGTGCAAAAGAGCAGAAAAGTAAATAAATAAAAACAGTATGGGGATGAGGTAGGTAAATTGGGTGGGCTATTTACCGATGGACTATGTACAGCTGCAGCGATCGGTTAGCTGCTCAGATAGCAGATGTTTAAAGTTGGTGAGGGAGATAAAAGTCTCCAACTTCAGCGATTTTTGCAATTCGTTCCAGTCACAGGCAGCAGAGAACTGGAAGGAAAGGCGGCCAAATGAGGTGTTGGCTTTAGGGATGATCAGTGAGATACACCTGCTGGAGCGCGTGCTACGGGTGGGTGTTGCCATTGTAACCAGTGAACTGAGATAAGGCGGCGCATTACCTAGCATGGACTTGTAGATGACCTGGAGCCAGTGGGTCTGGCGACGAATATGTAGCGAGGACCAGCCGACTAGAGCATACAGGTCGCAGTGGTGGGTGGTATAAGGTGCTTTAGTAACAAAACGGATGGCACTGTGATAAACTGCATCCAGTTTGCTGAGTAGAGTATTGGAAGCTATTTTGTAGATGACATTGCCGAAGTCGAGGATCGGTAGGATAGTCAGTTTTACTAGGGTAAGTTTGGCTGCGTGAGTGAAGGAGGCTTTGTTGCGGAATAGAAAGCCGACCCTAGATTTGATTTTAGATTGGAGATGTTTGATATGAGTCTGGAAGGAGAGTTTACAGTCTAGCCAGACACCTAGGTACTTATAGATGTCCACATATTCTAGGTCGGAACCATCCAGGGTGGTGATGCTAGTCGGGCGTGCAGGTGCAGGCAGCGAACGGTTGAAAAGCATGCATTTGGTTTTACTAGCGTTTAAGAGCAGTTGGAGGCCACGGAAGGAGTGTTGTATGGCATTGAAGCTCGTTTGGAGGTTAGATAGCACAGTGTCCAAGGAAGGGCCAGAAGTATACAGAATGGTGTCGTCTGTGTAGAGGTGGATCAGGGAATCGCCCGCAGCAAGAGCAACATCATTGATATAAACAGAAAAAAGAGTCAGCCCGAGAATTGAACCCTGTGGCACCCCCATGGAGACTGCCAGAGGACCGGACAGCATGCCCTCCGATTTGACACACTGAACTCTGTCTGCAAAGTAGTTGGTGAACCAGGCAAGGCAGTCATTAGAAAAACCGAGGCTACTGAGTCTGCCGATAAGAATATGGTGATTGACAGAGTCGAAAGCCTTGGCCAGGTCGATGAAGACGGCTGCACAGTAATGTCTCTTATCGATGGCGGTTATGATATCGTTTAGTACCTTGAACGTGGCTGAGGTGCCCCCATGACCAGCTCTGAAACCAGATTGCATAGCGGAGAAGGTACGGTGGGATTCGAGATGGTCAGTGATCTGTTTGTTGACTAGGCTTTCGAAGACCTTAGATAGGCAGGGCAGGATGGATATAGGTCTGTAACAGTTTGGGTCCAGAGTGTCTCCCCCTTTGAAGAGGGGGATGACTGCGGCAGCTTTCCAATCCTTGGGGATCTCAGACGATATGAAAGAGAGGTTGAACAGGCTGGTAATAGGGGTTGCGACAATGGCGGCGGATAGTTTCAGAAAATAGAGGGTCCAGATTGTCAAGACCAGCTGATTTGTACGGGTCCAGGTTTTGCAGCTCTTTCAGAACATCTGCTATCTGGATTTGGGTAAAGGAGAACCTGGAGAGGCTTGGGCGAGTAGCTGCGGGGGGGGGCGGAGCTGTTGGCCGAGGTTGGAGTAGCCAGGCGGAAGGCATGGCCAGCCGTTGAGAAATGCTTGTTGAAGTTTTCGATTATCATGGATTTATCAGTGGTGACCGTGTTACCTAGCCTCAGTGCAGTGGGCAGCTGGGAGGAGGTGCTCTTGTTCTCCATGGACTTCACAGTGTCCCAGAACGTTTTGGAGTTAGAGCTACAGGATGCAAATTTCTGCTTGAAAAAGCTGGCCTTTGCTTTCCTGACAGACTGCGTGTATTGGTTCCTGACTTCCCTGAACAGTTGCATATCGCGGGGACTATTCGATGCTATTGCAGTCCGCCACAGGATGTTTTTGTGCTGGTCGAGGGCAGTCAGGTCTGGAGTGAACCAAGGGCTATATCTGTTCTTAGTTCTGCATTTTTTGAACGGAGCATGCTTATGTAAGATGGTGAGGAAGTTGCTTTTAAAGAATGACCAGGCATCCTCAACTGACGGGATGAGGTCAATATCCTTCCAGGATACCCGGGCCAGGTCGATTAGAAAGGCCTGCTCGCCATATACCATTAATGATGAGGGAGGGTGATGCACATACACCATTAATGACGAGGGAGGATGAGGCACATACGCCGTTAATGATGAGGGAGGGTGAGGCACATACACCATTAATTATGAAGGAGGGTGTGGCACATACACCATTAATGACGAGGGAGGGTGAGGCACATACACCATTAATGATGAGGTAGGGTGTGGCACATACACCATTAATGATGAAGGAGGGTGTGGCACATACACCATTAATGATATGGAAGGGTGTGGCACATACACCATTATTGATGAGGGAGGGTGTGGCACACATACACCATTAATGATGAGGGAGGGTGAGGCTCATACACCCTTAGTGATGCGGGAGGGTGAGGCACATACACCATTGATGCACTTCCTGCTAACGACCAGCAGATGGCACTAACAGGCCTACTGTAGTGTAAGCCTCGTCCAGAGAAAGCTTCTCAATAGGTTTGTTATACATAGCATTAGCTTGCTTTTGTATACTGGGGTTTGAATGAAAACCCACCAATATCACATATTTAGACAGAGGGGAGGAGGGAAATTAAACTTCTGCTTTGGAAGTGGTGTTGGTGAATCACGGTTTCCTCAACCATAAAGGCGATGGTCCACAGTGGGAATTTATAGAGTCAAAACAAGTGTTTTTAATAGAAAAGTCTCAGCCTGTTTTTGATACTGTAGATACGTGTGTAACCAAACATACCATGGCCCAGACCAGATGAGGCCATAGGCCCAGCCGATACTGTAGATACATGTGTAACCAAACATACCATGGCCCAGACCAGATGAGGCCATAGGCCCAGCTGATACTGTATATGTGTAGCTTAGTGTCCATCTGGCCGCGGACTGGACCAGACCTGACGGGGGCAGGGCTGAAGCGCCCACGGCCCAGCATTCCATGCAGCAGGTGTGTTGGCTCACTGTTACATCTCAGAGCTCAAAGCCGCGTGCGCTGCCAGATCAGAGAGAGGCTCTCGCCCCCCTGGCTGGAGGTTTAGAAGCCTCTCTGAGAGACAGATGTTTACCTCTAACCTCTATAGCTTTCTACTTCCTGTCCGTTTTGACCTCAGTCCATGTGGCAGTGGAATGGACACGGGGAGTGAACACGTGCTCTTGTCTGTCCTGCTCAACGGACACTGCATTACACACACACACACACACACACACACACACACACACACTGTACATATTTAATCTGTTAGACTTGCACGAGGAAAATATGAAATAAATAATTTACCATACTATGCTTTCCAGTCTTACAACCTTTATGATGAGATTTCCTTCCCAAACCCATTCATGTTTACAACCGAGATTCATTCATCTCTTTCCTCATCTCAACCTCAATATGCAAAGACTTAGAGAAAGTTGTTTTCCACTTCTCTAGACACGGTTGGTATTTCGGGGGAGGGGTAACTGCAGAGCACAGTTCATGTTTTGTTTTGCCTCTCAAGCTGTTATATAAAATCAGCAGTGGCTCATCGGTGGGTTTGTGAATATATTTGGATCTGTTTCGTCTTTGTTTAGGTGACCTACGTTCTGAAAGGCGTTTCAGCCCATGAGGATTTCTGTGGCCACTCTGGACTACTGAAACCAGGGGATTTACAGGTAGAGAAACACCTAGTGGGCACTCACAGTACGGTATGTAGGTTCCTACTCTTCACCAGACTCCCACCAGAACCAATGAAGCATCATAATGCCATGAGGATTTCTGTGGCCACTCTGGACTACTGAAACCAGGGGATTTACAGGTAGAGAAACACCTAGTGGGCACTCACAGTACGGTATGTAGGTTCCTACTCTTCACCAGACTCCCACCAGAACCAATGAAGCATCATAATGCCATGAGGATTTCTGTGGCCACTCTGGACTACTGAAACCAGGGGATTTACAGGTAGAGAAACACCTAGTGGGCACTCACAGTACGGTATGTAGGTTCCTACTCTTCACCAGACTCCCACCAGAACCAATGAAGCATCATAATGCCATGAGGATTTCTGTGGCCACTCTGGACTACTGAAACCAGGGGATTTACAGGTAGAGAAACACCTAGTGGGCACTCACAGTACGGTATGTAGGTTCCTACTCTTCACCAGACTCCCACCAGAACCAATGAAGCATCATAATGCCATGAGGATTTCTGTGGCCACTCTGGACTACTGAAACCAGGGGATTTACAGGTAGAGAAACACCTAGTGGGCACTCACAGTACGGTATGTAGGTTCCTACTCTTCACCATACTCCCACCAGAACCAATGAAGCATCATAATGCCATGAGGATTTCTGTGGCCACTCTGGACTACTGAAACCAGGGGATTTACAGGTAGAGAAACACCTAGTGGGCACTCACAGTACGGTATGTAGGTTCCTACTCTTCACCAGACTCCCACCAGAACCAATGAAGCATCATAATGCCATGAGGATTTCTGTGGCCACTCTGGACTACTGAAACCAGGGGATTTACAGGTAGAGAAACACCTAGTGGGCACTCACAGTACGGTATGTAGGTTCCTACTCTTCACCATACTCCCACCAGAACCAATGAAGCATCATAATGCCATGAGGATTTCTGTGGCCACTCTGGACTACTGAAACCAGGGGCTTTACAGGTAGAGAAACACCTAGTGGGCACTCACAGTACGGTATGTAGGTTCCTACTCTTCACCATACTCCCACCAGAACCAATGAAGCATCGTGCCTTCAGGAGCATTTCCTGTGTTTTTCCCATGCAGCAGTCGTAAAGCTGTTGTCCCTGGTCAGTCAGTCAGTCAGCATCAACCAGGAAGTGGTTTAATAGGCACTAAATAGACACTAATGCCACTGGCATTAAACAAAGCATGTGTGTCTATGTATGCTGATGATTCAACCATGTACACATCAGAAACCACAGCTAATGAAGTCACTGAAACCCTTAACAAAGAGTTGCAGTCTGTTTTGGAATGGGTGGCCAGTAATAAACTGGTCCTGAACATCTCTAAAACTAAGAGCATTGTAATTTGGTACAAATCATTCCCTAAGTTCTGGACCTCAGCTGAATCTGGTCATGAACGGTGTGGCTGTTGAACAAGTTGAGGACACTAAATTATGTCATGTTTTGTGTGGACCCAGTAAGAGGAGCTGCTTCTTTCTCAACAGCTAACAGGGATCCTAATAAAATACCAAGATACTACTACAAGAGACTTGGTGTGTGTGTGTGTGTGTGTGTGTGTGTGTGTGTGTGTGTGTGTGTGTGTGTGTGTGTGTGTGTGTGCAACAGCTAACAGGGATCCTGATAAAATACCAAGATACTACTACAAGAGACTTGGTGTGTGTGTGTGTGTGTGTGTGTGTGTGTGTGTGTGTGTGTGTGTGTGTGTGTGTGTGTGTGTGCAACAGCTAACAGGGATCCTGATAAAATACCAAGATACTACTACAAGAGACTTGGTGTGTGTGTGTGTGTGTGTGTGTGTGTGTGTGTGTGTGTGTGTGTGTGTGTGTGTGTGTGTGTGTGTGTGTGTGTGTGTGTGTGTGTGTGTGTGTGTGTGTGTGTGTGTGTGTGTGTGTGCAACAGCTAACAGGGATCCTGATAAAATACCAAGATACTACTACAAGAGACTTGGTGTGTGTGTGTGTGTGTGTGTGTGTGTGTGTGTGTGCAACAGCTAACAGGGATCCTGATAAAATACCAAGATACTACTACAAGAGACTTGGTGTGTGTGTGTGTGTGTGTGTGTGTGTGTGTGTGTGTGTGTGTGTGTGTGTGTGTGTGCAACAGCTAACAGGGATCCTGATAAAATACCAAGATACTACTACAAGAGACTTGGTGTGTGTGTGTGTGCGTGCAACAGCGAGAGAGAGAGAGCGGTATAGACACACACTATTGGGGGGGGGGGGGGGGGGGGCTGGAGCTACTAACCCAGGGCAGACGGGTTTCCTCACAGTGGAACAGGAGGGGAAAGCTGCTGACGAAAGTTTTAAGTGTTATTGCTCAATTAGCTTCCCACAGCAACGCTGCATCACCCTCAGGGCCCTGAAAAGTTGCATCAGAAATGACTCCCTTTTCCCTATATAGTGCACTACTTTAGATCAGAGCCCTATTCCCTATATAGTGCACTACTTTAGATCAGAGCCCTATTCCCTATATAGTGCACTACTTTAGATCAGAGCCCTATTCCCTATATAGTGCACTACTTTAGATCAGAGCCCTATTCCCTATATAGTGCACTACTTTAGATCAGAGCCCTATTCCCTATATAGTGCACTACTTTAGATCAGAGCCCTATTCCCTATATAGTGCACTACTTTAGATCAGAGCCCTATTCCCTATATAGTGCACTACTTTAGATCAGAGCCCTATTCCCTATATAGTGCACTACTTTAGATCAGAGCCCTATTCCCTATATAGTGCACTACTTTAGATCAGAGCCCTATTCCCTATATAGTGCACTACTTTTGGCTAAAACCCCATATTCCCTGAGCCCTTATTCTCTAGACCAGGGGTACTCAACTCTTACCCTACGAGGTCTGGAGCCTGCTGGTTTTCTGTTTTACCTGATAATGAATTGCACACACCTGGTTTCCCTGGACTAAATCAGTCCCTGATTAGAGGGGACGTAGAGAACACGCAGTGGAACTGGCTTCAAGGTCCAACGTTGAGTTTTGAGGGCTCTAGACCCTATTTAGTGCACAGCTTAGCCCCTGGACCAAAAGTAGTAGTGACCATTTTGAACACAACCTTCCAGTGTGTTCTTTTAATATTAGCGGAGCTTTGAGAAGAACAATGAACATCCACTAGCTACATATCACAGCACTGGGGAAGATAGACATCCACTAGGTACATATCACAGCACTGTGGAAGATAGACATCCACTAGGTACATATCACAGCACTGGGGAAGATAGACATCCACTAGGTACATATCACAGCACTAGGGGAAGATAGACATCCACTAGGTACATATCACAGCACTGGGGAAGATAGACATCCACTAGGTACATATCACAGCACTGGGGAAGATAAGACATCCACTAGGTACATATCACAGCACTGGGGAAGATAGACATCCACTAGGTACATATCACAGCACTGGGGAAGATAGACATCCACTAGGTACACTGTGGAAGATAGACATCCACTAGGTACATATCACAGCACTGGGGAAGATAGACATCCACTAGGTACATATCACAGCACTGGGGAAAATAAGACACCCACTAGGTACATATCACAGCACTGGGGAAGATAGACATCCACTAGGTACACTGGGGAAGATAGACATCCACTAGGTACATATCACAGCACTGGGGAAGATAGACATCCACTAGGTACACTGGGGAAGATAAGACATCCACTAGGTACATATCACAGCACTGGGGAAGATAGACATCCACTAGGTACATATCACAGCACTGGGGAAGATAGACATCCACTAGGTACATATCACAGCACTGGGGAAGATAGACACCCACTAGGTACATATCACAGCACTGGGGAAGATAGACATCCACTAGGTACACTGGGGAAGATAGACATCCACTAGGTACATATCACAGCACTGGGGAAGATAGACATCCACTAGGTACATATCACAGCACTGGGGAAGATAGACACCCACTAGGTACATATCTCAGCACTGGGGAAGATAGACATCCACTAGGTACATATCACAGCACTGGGGAAGATAGACATCCACTAGGTACATATCACAGCACTGAGGAAGATAGACATCCACTAGGTACATGTCACAGCACTGGGGAAGATAGACATCCACTAGGTACATATCACAGCACTGGGGAAGATAGACACCCACTAGGTACATATCACAGCACTGGGGAAGATAGACATCCACTAGGTACATATCACAGCACTGGGGAAGATAGACATCCACTAGGTACATATCACAGCACTGGGGAAGATAAGACATCCACTAGGTACATATCACAGCACTGGGGAAGATAGACATCCACTAGGTACATATCACAGCACTGGGGAAGATAAGACATCCACTAGGTACATATCACAGCACTGGGGAAGATAGACATCCACTAGGTACACTGGGGAAGATAGACATCCACTAGGTACATATCACAGCACTGGGGAAGATAGACATCCACTAGGTACATATCACAGCACTGGGGAAGATAAGACATCCACTAGGTACATATCACAGCACTGGGGAAG
Source organism: Oncorhynchus mykiss (assembly GCF_057628025.1). Lineage (NCBI taxonomy): Eukaryota > Metazoa > Chordata > Actinopteri > Salmoniformes > Salmonidae > Oncorhynchus > Oncorhynchus mykiss. The sequence continues at coordinate 14,838,989 of NC_143039.1, forward strand.
ATAAGACATCCACTAGGTACATATCACAGCACTGGGGAAGATAAGACATCCACTAGGTACATATCACAGCACTAGGGGAAGATAGACATCCACTAGGTACATATCACAGCACTGGGGAAGATAAGACATCCACTAGGTACATATCACAGCACTGGGGAAGATAAGACATCCACTAGGTACATATCACAGCACTGGGGAAGATAAGACATCCACTAGGTACATATCACAGCACTGGGGAAGATAGACATCCACTAGGTACATATCACAGCACTGGGGAAGATAGACATCCACTAGGTACATATCACAGCACTGGGGAAGATAAGACATCCACTAGGTACATATCACAGCACTGGGGAAGATAGACATCCACTAGGTACATATCACAGCACTGGGGAAGATAAGACATCCACTAGGTACATATCACAGCACTGGGGAAGATAGACATCCACTAGGTACATATCCCAGCACTGGGGAAGATAGACATCCACTAGGTACATATCACAGCACTGGGGAAGATAGACATCCACTAGGTACATATCACAGCACTGGGGAAGATAGACATCCACTAGGTACATATCACAGCACTGGGGAAGATAGACATCCACTAGCTACATATCTCAGCACTGGGGAAGATAGACATCCACTAGCTACATATCTCAGCACTGGGGAAGATAGACATCCACTAGGTACATATCACAGCACTGGGGAAGATAGACATCCACTAGGTACACTGGGGAAGATAGACATCCACTAGGTACACTGGGGAAGATAGACATCCACTAGGTACACTGGGGAAGATAGACATCCACTAGGTACACTGGGGAAGATAGACATCCACTAGGTACATATCACAGCACTGGGGAAGATAGACATCCACTAGGTACATATCACAGCACTGGGGAAGGAAATGTGTAAATGTGAAGTTAATTTCCTCCTGGAAACCAGTTAGTTCCAGTATTAAGTCCACATGGGTGATTTATTATGGAAATCATATCAGACAACACTGATTTCATGTATATTATACTGTACAATTCTCCTTTATGTGGTTAGTAATTGTGTTTTGTGTGTGTGTGTGTGTCTGTCCCTCTCTGTATCTGTGTATGTGTGTTTCTGTGTCCGTCTCTGTGTGTCTATGCCTCTCTGTATCTGTGTGTGTGTGTTTCTGTGTCCGTCTCTGTGTGTCTATGCCTCTCTGTATCTGTGTGTGTGTGTTTCTGTGTCCGTCTCTGTGTGTCTATGCCTCTCTGTATCTGTGTGTGTGTGTGTGTTTCTGTGTCCGTCTCTGTGTGTCTATGCCTCTCTGTATCTGTGTGTGTGTGTTTCTGTGTCCGTCTCTGTGTGTCTATGCCTCTCTGTATCTGTGTGTGTGTGTTTCTGTGTCCGTCTCTGTGTGTCTATGCCTCTCTGTATCTGTGTGTGTGTGTTTCTGTGTCCGTCTCTGTGTGTCTATGCCTCTCTGTATCTGTGTGTGTGTGTTTCTGTGTCCGTCTCTGTGTGTCTATGCCTCTCTGTATCTGTGTGTGTGTGTCTGTCCCTCTCTGTATCTGTGTGTGTGTGTGTCTGTCCCTCTCTGTATCTGTGTGTGTGTGTTTCTGTGTCCGTCTCTGTGTGTCCATGCCTCTCTGTATCTGTGTGTGTGTGTTTCTGTGTCCGTCTCTGTGTGTCCATGCCTCTCTGTGTGTCTGTCCCTCTCCCTCTCTGTCTCTGTGTGTATATGCCTCTCTGTATCTGTGTGTGTGTGTTTCTGTGTCTGTATCTGTGTGTCTGTGTCCTTGTCTCTTCATAAGTGGATGACGGCAGGCAGAGGGGTGGTCCATGCAGAGATGCCCGTGTCTGAGGAGCCCGTCCATGGCCTGCAGCTATGGGTCAACCTGAGGAGGGAGGACAAGATGGTGGAGCCCCAGTACCAGGAGCTGAAGGACAGCCAGGTCCCCAAGCCCAGCAGGGAGGGGGTCACTGTGGCCGTCATCTCTGGACAGGCCTTGGGGGTACAGGTGAGGAGCACCATACTAACCATGACCCTGGGTGTACAGGTGAGGAGCACCATACTAACCATAACCCTGGGTGTACAGGTGAGGAGCACCATACTAACCATGACCCTGGGTGTACAGGTCAGGAGCACCATACTAACCATAACCCTGGGTGTACAGGTGAGGAGCACCATACTAACCATGACCCTGGGTGTACAGGTGAGGAGCACCATACTAACCATAACCCTGGGGGTACAGGTGAGGAGCACCATACTAACCATAACCCTGGGTGTACAGGTGAGGAGCACCATACTAACCATAACCCTGGGTGTACAGGTGAGGAGCACCATACTAACCATAACCCTGGGTGTACAGGTGAGGAGCACCATACTAATCATAACCCTGGGTGTACAGGTCAGGCGCACCATACTAACCATAACCCTGGGTGTACAGGTGAGGAGCACCATACTAACCATAACCCTGGGTGTACAGGTCAGGAGCACCATACTAACCATAACCCTGGGTGTACAGGTGAGGAGCACCATACTAACCATAACCCTGGGTGTACAGGTCAGGAACACCATACTAACCATAACCCTGGGTGTACAGGTGAGGAGCACCATACTAACCATGACCCTGGGTGTACAGGTGAGGAGCACCATACTAACCATAACCCTGGGGGTACAGGTGAGGAGCACCATACTAACCATAACCCTGGGTGTACAGGTGAGGAGCACCATACTAACCATAACCCTGGGTGTACAGGTGAGGAGCACCATACTAACCATAACCCTGGGTGTACAGGTGAGGAGCACCATACTAATCATAACCCTGGGTGTACAGGTCAGGCGCACCATACTAACCATAACCCTGGGTGTACAGGTGAGGAGCACCATACTAACCATAACCCTGGGTGTACAGGTCAGGAGCACCATACTAACCATAACCCTGGGTGTACAGGTGAGGAGCACCATACTAACCATAACCCTGGGTGTACAGGTCAGGAACACCATACTAACCATAACCCTGGGTGTACAGGTGAGGAGCACCATACTAACCATAACCCTGGGTGTACAGGTCAGGAGCACCATACTAACCATAACCCTGGGTGTACAGGTGAGGAGCACCATACTAACCATAACCCTGGGTGTACAGGTGAGGAGCACCATACTAACCATAACCCTGGGTGTACAGGTCAGGAGCACCATACTAACCATAACCCTGGGTGTACAGGTGAGGAGCACCATACTAACCATAACCCGGGTGGTGGTAGTGGGTGTGGCCAGTTGTGCGGTTTTAGAGACCCTCTTCTTGGCCGCAGAGACAAACTGCTGCTGTTTTAAAGCAAATTTCCTGCAATTCTATACATTTTGCCGCGGGGCAGAGAGAACATTGTACTGTTTTTTTTAAAAGCTAATTTCATGCCATTCAAAAAAAAATGTGCCATAGGGCTGAGAGAAGATTTTAAAGCTAAATTCCTTCAATTCTACACATTTTATCATGGCTTATGCCTTGTTCTTATGCTATCTGAATGACTCAAACAGTATAACAAAATCAATGGGAGCCCCATGACATGATATTTCTTACATTTTGGATTCTCCCCGACTGTTTATTTTTTATTTGGGGGGATTGTTAGTTCTCAAAGGTAATCATTAATATATATATATATATTGCTCTATTATATTTTCTACATATTTTATCTGGGTTTTAGTTATTTAAGTTTACACAAGTTCTTATGGATGTTTGTTCTGACTTCCACATGGCATCAACCAGTGTTTCCCCTATATGCGCTTAGCAGCGGCGCACCACGGGATGGTAACATGATTTCTTATTTTTATATACGTTTTTCGGTGGCGTCCACGAATTAGCAACGGCAGTGCGCCGCTGCTAAACGCATTTAGGGGAAACACTGGTTGATGTCATGTGGAAGTCATAACAAACAGCCATAAGAACATGTATAAACTTAAACGACTAAAAATAGATTTATATATTTCTCACCCTACGCATTTGTAATCACAGGTCTAAAACCACAGTGGATGAAAAAGGGGGGGGGGGGAGTTTATCATCTCCATCATTGTCATCATCATTGTTCCTTTGTCACTGTATTATACAGAATGAATACTTAGTGTCGGCTGTTGATATGATGTGCTGGGGTCTTGCCCATATCAAAGCCAGAAAACTTTATACAATACAATGACTGAGATGTTGAAAGCCTCAGGCCTAGATATGACTCGCCAGAAATCCCAACCAACCACAAGACATTCAGCTTCATCATGTGACGTTTGCAGGCAATTACGTCTTCACGAGTATCCATCCTCTTTCTCCCCCCCCCCTCTCCTTCTCCTCCTTATGTTCTCTGTGTCTGTCTGCTGAGTTAGACGAGACAGGAAATGAGTTGCAGGTTTCTGGGGAAGTGGGTTTGTCATGTTTCAGATGTAAATTTGACCAGGGCCGGTTGGGTTTGGGGTTACTCTAGGGCAGGAGAGGAGACAGACAGAGTTTCTAATGACGTCTATAAGGTTTGTCATTTTACAGATGAAAATGGGTTGAAGCTGGGAAAGGGGCGGGGCATCGCTGGGACCGTATTGCCTGGCGGGGTTACTCTAGGGCAGGAGTGGAGACAGACAGAGTTTCTAATGACGTCCATAAGGTTTGTCATTTTACACATGAAAATGGGTTGAAGCTGGGAAACGGGTTGCCTCTGGTTACTACAGGGCAGGGGGAGACACTACAGACCGGCAGAGGGGCTAACGATGTCCAACAGGGTAATGGACAGGTAACTGTCAAAATAAAGGAAACACCAAAATAAAGGAAACACCAAAATAAAGTGTTTTAACATGTCATTGGGCTCCACGAGCTGCCAGAACAGCTTCAATGTAGATGTAGATTCTACAATGTAGATAGAATCTACAATGTAGATGTAGATTATACAGCTTCAATGTAGATTCTACAAGCTGAGGGATGCGACACCATTTTTCCACTAGAAAGTCCATCATTTTGTGTTTTGTTGATGGTGGTGGAAAACGCTGTCTCCGGCGTTGGTCCAGAATCTCCAGTAAGTGTTCAATTGGATTGAGATCTGGTGACTGAGACACAACACACATTATACAGAACCCTAAGCATGATGGGATGTTAATTCCTTAATTAACTCAGGAACCACACCTGTGTGGAAGCACCTGCTTTCAATATATTTTCTATTCCTCATTTGTGTTTCCTTCATTTTGGCAGTTATCTGTATGTAAATGTATTGGGACTGGGCTGGGGCTGGGTGGGACTGAGCTGGGACTGGGCTGGGGGTGGAACTGGGACTGGGGCTGGGGGGGACTGGGCTGGGGGTGGGACTGGGACTGGGGCTGGGTGGGACTGAGCTGGGGGTGGGACTGGGACTGGGTGGGACTGAGCTGGGACTGGGCTGGGGGTGGAACTGGGACTGGGGCTGGGTGGGACTGGGCTGGGGGTGGGACTGGGACTGGGGCTGGGTGGGACTGAGCTGGGGGTGGGACTGGGACTGGGTGGGACTGGGTGGGACTGGGCTGGGTGAGACTGGGACTGGGGCTGGGTGGGACTGGGACTGGGGCTGGGTGGGACTGAGCTGGGTGGGACTGGGGCTGGGTGGGGCTGGGTGGGACTGGGACTGGGGCTGGGTGGGACTGAGCTGGGTGGGACTGGGGCTGGGTGGGACTGGGACTGGGGCTGGGTGGGACTGGGGCTGGGTGGGGCTGGGTGGGGCTGGGTGGGACTGGGACTGGGCTGGGTGGGGCTGGGTGGGACTGGGACTGGGGCTGGGTGGGACTGGGACTGGGGCTGGGTGGGGCTGGGTGGGACTGGGGGTGGGTGGGACTGGGACTGGGTGGGACTGGGTGGGGCTGGGGGTGGGACTGGGTGGGACTGGGTGGGGGTGGGACTGGGTGGGGCTGGGGGTGGGACTGGGCTGCACAGCTAAATTTGATTGGTAAAACACACTGTGATTGTTCAATTTCACACTTTTTAAGTGTTTATATGAGAACCACCAGAAAGTGTTGAATTTACACTTTTCAAAGTGTTGCCCTTTTAACACTGGTACTTTCCAACACCAGTGGCATTAAAATGTTACACTAACTCACTGTTATGGTGATCACTGAATAAACACTGAGAGTGTTCAATTTAACACTGGCCCAGTGTCTATACTGGTCCACACTTTCAGTGTTAAATGAGCACACTGCTTAGTGTAAAGCCTTATTCTCCAGAGTGCCTTGCCTTTCGAGTGACTTGTTGAGTTACGACCCATGCCTGTATCTGTTAGTGACAGAGACATGAGCAGCAGAAGTTTGATGAGAGTGGATAGAAATTCATTGTTTTAAACTAATTATGACAAATGTTAAAGAAATGTTGAGCAATGTAATAAAGTAATGACTTTTCAAATAAGTTATGTTATGCTGGCTTCCAAATTGTTAGCTACGCTAGCCTTACATCATTACAACAATTGCTTGTACTGGTATGTTAGCTAGCTACGTAATGTTAGTTGGCTACTAATACATTGAACTTTCCAGTACATTAACTATATGCTATCTAACTTCCTACCCAACATTTATTAACTTGATTATTCACGTCATTCTTAGCTTAGCTAAGTGGTATATTCTTGGTGCGTTCTGAAGTCGTAAGATGTCTATGCTAACAAACTAGCAAGAAGTTACATAGCAACAGCATCAACTTCCGGTAGACAGGCGAAGCGCTACTACACTCAACTGAAAGGATACCGTTTGTTTACAGTATACTAAAATAGACTTATATGATGTAGTATATATACTCGTTAAGTATGTAGTTTACAGTATACTAAAATAGACTAATATGATGTAGTGTATATACTCATTAAGTATGTAGTTTACAGTATGTTAGTACGGGTATTCAAACACAGCTGTGGTTGTTGCGTTCATCCATTTTCCGTCCTGTGGCCTTCACCAAGTGAGATCCTAAGCGATTATGTTATCATTATAATTGTATTATTTAACACAATGCAACACATCATTCACAAGGCCTTATTTTTGAGTTTTACCCTAATAAAGTGGCCTGAAACTCATGGTTTACGGGAAAATTTTAGGCCTGCAAATCACATTATGCTGGCTTGCAAAGTGATGTGTAATTCCTATTGGAATCCAGCCAGAGTGGGGATATCCAACATTTTCTAATTTTTATTCACCTGCAACCTGATTCAGAATGACTGCTGGGATCGGAAGAATACCTTAAGCATCTAAACTGGATCAACCATTTCAGTAATGGGTGCAATGAATCCATATAACAGATTGGATTAGCTTAGAAAAATGTATGTTATTTATATTTAATTAATTAATCGATGTACATTCAAAAACATAGATATTGAAACAAACAATTCAAAAAAATATCTAACTGCAGTAGAGCATGCTGGGAAATATGATAATGATGGGCGTGGTTTTAGTTCAACACTGGGTATTAACACCAACACTGGGTTTCTTCTAAACCAATGAGTGTTTAACACTTACAGAGCTACTTTAACACCTTAATCAACACTAGAAAAGTTACACTGAAAAATCAGCACCAGGTAACACTGACTAACACCCTGATTAAACAACAGTATTTTTTAACAACCGCAACACCAGCTGGGCATTCAGTCCGTTCTTAGTAACACTAAGTAACACTACATCAACACCTAAACTGCTTAGACCAGGAAATGAACCCTGACCATTTACTGTGTGGTAGAGTTACTCTAGGACTGGAGAGTATACAGACAGCGAGACAGAGTAATGACTGGGTTTGGTCTGTCGCTGACTGACAGGGAGACAGAGTAAAGACTGGGTTTGGGCTGTCGCTGACTGACAGGGAGACAGAGTAATGACTGGGTTTGGGCTGTCGCTGACTGACAGGGAGACAGAGTAATGACTGGGTTTGGCCTGTCACTGACTGACAGGGAGACAGAGTAATGACTGGGTTTGGCCTGTCGCTGACTGACAGGGAGACAGAGTAATGACTGGGTTTGGCCTGTTGCTGACTGACAGGGAGACAGAGTAATGACTGGGTTTGGCCTGTTGCTGACTGACAGGGAGACAGAGTAATGACTGGGTTTGGCCTGTCGCTGACTGACAGGGAGTCGGGGTAATGACTGGGTTTGGCCTGTCGCTGACTGACAGGGAGTCGGGGTAATGACTGGGTTTGGCCTGTCGCTGACTGACAGGGAGACGGAGTAATGACTGGGTTTGGCCTGTCGCTGACTGACAGGGAGACAGAGTAATGACTGGGTTTGGCCTGTCGCTGACTGACAGGGAGACAGAGTAATGACTGGGTTTGACTGCGGGTGATAAAGGGCAACTCCTCCAGCTGATCAGGGTGTTAAAAGAGGAACTGGGAAGGGTAACACCAACAGATCAGGGTGTTAGGTGTTAAAAGAGGGAGTGGGAAAGGTAACACCAACAGATCAGGGTGCTAGGTGTTAAAAGAGGGAGTGGGAAAGGTAACACCAACAGATCAGGGTGCTAGGTGTCTGTCTCGCAGAATCTGCAGACGGAGTATATAGACAAAGAATTTACACAAATAACATACAGCAATAAACACTATTCTTTGTAACACTCCATGAGAGAACTCAATGGTTGGGGTGCTGCCTGGAATGTTGGGGGTCAATGGAATGTTGGGGGTCAATGAAATACTATAAATGTCTTGTCCTGTTTTTTGTCCAGTCAAAAATCTTCACCAGGACTCCAACACTCTATCTGGACTTCAAGCTGGATGGAGGAGCCAAGCATGTACAACCAGTTCCTTCAGGTGAAACCATCTTTACTGAATAGGCCTTCTGTGGCTCTGGTCCAGGGCGTTACGTGCTCCTTGAAGAAAGCTGCATGTAACACCATGGACCAGAGCTTGGTCTACTGTAGCGATATTGTTCTGTGTGCTCCATTCATCCACAATCTGGCACTAAATCTGTTAACCTTTTCAGTAAAGTTAGCAGAACCATTCAACTCAAACCCTAGCTAAGTGCTGTGTGGTGTGTATGACACACGCTTTCTCATTGTGGGAACTGTACTGTACCTGACGTTGGTTTGTAGTGGGAGAAAGTTGCTATCTACTGTCTGTGACAAACAGATGTCCTCCAGGGGTTGGGAGTCTTCTAAAGTTTATACAACTGGCTTGGTTTCCATGGTCACCCTGCCTGTTCTCTATGGAGTCTGGTGCTGTGTGGTTGCTATGGAGTCAGTGGTGCTGTGTGGTTGCTATGGAGTCAGTGGTGCTGTGTGGTTGCTATGGAGTCGGTGGTGCTGTGTGGTTGCTATGGAGTCAGTGGTGCTGTGTTGAATGGTCACATTATACCATACGTAAGACGTTAAGTAGTTCATTACTTTGTGTGAGTGTGTGTGTGTGTGTGCGTGCACACAGTCAGTGGCTCCCACGTCATCGTATTACAGGGCCCTATGGTGGATTAGATATGAGACCATCTCAGTGTTATGGCCCACAGCTCACATGGCAAGACGTCGTTATACCAAGTGGTCAGACTCGCCCACCAAGTCACATCATTTAGAATATGAGGCTTTATAAATGTCGTGATTGTTGTGTATACTGTGACAGTTAACTTGTTAATGAGGTAACAAAATGCATTATCAATGCCAGTCCAAAACAACAGTTTTTTATCATCTCTGCTAGGATGGACCTCGTTTATCTACACACTGGCAGGATCTGTCTGTCTTGGTGAGTTTCCTCTATTTAGTTCCTGTTGAACAGTTTTCCATTAGTTCCTAACTGCCCTGCAGCCTCATGTTGATGGTCACCCAGAACAGTGTTGTGTTTGGTAGTGGTTCGGAAAACACTCTGCATCTTGTTGCTGTCCCTCGTCCAGAGAGAGAGACAATCAAACAGAGCAGGTGCATTTATTTAATAATGTTCCCTTCCTCTTCTCCTCTCCTCCATCCTCTCTGGGATGTTCCCTTCCTCATCTTCTCTCCTCTGTCCTCTCTGGGATGTTCCCTTCCTCATCTCATCTCCTCTGTCCTCTCTGGGATGTTCCCTTCCTCATCTCCTCCTTCCTCTCTGGGATGTTCCCTTCCTCTTCTCCTCTCCTCTGTCCTCTCTGGGATGTTCCCTTCCTCTTGTCCTCCGTCCTCTCTGGGATGTTCCCTTCCTCCTCTCCTCCTTCCTCTCTGGGATGTTCCCTTCCTCTTCTCCTCTCCTCTGTCCTCTCTGGGATGTTCCCGTCCTCTTCTCCTCTCCTCCTTCCTCTCTGGGATGTTCCCTTCCTCTTCTCCTCCGTCCTCTCTGGGATGTTCCCTTCCGCATCTCCTCCGTCCTCTCTGGGATGTTCCCTTCCTCCTCTCCTCCTTCCTCTCTGGGATGTTCCCTTCCTCTTCTCCTCTCCTCTGTCCTCTCTGGGATGTTCCCTTCCTCTTCTCCTCTCCTCCTTCCTCTCTGGGATGTTCCCTTCCTCTTCTCCTCTCCTCCTTCCTCTCTGGGATGTTCCCTTCCTCTTCTCCTCCGTCCTCTCTGGGATGTTCCCTTCCTCCTCTCCTCCGTCCTCTCTGGGATGTTCCCTTCCTCTTCTCCTCTCCTCCGTCCTCTCTGGGATGTTCCCTTCCTCTTCTCCTCTCCTCCGTCCTCTCTGGGATGTTCCCTTCCTCTTCTCCTCTCCTCTGTCCTCTCTGGGATGTTCCCTTCCTCCTTTCCTCTGTCCTCTCTGGGATGTTCCCTTCCTCCTCTCCTCTGTCATCTCTGGGATGTTCCCTTCCTCTCCTCCGTCCTCTCTGGGATGTTCCCTTCCTCCTCTCCTCCGTCCTCTGTGGGATGTTCCCTTCCTCTTCTCCTCTCCTCTGTCCTCTCTGGGATGTTCCCTTCCTCCTCTCCTCCGTCCTCTCTGGGATGTCATGTCAACGTTGGGATGTAGCCTTCTGATCTGAAGCCAATAGCAACTCTAGGAATGGTTTAGGAATGGGACAAAATCCCACTTGAACCCTTCAGGTTGTGATTCATGTTCCAGGGCAACCTTTCCCTATACAGTGCCCTATGGGGCCTGGCCAAAAGTAGTGCACTATGTAGGGAATAGGGTGCCATATGGGACGCAGAAATAGATTGTATGTCTTATGGTACTATACCTGTAACAAATGGTTTCACCTACAGTCCTGTAACACCCTGCTATACAGAGTTGAACTGTTCCCTACAGTCCTGTGACACCCTGCTATACAGAGTTGGACTGTTCCCTACAGTCCTGTGACACCCTGCTATACAGAGTTGGACTGTTCCCTACAGTCCTGTGACACCCTGCTATACAGAGTTGAACTGTTCCCTACAGTCCTGTGACACCCTGCTATACAGAGTTGAACTGTTCCCTACAGTCCTGTGACACCCTGCTATACAGAGTTGGACTGTTCCCTACAGTCCTGTGACACCCTGCTATACAGAGTTGGACTGTTCCCTACAGTCCTGTGACACCCTGCTATACAGAGTTGGACTGTTCCCTACAGTCCTGTGACACCCTGCTATACAGAGTTGAACTGTTCCCTACAGTCCTGTGACACCCTGCTATACAGAGTTGGACTGTTCCCTACAGTCCTGTGACACCCTGCTATACAGAGTTGAACTGTTCCCTACAGTCCTGTGACACCCTGCTATACAGAGTTGAACTGTTCCCTACAGTCCTGTGACACCCTGCTATACAGAGTTGGACTGTTCCCTACAGTCCTGTGACACCCTGCTATACAGAGTTGAACTGTTCCCTACAGTCCTGTGACACCCTGCTATACAGAGTTGAACTGTTCCCTACAGTCCTGTGACACCCTGCTATACAGAGTTGAACTGTTCCCTACAGTCCTGTGACACCCTGCTATACAGAGTTGGACTGTTCCCTACAGTCCTGTGACACCCTGCTATACAGAGTTGGACTGTTCCCTACAGTCCTGTGACACCCTGCTATACAGAGTTGGACTGTTCCCTACAGTCCTGTGACACCCTGCTATACAGAGTTGAACTGTTCCCTACAGTCCTGTGACACCCTGCTATACAGAGTTGAACTGTTCCCTACAGTCCTGTGACACCCTGCTATACAGAGTTGGACTGTTCCCTACAGTCCTGTGACACCCTGCTATACAGAGTTGGACTGTTCCCTACAGTCCTGTGACACCCTGCTATACAGAGTTGAACTGTTCCCTACAGTCCTGTGACACCCTGCTATACAGAGTTGAACTGTTCCCTACAGTCCTGTGACACCCTGCTATACAGAGTTGGACTGTTCCCTACAGTCCTGTAACACCCTGCTATACAGAGTTGGACTGTTCCCTACAGTCCTGTGACACCCTGCTATACAGAGTTGAACTGTTCCCTACAGTCCTGTGACACCCTGCTATACAGAGTTGGACTGTTCCCTACAGTCCTGTGACACCCTGCTATACAGAGTTGAACTGTACCCTACAGTCCTGTGACACCCTGCTATACAGAGTTGGACTGTTCCCTACAGTCCTGTGACACCCTGCTATACAGAGTTGGACTGTTCCCTACAGTCCTGTGACACCCTGCTATACAGAGTTGAACTGTTCCCTACAGTCCTGTGACACCCTGCTATACAGAGTTGGAGTGTTCCCTACAGTCCTGTGACACCCTGCTATACAGAGTTGGACTGTTCCCTACAGTCCTGTGACACCCTGCTATACAGAGTTGGACTGTTCCCTACAGTCCTGTGACACCCTGCTATACAGAGTTGGACTGTTCCCTACAGTCCTGTGACACCCTGCTATACAGAGTTGGACTGTTCCCTACAGTCCTGTGACACCCTGCTATACAGAGTTGGAGTGTTCCCTACAGTCCTGTGACACCCTGCTATACAGAGTTGAACTGTTCCCTACAGTCCTGTGACACCCTGCTATACAGAGTTGAACTGTTCCCTACAGTCCTGTGACACCCTGCTATACAGAGTTGGACTGTTCCCTACAGTCCTGTGACACCCTGCTATACAGAGTTGAACTGTTCCCTACAGTCCTGTGACACCCTGCTATACAGAGTTGAACTGTTCCCTACAGTCCTGTAACACCCTGCTATACAGAGTTGAACTGTTCCCTACAGTCCTGTGACACCCTGCTATACAGAGTTGAACTGTTCCCTACAGTCCTGTGACACCCTGCTATACAGAGTTGGACTGTTCCCTACAGTCCTGTGACACCCTGCTATACAGAGTTGGACTGTTCCCTACAGTCCTGTGACACCCTGCTATACAGAGTTGAACTGTTCCCTACAGTCCTGTGACACCCTGCTATACAGAGTTGAACTGTTCCCTACAGTCCTGTGACACCCTGCTATACAGAGTTGAACTGTTCCCTACAGTCCTGTGACACCCTGCTATACAGAGTTGGAGTGTTCCCTACAGTCCTGTGACACCCTGCTATACAGAGTTGGACTGTTCCCTACAGTCCTGTGACACCCTGCTATACAGAGTTGAACTGTACCCTACAGTCCTGTAACACCCTGCTATACAGAGTTGAACTGTTCCCTACAGTCCTGTGACACCCTGCTATACAGAGTTGAACTGTTCCCTACAGTCCTGTGACACCCTGCTATACAGAGTTGAACTGTACCCTACAGTCCTGTAACACCCTGCTATACAGAGTTGAACTGTTCCCTACAGTCCTGTGACACCCTGCTATACAGAGTTGAACTGTTCCCTACAGTCCTGTGACACCCTGCTATACAGAGTTGGACTGTTCCCTACAGTCCTGTGACACCCTGCTATACAGAGTTGGACTGTTCCCTACAGTCCTGTGACACCCTGCTATACAGAGTTGGACTGTTCCCTACAGTCCTGTGACACCCTGCTATACAGAGTTGAACTGTTCCCTACAGTCCTGTGACACCCTGCTATACAGAGTTGGACTGTTCCCTACAGTCCTGTGACACCCTGCTATACAGAGTTGAACTGTTCCCTACAGTCCTGTGACACCCTGCTATACAGAGTTGGACTGTTCCCTACAGTCCTGTGACACCCTGCTATACAGAGTTGAACTGTTCCCTACAGTCCTGTGACACCCTGCTATACAGAGTTGAACTGTTCCCTACAGTCCTGTGACACCCTGCTATACAGAGTTGAACTGTTCCCTACAGTCCTGTGACACCCTGCTATACAGAGTTGGACTGTTCCCTACAGTCCTGTGACACCCTGCTATACAGAGTTGAACTGTTCCCTACAGTCCTGTGACACCCTGCTATACAGAGTTGAACTGTTCCCTACAGTCCTGTGACACCCTGCTATACAGAGTTGGACTGTTCCCTACAGTCCTGTGACACCCTGCTATACAGAGTTGAACTGTTCCCTACAGTCCTGTGACACCCTGCTATACAGAGTTGGACTGTTCCCTACAGTCCTGTGACACCCTGCTATACAGAGTTGGACTGTTCCCTACAGTCCTGTGACACCCTGCTATACAGAGTTGAACTGTTCCCTACAGTCCTGTGACACCCTGCTATACAGAGTTGAACTATTCCCTACAGTCCTGTGACACCCTGCTATACAGAGTTGGACTGTTCCCTACAGTCCTGTGACACCCTGCTATACAGAGTTGGACTGTTCCCTACAGTCCTGTGACACCCTGCTATACAGAGTTGAACTGTTCCCTACAGTCCTGTGACACCCTGCTATACAGAGTTGAACTGTTCCCTACAGTCCTGTGACACCCTGCTATACAGAGTTGGACTGTTCCCTACAGTCCTGTGACACCCTGCTATACAGAGTTGGACTGTTCCCTACAGTCCTGTGACACCCTGCTATACAGAGTTGGACTGTTCCCTACAGTGTTTGTCTATACAGGACACGTTAATTCTGTCCTTTTTCATGTGTAAAAATTTAACGTTTCTTTTGTTTGTCAATGGGAAGAACATATTTGAGAAGGAGGAGTTGTATTTTCATTATGATAGATGTTAGCTAGCGTGAGTAGGAGGAATTGTATTTTCATTATGATAGATGTTAGCTAGCGTGAGTAGGAGGAATTGTATTTTCATTATGATAGATGTTAGCTAGCGTGAGTAGGAGGAATTGTATTTTCATTATGATAGATGTTAGCTAGCGTGAGTAGGAGGAATTGTATTTTCATTATGATAGATGTTAGCTAGCGTGAGTAGGAGGAATTGTATTTTCATTATGATAGATGTTAGCTAGTGTGAGTAGGAGGAATTGTATTTTCATTATGATAGATGTTAGCTAGCGTGAGAAGGAGGAGTTGTATTTTCATTATGATAGAAGTTAGCTAGCGTGAGAAGATCTAGCGTGCTCTTCACTCATTTAGAAAGGGCTTTTGTTACATTTCACTCATAGTTGATATTTGTTTCTACAGGAAGTTGCATTATGATCTGATTTAAATGGAATCGTTGCTTCGTAGGATCTCACGGAAAGCTCCTTTTTAATTGTAGACAGATGTTTTGAAACCAGAATCAAGTTGAACCGTTCGCTGTAACTAAGATTAAGGTGGGTTTGAACCGAGATGCCACTGAATCGACAGAGTGTGTAGTCTGTAAGGCAAATCAAGCACAGCTGTGTCTGAAAAATATATCCACCACAACTTGAAGCGTTTGGCGTTTCAGCATTTCTTTTGACCTTAGTATTCAGATGAAGGAAGCAGACTTCACCATGTCAGATGGAGAGGAAATGCACATTTTCTTTGGTTCTTGATTGCAGTGTTTCCCTCGGGTTAAAATCTCGACAGAAATTCCTCAAATTAAAGTTGTATTGTTTGCCATTTCTTTTGAGGTAATAATCTTGTTTTCATCCCAGGGGCCCGTCTGTAGAGTTTATTCTGTTTTCCATTGCTCTTTCAGGTCCAGATGCAGAGCAGCAGAAAGTGGAGCCACATCACACCATCGTGTTTGATGATGGAGACTGCATAGCCGTAGAAAACAAGGTAGGCTGTCTGAACTTCTTACAGACTCCTAACACAGTTTTCAGGAATTGTAAATTCACTACAACTCAAACTCCTTTCTCCAGACATCAGAGGTTTGCCATTTTGTCTTGATTGCGGGACAGCCGATCAATGAGCCGGTGGTCCAACATGGTAAGACCTTCATTTCTTTACATCACTGAACTCCAGTCAGTTACCACAGTATTGGATCGTTCATGTGTCACGTGACACACTACACTTTCCTTGTTCTCTCCAGGTCCGTTTGTGATGAACACGGAAGAGGAGATCAACCAGGCAGTCAGAGACTACAGGACAGGGACCAATGGGTTCGAGAGGGCTACGGCTTGGAGGTCTAAGATCAGGGATTCCTTCTAAGAATCGGCAGACATCTTCTAATCATGTTATAGGTCTTGTCTTGTTATGGTCATGTGACCCAAGTGTATTTTAATCATGAACCAGCTTGATGTGTTGTTTGTCTCTTTTTAAATCATTAAGTTGTCATTTTATACTGGTTTTCTTTTTCTGAAATAGATGTTTTGTTACTGTGCCTCCAAACCATTAAACTGAAATGTAAATGATGAAAAAGGCTCTTTTAATTCAACCTCAATAAAACTATCCTGCCGTGATGTCTCCAGAAGCGATCTAATGGAACCACTGATTAGTTCCAGTCATTATGTCCTTGGACAGACCTCAGAGGAGATGCAGGTATCTGTTACGAGAAGGAGGGAAACCAACCACGTCTCACATTTCAGGGCCATTTGCATCTGGCAGAATGACGTCTCATACTGCGAAACAGCGGGTCTCCCCTCCCTCTCTATCACATCTCCTGTTTCTCCCTCCTCCTCCCTCTCTATCACATCTCCTGTTTCTCCCTCCTCCTCCCTCCCTCTATCACATCTCCTGTTTCTCCCTCCTCCTCCCTCCCTCTCTATCACATCTCCTGTTTCTTCCTCCTCCCTCCCTCTCTATCACATCTCCTGTTTCTCCCTCCTCCTCCCTCCCTCTCTATCACATCTCCTGTTTCTCCCTCCTCCTCCCTCCCTCTCTATCACATCTCCTGTTTCTCCCTCCTCCTCCCTCCCTCTCTATCACATCTCCTGTTTCTCCCTCCTCCTCCCTCCCTCTCTATCACATCTCCTGTTTCTTCCTCCTCCCTCCCTCTCTATCACATCTCCTGTTTCTCCCTCCTCCTCCCTCCCTCTATCACATCTCCTGTTTCTCCCTCCTCCCTCCCTCTATCACATCTCCTGTTTCTCCCTCCCTCTCTATCACATCTCCTGTTTCTTCCTGTTTCTCCCTCCATTCCTCCCTCTCTATCACATCTCCTCTTTCTCCTCTCCCTCCTCCTTCCCTCTCTATCACATCTCCTGTTTCTCCCTCCTCCTCCCTCCCTCCCTCTCTATCACATCTCCTGTTTCTCCCTCCTCCTCCCTCCTTCCCTCTCTATCACATCTCCTGTTTCTCCCTCCTCCTCCCTCCCTCTCACATCTCCTGTTTCTCCCTCCTCCTCCCTCCCTCCCTCTCTATCACATCTCATGTTTCTCCCTCCTCCTCCCTCCCTCCCTCTCTATCACATCTCCTCTTTCTCCTCTCCTTCCTCCTTCCCTCTCTATCACATCTCCTCTTTCTCCTCTCCCTCCATTCCTCCCTCTCTATCACATCTCCTCTCCCTCCATCCCTCCCTCCGCAGACAATCAAACCCCTGGGCACACGCTGGTTGAATCAATGTTTCCTCGTAATTAGACGTTGAAATGAGGTCTGTGCCCAGTGGGAAGTGAGTTTTGGCTGGGATGGGATAGGGGTGGGGTGGAGGGTGGGAGCGTCCCTCCCTGGCCCATGTATCCATGCTGCGTAGCTGAGGTCTGGATCACATTTAAAACACATGTTCATGCTGCTCCAGATAAGCTGAACTCTGTGGAAATACAGTGGCTTTGGATTTAACAGCCAAGGCAGGGACAGACAGAACAGACTTACAGACAGACAGAGCAAGGCAACATCAGACAGACAAACAGAACCAGGGAGACAAGGCAGGGACAGACAGAACAGACTTACAGACAGACAGAGCAAAGCATCATCAGA
Source organism: Oncorhynchus mykiss (assembly GCF_057628025.1). Lineage (NCBI taxonomy): Eukaryota > Metazoa > Chordata > Actinopteri > Salmoniformes > Salmonidae > Oncorhynchus > Oncorhynchus mykiss. The sequence continues at coordinate 14,856,897 of NC_143039.1, forward strand.
CAGACAAACAGAACCAGGGAGACAAGGCAGGGACAGACAGAACAGACTTACAGACAGACAGAGCAAGGCAACATCAGACAGACAAACAGAACCAGGGAGACAAGGCAGGGGCAGACAGAACAGACTTACAGACAGACAGAGCAAGGCAACATCCGACAGACAAACAGAACCAGGGAGACAAGGCAGGGACAGACAGAGCCAGGGTGACATGGTGGGGACAGAGAGACAGACAGACAGACAGCCCTCTCAACCCTGAAGGACGGGAACTAAGTGCGGGGCCATGCTCGCTCGATGTGACAAGCAGGCCCTTTAACGCAGAGGCTGAGACACAGTAGATAATGAGATCTGAAGAGGTCTGGACTAACTGGGGAGAAGAGAAGAGAGGGGATAGTCAAGACAGGCAAAAGAAAGAGAGACAGTCTTAAGAGTCCTTGCTTGTAGTTGGACCAATAGAGAGAGTCTTAAGAGTCCTTGCTTGTAGTTGGACCAATAGAGAGACAGTCTTAAGAGTCCTTGAGGCAGTCTCAAGTGACTGAGTGAAACTCTAAGTGTCCTTGCTGTGTGTAGTTGGGGGGATAGAGAGAGAGGTAGAGGTGTTTTAAATCCTCTTTAGCTGTTCCATTTGCTCTGGGGTGTCTGTGGCCAGACGGAGAGGGAGAGGTGTCTGTGACCAGGGAGAGAGAGAGAGTCTGTGACCCGGGGGGAGAGAGGGAGAGGTGTCCGTAACCACAGGGACTGTGACAGGAGCTTGTGTGTGGTCTGAGGAGTCAGCGCCGGTCTGAGAGGGGCTGGTCTGTAGAGAGGAGACTCCTTCCTCTGGCTCTGCTCTCTATTATAGAGGATTACCCAATACAGAAACATCTCTCTGTTACAGGGGATTACCCTGAGAGAAACGGCTCTCTGTTGTACAACTTCTGTCCAGAGACTGAAAATTCACCGTACAGAGACAGAAGGAGAACTTTGAACACAAAAGAGACTGAGATACAGCATTGAACCAGAGGATGCAGAGGATGCTTGCTGCCGGTGTTGGAATGATGCTGGTGTTGGTGAGGTTGAACTTGGGAATGCCAAACAAGGTTCAAGATGATCCCAGCTCTCTCAGGGTAAGTGTCCGGTGTCTATGCACTTCATTTCTGTGTGGCTTCAATGTCCAGACCAGGCACTGTTTCATCTGCAACTCATGTTCTGCTCAGGCTCTTATTCTGTGGATTAAATGCACGAGTCATCGTCATCAAGAAGCTATTTATTAATAACCGGTATGTCATCAAATGGGGACACATGTCTCCCACTGGAGGCACCAGGTTTGAGTCCATCTTTGTGTTCTTATGAACTGAATCAACTCTCCTTACAACTCACCATGTTAGCTAATAAAACTAGCGCTGACCAGTTGGCAAGGGGCGTGGAGACACACACACACACACCACCTGTGAGCTGTCCATGAAGATCAGAGCTGACATGGTCTAATGAGCAGTGTGTGTGTGTGTGTGTGCCTCTTATGTAAACGGTGCAAATGTATTGGAAGTGCAAATGCATGCGTCACCATTAACAAGATCTCACCGACCTGGAAAGAGGAGCGTTTCAACTTCCTAAATTATCAATCACTTCTTTCTCTTTCTCTTGCTCTTCTTCGCTCTCTCCTCTCTCTTGTTCGCTGTCTGTCTCCCCCCCCCCCCTCACTCAATCTCCCGATATCTCTCCCCTTGGGGCCCTGCTTTCCCATGGGTCTAAATTGCAGAAGAGGGAAAAGAAAACTCCTTGTCTGTCTGGTTTACGAGGAAGCATCCAGCTACACCCTAACGTCACAATCCTCACATAGAGGAAGCATCCAGCTACACCCTAACGTCACAATCCTCACATAGAGGAAGCATCCAGCTACACCCTAACGTCACAATCCTCACATAGAGGAAGCATCCAGCTACACCCTAACGTCACAATCCTCACATAGAGGAAGCAGCCAGCTACACCCTAACGTCACAATCCTCACATAGAGGAAGCATCCAGCTACACCCTAACGTCACAATCCTCACATAGAGGAAGCAGCCAGCTACACCCTAACGTCACAATCCTCACATAGAGGAAGCATCCAGCTACACCCTAACGTCACAATCCTCACATAGAGGAAGCATCCAGCTACACCCTAACGTCACAATCCTCACATAGAGGAAGCATCCAGCTACACCCTAACGTCACAATCCTCACATAGAGGAAGCATCCAGCTACACCCTAACGTCACAATCCTCACATAGAGGAAGCATCCAGCTACACCCTAACGTCACAATCCTCACATAGAGGAAGCATCCAGCTACACCCTAACGACACAATCCTCACATAGAGGAAGCATCCAGCTACACCCTAACGTCACAATCCTCACATAGAGGAAGCATCCAGCTACACCCTAACGACACAATCTTCACATATTGAACAGATCAGCGGCGGCTCATGTCGTTACAACGACTGGAAGAAATGAAAGCAAACTGTTTCTGTTTGACATGTTTCATATTACATGACAGTCCTTTTCCTCAGCCTCGCCTCTGACCCGGCCCCGCCTCTGACCCGGCCCCGCCTCTGACCCGGCCCCTCTCCTCTCCGTTGTTTATTCAACTCTCCATCTGTTCTGTGGGTTTCCCTTCCCGTCTCGTAAATGAATGGAAGTCCCTTATTCCCTCGTTATTTGTCTTTCTCAACAAATCCGACCACACCCTTTTTATATTGTAAATGTTTAAAAGGTTTTTATGATTTTGAACTTTTACAATTGGCAACAATAGACTATTTAAATTGCAACATTTTGTTGTTACATTGACATTACACCAACACAGTCATAATGTAATGTCTTCGTTTTTTGGGGGGTAATAGTGTGCAGAGAGTGAATTTAGTGTAAATATGATTTGACCACTATAAGTGGAGGCAGGGAAGAAGCCACAGCTCCATAGGACTGGTCAGCTGTAACACCAGACCGGTCTCCTCCAATGTGTTTGGAGTTGTACACATGGAGGAAGGGAAGAAGCCACAGCTCCATAGGACTGGTCAGCTGTAACACCAGACCGGTCTCCTCCAATGTGTTTGGAGTTGTACACATGGAGGAAGGGAAGAAGCCACAGCTCCATAGGACTGGTCAGCTGTAACACCAGACCGGTCTCCTCCAATGTGTTTGGAGTTGTACACATGGAGGCAGGGAAGAAGCCACAGCTCCATAGGACTGGTCAGCTGTAACACCAGACCGGTCTCCTCCAATGTGTTTGGAGTTGTACACATGGAGGCAGGGAAGAAGCCACAGCTCCATAGGACTGGTCAGCTGTAACACCAGACCGGTCTCCTCCAGTGTGTTTGGAGTTGTACACATGACTGTTCCCTTTCTCCATGTTGGCCTGTAGGGCACCGAGAGAGATCACACAACACACGTTGATCAATTATTGTGGTCGGATTTTCCGACCTGCTTATTATCTGCAGTAACACAGTATATTAGTTAGTGATCTACCTGCTTGTTATCTGCAGTAACACAGTATATTAGTTAGTGATCTACCTGCTTGTTATCTGCAGTAACACAGTATATTAGTTAGTGATCTACCTGCTTGTTATCTGCAGTAACACAGTATTTTAGTTAGTGATCTACCTGCTTGTTATCTGCAGTAACACAGTATTTTAGTTAGTGATCTACCTGCTTATTATCTGCAGTAACACAGTATATTAGTTAGTGATCTACCTGCTTATTATCTGCAGTAACACAGTATATTAGTTAGTGATCTACCTGCTTGTTATCTGCAGTAACACAGTATATTAGTTAGTGATCTACCTGCTTGTTATCTGCAGTAACACAGTATATTAGTTAGTGATCTACCTGCTTGTTATCTGCAGTAACACAGTATATTAGTTAGTGATCTACCTGCTTATTATCTGCAGTAGTACTGTATATTAGTTAGTGATCTACCTGCTTGTTATCTGCAGTAGTACTGTATATTAGTTAGTGATCTACCTGCTTGTTATCTGCAGTAACACAGTATATTAGTTAGTGATCTACCTGCTTGTTATCTGCAGTAACACAGTATTTTAGTTAGTGATCTACCTGCTTGTTATCTGCAGTAACACAGTATATTAGTTAGTGATCTACCTGCTTATTATCTGCAGTAGTACTGTATATGTGTTAGTTTGTGGCCTACCTGCTTGTTATCTGCACTAGCATGTGCAGCAGCAGTTCTAAGCTTGTCTCTGTGGGAAACAGTAGCTAGGTCTCCTAATATTCTGTGTCTCTCCTCCATCCTCTGCTCCATGGGAAGGAGGAGGCTTGTCTTCTCATAGCTCCTAGAGCTCCTCAACAGGTGGACCCTGGGAACTCCTGCCCCCACTATCCCTTAATGCCACCCCAGCCAACTCCACATTCGCAGCTGTTATGTTGTCTATGGGCTGATGCCAGGGGATCTACTGTGCATTTGGGGTACAATGGGCATCCTCTCATCCCAGCTATGAACAGTCATGGGAATGAGAAGAAGTAATGATTACACACGTAGTACTACAATACTGTAGTACTATAATAATGTAGTACTATAATACTACAATACTGTAGTACTATAAAACTGTAGTACTATTATACTGTAGTACTATAATACTGTAGTTCTACAATATTGTAGTACTATAATACTACAATACTGCAGTACTATAATACTACAATACAGCAGTACTATAATACTTTAGTGCAATAATACTGTAGTGCTACAATGCTGTGGTGCTATAATACTGTAATGCTATAATACTACATTACCGTAGTACTATAATACTACAATACTGTAGTACTATAATACCACAATACTGCAGAACTATAATACTACAATACCGTAGTACTATAATACTACAATAATGTAGTACTATAATACTACGATAATGTAGTACTATACTACTGTAGTGCTATAATACTATAATGCTGTAGTACTACAATACTGTGGTACTATAATACTGTAGTACTATAATACTACATTACCATAGTACTCTAATACTGTACTACTATAATAATACACTACCTTAGTACTATAATACTGTAGTACTATACTATGTAGTGCTATAATACTGTAGTACTTTAATACTACAATACAGTGGTACTATTAATACTGTAGTGATATAATACTATAATACACAGAAGCACTGATTGTTTTTGTATCTGTTGTGATCTAAATGATGATAGTCTTAAATCCCAGGACAGCTGTTAATGGTCTGTGGGACCTGGCGTTGGGCAATAATAGCACAGTCAGAGGTGGATGTGAGTGTGAGGAATCAGACTGACTTGCATGTATCATCAGCTCAGTCCAGTCCTTGTAAACCGGCCTCAATCACATCTAAAGTTAATCCTGACTTGGATGTAAGAGTGCTGCCCTCTTGTGGTGAGACTGTTGACTCTCACAAAGCAACTAACAATATTTTACCATACTTTACCAGCGTGTTGGAGCTTATTTTCTATCCTGTCTTTAAAACAACATATACCATTAAATGTTTTGTGTCCTCCTCCTCTGCTCTCTGCAGGTGATCAACCAGGAGAAGTGGGAGAGGGATGTGCGTTCGGCCTCCAGTCTGGACGAGCTGCTCATGCTGACAGATTTCCCTGACTGGAAGCTGTGGAAGTGTCGTCTAAAATTCAAACACCTGGAGACGTCTCCCTCATCCTCTTCCTCTCAGCAGCCCAACCACCGTTCCTCCTCCTCCTCCTCCTCCGCTGGATCTGGGTCACACCGCTCCACGCGCTACGCTGTAGCATCCTACAGCCTGGAGATACTCAAAGGTATGTGGGTTCGAAACCTGGGTCTCCTCAAAACTGTGTTGGCTCTCTAAGCTAAAGTTTTGGTATTGTTTGTTGAGCTATGCTGCTGGCTCATACAGCCTCGGGATACTCAAAGGTATGTGGGTTCGATATCTGCGTCTACTGTGCACTTGCTCAATGTGTTAGACCTCTGAGCTAAAGGCTGGGCATTATTCAATGTTCTCCCTGGAGATAGTCATAAAGTATGAGACAGACGGGTTTGAACCCTGGGTCTTCTCGAGACTGTGTTAACCCTCCAAGCAAAAGCCAAGACATTCATTCCAGGTTGCTAATGCATGTTTTGTGGTTAGAATGTGAGTGTACCCAGACGGTAGCCAAAGCAAGTGTCTATGGTTGCTATTAGTTTTGTTCTGTGTGTAACTGTTGGTGTTGTGTGTATGTGATCATTAGCCATAGATGATGAGTGGCAGAAGACCCAGTGCACGCCCAGAGAGACGTGTGTAGACGTGGCAAAGGAACTGGGCACCACGACCTCCATGTTCTTCAAGCCCCCCTGCGTGTCCGTCTTCAGGTGCAACGGATGCTGTAACAAAGAGGGTGTATCGTGCAGAAACACAAGTACTGCCTATGTTAATAAAACAGTGAGCATTTCCTCTTTAAATATCTGTTAGAAGGTGTATTACAAATAAAACGCATTATTAATATTATTCTTAATAAATGGCAATAATTTCTGGCAGGGGTCGGCAAAGGGCAACAGGCATTTTTTTAAAATATGATTTTAGTTTTTGGTCTAAAAAATACCTTTAAAATCCCCAGGAATTCAGCTAAAAATGAGTTTAATTTAGTAAATCTGTTCCCAAGTATTCCTACTAATTAAAAAAAGAGATATTTAATCATGTCTCAATGTTATCAATGTATGAAATGATGTCTATTTTCAAATACAACCTCTTCTTGGATGTTTGCGGTGTACAAATGATTGTAACAATGTTCCGGCCCCCTGACCATCCGCTCCAACAAACATCACCTCACGGCTATAGTTCCGGCCCCCTGACCATCCGCTCCAACAAACATCACCCCGCGGCTATAGTTCCGGCCCCCTGACCATCCGCTCCAACAAACATCACCCCGCGGCTATAGTTCCGGCCCCCTGACCATCCGCTCCAACAAACATCACCCCGCGGCTATAGTTCCGGCCCCCTGACCATCCGCTCCAACAAACATCACCTCACGGCTATAGTTCCGGCCCCCTGACCATCCGCTCCAACAAACATCACCCCACGGCTATAGTTCCGGCCCCCTGACCATCCGCTCCAACAAACATCATCCCGCGGCTATAGTTCCGGCCCCCTGACCATCCGCTCCAACAAACATCACCCCGCGGCTATAGTTCCGGCCCCCTGACCATCCGCTCCAACAAACATCACCCCGCGGCTATAGTTCCGGCCCCCTGACCATCCGCTCCAACAAACATCACCCCGCGGCTATAGTTCCGGCCCCCTGACCATCCGCTCCAACAAACATCACCCCGCGGCTATAGTTCCGGCCCCCTGACCATCCGCTCCAACAAACATCACCCCGCGGCTATAGTTCCGGCCCCCTGACCATCTCCTCCAACAAACATCACCCCGCGGCTATAGTTCCGGCCCCCTGACCATCCGCTCCAACAAACATCACCCCGCGGCTATAGTTCCGGCCCCCTGACCATCCGCTCCAACAAACATCATCCCGCAGCTATAGTTCCAGCCCCCTGACCATCCGCTCCAACAAACATCACCCCGCGGCTATAGTTCCGGCCCCCTGACCATCCGCTCCAACAAACATCACCCCGCGGCTATAGTTCCGGCCCCCTGACCATCCGCTCCAACAAACATCACCCCGCGGCTATAGTTCCGGCCCCCTGACCATCCGCTCCAACAAACATCACCCCGCGGCTATAGTTCCGGCCCCCTGACCATCCGCTCCAACAAACATCATCCCGCGGCTATAGTTCCGGCCCCCTGACCATCCGCTCCAACAAACATCATCCCGCGGCTATAGTTCCGGCCCCCTGACCATCCGCTCCAACAAACATCACCTCACGGCTATAGTTCCGGCCCCCTGACCATCCGCTCCAACAAACATCATCCCGCGGCTATAGTTCCGGCCCCCTGACCATCCGCTCCAACAAAAATCATCCCGCGGCTATAGTTCCGGCCCCCTGACCATCCGCTCCAACAAACATCATCCCGCGGCTATAGTTCCGGCCCCCTGACCATCCGCTCCAACAAACATCATCCCGCGGCTATAGTTCCGGCCCCCTGACCATCCGCTCCAACAAACATCATCCCGCGGCTATAGTTCCGGCCCCCTGACCATCCGCTCCAACAAACATCATCCCGCGGCTATAGTTCCGGCCCCCTGACCATCCATTCCAAAAAAAAAATCACCCCGCGGCTATAGTTCCGGCCCCCTGACCATCCGCTCCAACAAACATCACCCCGCGGCTATAGTTCCGGCCCCCTGACCATCCATTCCAAAAAAAAAATCACCCTGCGGCTATAGTTCCGGCCCCCTGACCATCCGCTCCAACAAACATCACCCCGCGGCTATAGTTCCGGCCCCCTGACCATCCGCTCCAACAAACATCACCTCACGGCTATAGTTCCGGCCCCCTGACCATCCGCTCCAACAAAAATCCTCCCGCGGCTATAGTTCCGGCCCCCTGACCATCCGCTCCAACAAACATCACCTCACGGCTATAGTTCCGGCCCCCTGACCATCCGCTCCAACAAAAATCCTCCCGCGGCTATAGTTCCGGCCCCCTGACCATCCGCTCCAACAAACATCACCCCGCGGCTATAGTTCCGGCCCCCTGACCATCCGCTCCAACAAACATCACCTCACGGCTATAGTTCCGGCCCCCTGACCATCCGCTCCAACAAACATCACCCCACGGCTATAGTTCTGGCCCCCTGACCATCCGCTCCAACAAACATCATCCCGCGGCTATAGTTCCGGCCCCCTGACCATCCGCTCCAACAAACATCACCTCACGGCTATAGTTCCGGCCCCCTGACCATCCGCTCCAACAAAAATCCTCCCGCGGCTATAGTTGGGGACCCCTGATTTATGTTTTAAGACAATTGTGATTATGATAAGTGCTCTTAAATGACAATGATTTTGGAGAATGTGAATATATACAGAACGTACAGACTACGTAATGTACACTATGCACATCATTGGGCCATCAATGAGTCAAATAAAATACAGCTCTCTCTACAAAGTGGATCTCTGACTCCAGAACCGGACTAATGTGATCTGACACGTTCCGTCCTGCAGCTGCTGAGTGTGATACCGTTCAAATACGGACCTGAGCCGGTGTTGATAAAGGTAGCCAATCACACAGAGTGTAAGTGTATGGAACCACCCCTGATCCGACGGCAAGCCCATATACGCTCTCACAGGAGGAACGGGTGAGTCCAGATGTACAGATACACACACACACACACTCTCGCTAGTCGTACCCTTAGCACTAACCAGGCTGTGTGTTTGGTTGCAGGTGCTCTCCGATGCGTCAGCTCTCTAAATCAGAGGACTCCAGGCGTCTGTGTGCCAGTGGGTTGATCTGGGACTGCATGGCCGACCGCTGTGTGTCCTACCCCTCCACTGAACAACCAGGTTAGTCTACCACTGTATCCTACCCCTCCACTGAACAACCAGTCTACCACTGTGTCCTACCCCTCCACTAAACAACCAGGTTAGTCTACCACTGGTAGATATATCAACTATCCAGCCCAGTAGATGCACTAGATTTAGCTGGTATGCAGCACTGGGTTTGGGCAGTGTTTGCACTTTGGGGACCATTCCATTGTAATGCGCTGGGGATGCTAAATCAGGGTGTTATTCAGGATATTATATAGCCTCTGTAGGAAGTGGTTATTCTGATGTGTTCTTCTCGCTCCATTTTCCCTGGTCTGGTCCCTGTAGTCATATTAAGTCATTCCTATGTTTTTCTCTATGTTTGTTCCAGACTTCTCTCCCAATATGAGAACGGTGGACTGTGACATAGATGTTGACAGGTGTGACTGTGTCCCAGACCGCACTACACTGTCCCCACAGCCCACCTTAACCCAGGACCCAGATCATCCTACCCTGCATGTCACCTGAACCATACTGCCTGTGCTAACAACAAACAGCACTTCAACCATGCCTCTCGCAGGTAGAATGCAACTTGAGACACACCCCTTTTGACTAGTTAGTTTGATCGTTTTGATAGTAGTTCATTGATAAATGTATCAGCTGACGTTCAAGGTCTGAATGAATCAGTCCCTGATGTACATCAGAAATGTTTGGGTCCTCAAGAGACCGTGGTTGAACAGCCATACTACAACACATGTACTAACACCTTTTCATTCTTTTGATCCGCAGATGCCAGTGATTACTAAGAAGAATATAACCTTTGACATCTGCTTGGCTTTGAAGTTTGGAAGCAGTGAAAAAGTTCATAATTTAATTTATATCGCTATTTATATATCTAACTTCAAATAAAATAGTTTATCTTTCTAACCTACATACATGACGTTTTACATGTTTTATTTACATATGTAAATTATTAGTATTTATATGCACTGAACATGTATTTTGCGCTAAAGAACAATATTTTTGTAATAATTGCTGCCAACATTTTGTAAATATAATCGAAGTTTGTCCTTTTGGTGTCTATCCTTCATATTTATAATTACAGTTTTAACCGTTTTGTTCAAAGTTCTCTCACCTTGTAAATGTATAGGTCGCGACCAGACCTGTTAACGGTGGGTCGCGACGTGTTAGAGCAAATGTATCATTCTTTCATTAATTCCTGGAATTGATTTGGCCAAGTACAAATGGTCTGTGTTCATTGCGCTCTGTCTGCTAAGCAGCCGTGTCAGTTCGGCAGCTGCGCGACTGAGAGGGAGAAGCCTGTGTGCTTCGCGGTTTACCGGATCTTTTTTTTCTGCAGTTTTAATTGAAGATCACTCCGCGACCCTACAGCAGCGCTGTAGTTCAGCAGCAGATGATGCGCCGTCAGCCAATGACTCGGTATTCTCACTCGCCAGCTGTCATCAAATGTAGTCAAGCTAGCCATAAATTCTGACAGCTCAATCGTCATTAAACTGAAATACAGCGATACGTTTCTTTCTCTTGGTTTCATACCAACTTTGAGAAATAACGAGGAGCGCACACAATGTCTTTTGTCCAGGGAAGTGCTTAGTAATGAGACTCTCACATTAAAACAACACATTCTGACCAAACATCCACAGCATGATGGTAAACCCAGGGAGTTCTTTCAGAGCAGGGCTGAATGCTTCAGGAAACATCGCTTTGACAGTGGAAAAGTAAGTCAACTAGCTTGTTGTCATTTTATAACAGGTAAGCAGAAATAAGGGAGTACAATCTCTCAAAGTAGTAACTTAGATGTGAGTTTCCCTTTCAAACAATTACATTGTACACAGCTATTAACGTTAGATTGCTAATATTAGCCAAAGCAAGCAAGCTAGCTAGCTACTGTGCTACCCTTAAGTTACAGTACTGTATATTTTGAATATAAAATGATCAGGCCTACTGCACAACTTACTGTAGAAATGATTGTTGAAAACAACAAGTCGAGGTTGGAACTGTTGCTGTTAAAATACAATTTATCATTTTTATTCTGAACTGGAATAAAATGATTGATGCTTCTTTTTTTTTTGCTCATCTACAGCAGGAAGCGGTCTCGTGCCTGACTGAGAAAGCAGTAGATGTTCTGGTCCAGTTTGGCACCACATACCTATATGAGTCAGGGTTCGTATCTCTGGCGTACTTAAAAAAAACAAGTACAGAAACAGACTCCATGCTGAGCATGACCTCAGGGTTGCACTGTTAAAAACTGAACCCAGAATAGAAATGCTTGTTGAAAGCATCAACCAGCCACACACCTCTCATTAGGACTGTGTGTGTTTTCTGCTCTACATCTGTGTGATGTGATCAATCAGCTTATTCCAGTTCAGAATTAAAATTATTTATTATATTTTAACAGCAACAGTTCCAACCTAGAGAGTTGGGGAACAGAGCATTCGGAAAGTATTCAGACCCCTTCCCTTTCCCCACATTTTGTTACGTTACAGCCGTAGTCTAAAATTGATTAAATAAATAAAAATCCTCATCAATCTATACCCAATACCCCATAATGACAAAGCAAAAGCAGGTTTTTGCAAAGGTATAAAAAAAAACAATGGAAATATCTTATTTGCATAAATATTCAGACCCTTTGCGATGAGACTCGAAATTGAGCTCAGTTGCATCCTTTCCATTGATCATCCTTGAGATGTTTCTACAACTTGATTGGAGTCCACCTGTGGTAAATTCAATTGATTGGACAATTGTCTATATCTAGGGACCCACAGTTCGTGTCAGAGCAAAAACCAAACCATGAGGTCAAAGGAATTGTCTGTAGAACTCCAAGACAGGATTGTGTCGAGGCACAGATCTGAGGAAAGGTACCAAAAAATGTCTGCAGCATTGAAGGTCCCCAAGAACTGTCACGACTTCTGCCTAAGTCGATCCCGCTCCTTGTTCGGGCGGTCAGCCTTACCTCAGGTTTTCACCCCGAGAGTAACGGGCAGGTGGAGAGAGTTAACCAGGATGTGGGAAGGTTTCTGAGGTCTTATTGCCAGGACCGGCCGGGGGAGTGGGCGGTGTTCGTGCCCTGGGCAGAGATGGCCCAGAACTCGCTCCGCCACTCCTCCACTAACCTTTCTCCCTTCCAGTGTGTCTTGGGGTATCAGCCGGTTCTGTCTCCTTGACATCAAAGTCAGACTGAGGCTCCTGCGGTGGACGACTGGTTCCGGCGCGAGGAGGAAACATGGGACGCTGCACATGTGCACCTTCAGTGCGCCGTACTGTGCCAGAAAAGGGGCGCAGACCGTCACCGCAGTGAGGCCCCGGTGTTTGCACCAGGGGACAAGGTCTGACCTGAAACCTGCCCCTCCGCCTGCCCTGTCGGACGATGGGTCCGCGGTTTGTGGGGACCATTTAAAGTCCTGAGGAGAGTGAACGAGGTATGTTACAGGTTACAGCTTCCCCCGATTACCACATTAACCCCTCGTTCCATATGTCTCTCCTCAGGCCGGTGGTGGCTGGCCCGCTCCAGGAGTCTGAGGTGCGGGAGGTTCCTCCACCCCCTCTGGACATCGAGGGAGACCGTACTCCGTTCGATCCATACTGGATTCGAGATGTCGGGCCTTCAGTACCTCGTGGACTGGGAGGGGTATAGTCCGGAGGAGAGATGCTGGGTTCCGGTGGACGACGTGTTGGATCCTTCTATGCTGCGAGATTTCCACCGTCTCGATCCGAATCGCCCCGCGCCTCGCCCTCCGGGGCTTCCCCGAAGTTGGTCCGCGCGTCAGCGAGGGGTACTGTCAGGCGGTGTTCGGCGGGCGACGTCACCGATCTTCTAGCCATCACTGATACATTTTTCATTTTCCATTGGTTTTGTCTTGTCTTCCTTCACACCTGGTTCATATCACATCAATTACATGTTGTGTATTTAACCCTCTGTTTCCCCTCATGTCCTTGTTGGAGATTGTTTGATTGTATGTTAGTGCTAGTATGTGTTGGTGCGCGACGGGTTTTGTACCCATTTTATTTATTTTTGTATATTTAGGTTTTTGGAGTTTGTTTGTGAGTTCTTATTAAATGACTCTGTTTATACCAAGTTTGTTCTCCTGCACCTGACTTCCCTGCCACCAACACGTACACCTTTCAAGAACACATTGGCCTCCATCATTCTTAAATGTAAGCAGTTTGGAAAGGGGGATAGTCAGTTGAACAATTGAATGCATTCAACTGAAATGTGTCTTCCGCATTTAACCCAACCCCTCTGAATCGGAGAGGTGTGGGGGGACTGCCTTAATCGACATCCACATCATCGGTGCCTGGGGAATATCATCAGCTCTGGGATTCAATCCAGCAACCTTTCTGTTACTGGCCCAAAGCTAGTAACCATGAGAAACAAGATTCTCTGATGAAATCAAGATTGAACTCTTTGGCCTGAATGACAAGTGTCACATCTGGAGGTAACCTGGCACCATCCCTACGGTGAAGCATGGTGGTGGAAGCATCCCAGAGACTGGGAGACTAGTCAGGATCAAGGCAAAGATAAAGAGAGGAAAGTACAGAGAGATCCTTGATGAAAACCTGCTCCAGAATGCTCAGGACCTCAGTCTGGGGCGAAGGTTCACCTTCCAACAAGACAACAACCCTAACCACACAGCCAAGACAACGCAGGAGTGGCTTCGGGGCAAGTCTCTGAATGTCCTTCAGTGGCCCAGCCAGAGCTCTGACTTGAACCCGATTGAACATCTCTGGAGAGACCTGAAAATACAGTTGAAGTCAGATGTTTACACATACCTTAGCCAAAAACATTTAAACTCAGTTTTTCACAATTCCTGACATTTAATCCTAGTAAAAATTACCTGTTTTAGGTCAAGTTAGGATCACCACTTTATTTTAAGAATGTGAAATGTCAGAATAATAGTTGATAGAATGATTTATTTCAGCTTTTATTTCTTTCATCACATTCCCAGTGGGGAAGAAGTTTACATACACTCAATTAGTATTTGGTAGCATTGCCTTAAATGTTTTTACTTGGGTCAAACGTTTCGAGTAGCCTTCCACAAACTTCCCACAATAAGTTGGGTGAATTGTGTCCCATTCCTCCTGACAGAGCTGGTGTAACTGAGTCAGGTTTGTAGGCCTCCTTGCTCGCACACGCTTTTTCAGTTCTGGCCACACATTTTCTATAGGATTGAGGTCAGGGCTTTGTGATGGCCACTCCAATACCTTGACTTTGTTGTCCTTAAGCCATTTTGCCACAACTTTGGAAGTATGCTTAGGGTCATTGTCCATTTGGAAGACCCATTTGCGACCAAGTTTTAACTTCCTGACTGATGTCTTGAGATGTTGCTTCAATATATCCACATACATTTCCTGCCTCACGATACCATCTATTTTGTGAAGCCCACTAGTCCCTCCTGCAGCAAAGCACCCCCACAACATGATGCTGCCACCCCCGTGCTTCACGGTTGGGATGGTGTTCTTCGGCTTGCAAGCCTCCCCCTTTCGTCCCTCAAACATAACAATGGTCATTATGGCCAAACAATTATATTTGTGTTTCATCAGACAAGAGGATATTTCTCCAAAAAGTACGATCTTTGTCCCCATGTGCAGTTGCAAACCGTAGTCTGGCTTTTATATGGCGGTTTTGCAGCAGTGTCTTCTTCCTTGCTGCGCGACCTTTCAGGTTATGTTGACATAGGACTCGTTTTACTGTGGATATAGATACTTTTGTACCTGTTTCCTCCAGCATCTTCACAAGGTCCTTTGCTGTTGTTCTGGGATTGATTTGCACTTTTTGCACCAAAGTGTGTTCATCTCTAGGAGACAGAATGTGTCTTCTTCCTGAGCGGTATGACGGCTGCATGGTCCCATGGTGTTTATACTTGTGTACTATTGTTTGTTCAGATGAAGGTGGTACCTTCAGGTGTTTGGAAATTGCTCCCAAGGATTAACCAGACTTGTGGAGGTCTACAAAAAAAAAATCTGAGGTCTTGGATTTTCCCATGATGTCAAGCAAAGAGGCACTGAGTTTGAAGGGAGGCCTTGAAAGACATCTACAGGTACACCTCCAATTGACTCAAATGATGTCAATTAGCCTATCAGAAGCTTCTAAACCATTGACATAATTTTCTGGAATGTTCCAAGCTGTTTAAAGGCACAGTCAACTTACTGTATGTAAACTTCTGACCCACTGGAATTGTGATACAGTGAATTATAAGTGAAATAATCGGTCTGTAACATTTGTTGTGAAAAGTACTTGTGTCATGCACAAAGTAGATGTCCTAACTGACTTGCCAAAACTATAATTTGTTAACAAGAAATTTGTGGAGTGGTTGAAAAGCGAGTTTTAATGACTCCAACCTAAGTGTACGTAAACTTCTGACTTCAACTGTAGCTGTGCAGCAACGCTCCCCATCCAACCTGACAGAGCTTGAGAGGATCTGCAGAGAAGAATGGGAGAAACTCCCCAAATACAGGTATGCCAAGCTTGTAGCGTCATACCCAAAAAGACTTGAGGCTGTAATCGCTGCTTCAACAAAGTACTGAGTAAAGGGTCTGAATGCTTATGTAATTTTTTTAAACATTTGCTAACATTTCTAAATTAAAAAAAATCCTTTGTCGTTATGGGGTATTGCGTGTAGAATGATGAGGGGGGAAAAACAATTTAATCCATTTTAGAATAAGGTTGTAACTTAACAAATGTGGAAAAAGTCAAGGGGTCTGAATTCTTTCAGAATGCGCTGTAAGAGTTTTTAATGGGGAAAAATGAACATGAATAACTATTTATATTATTATATTTAATTGTTATTTTCTATTTGTCTATATTGCATTTGATTTATGCATAAGGGCAGTGAAAAGTACCAATATTTATGTATAATTGCATGTTTTCATAAGCGTAAATTGGGTCCCAGGCTGAAAAAGTTTAAGAACCCCTGATTTAGAGATGACATAACAACAATTCAACTGTGTTGTTCATGCCTCCGCGATACAGCATTTTTTAATATTTTTTTTTTAAAACAGAAGAAACATTTTGATGTTGCTACGGCAACCAATTATTTCACAGAGAGGATTTCAGAGCACTCTCGTCTGTGTGCCAAAGTGCAGAATAAATTATGAATTTACAAATGCTCAACACCTGTTGAATATGGCCGGTGTCAGTAAACGTTGGCAAAAAAAGCGTAATTAAATTGTTGCCAGCACGGTTACAGTCACCAACGCTCTAGATAAGATGAAAACAGCCGATGAGTAACATGGTCAGAGTGAGGTGTTCTCTCATTTGTGTCTGGAAGTAGCTCGCAAGCTAGCCAAATGGACAATCTGACAACGCTCTGAATATACAAACGTCCAGAGCGCACTCCGAGCGCACTCTGGCACTCCATATTGAATTTACCAACACACCACTTCTCTGAACAAATGTGTGGAATGTTGCTCCAGGTATCTAGAAACTAGCCTGGGTACCAGTCTGTTTGTGCTAACATTCCACTCGTTGTACTCTTTATCCTATGCCAAACGTGACTAGCTAGAAACCGAGGATGGAGACACTTTGCTCTGCTCCTAGTCATCTCATCTGTCCAAATATAGTTATAATGTCCCCCTCTGTTCAAATATAGGTATATTCTCCCCCTCTGTTTAAATATAGTTAGAATGCCCCCCTCTGTTCAACTATAGGTCTAATGTACTAGTCTCTTTAGTTAATCCACTCCCTGTACTCCGTGTCATTGTGCCAAAGTGAATGGCTTTACTGCCATCTTGAAATATGAGTATTTTATCATTAATGAGCTCGAGGAGAATAGAGGAGTTGATCCTGATTTGATCACCCTCACAGCTATCCTCCAATCACAATGATTTTATGCAAATTTTGGAACTCTTATCTTTTTTTTCTCCCCAGAACACCTTGGTATCCGGTTGCTCAGCAACCATTTTTTTTGTTTGATCCAGAGAAAACCAGTACATCAATAGTTGCTAGCTCATATCTAAAATTCTCTAACAAAATACATACTGCAATTCCAACCACAGAACAATATGTTAAGCCTCAAAATACAACAACTTGCCTAGCTAACAGCTAAATGTTTGATTTTAAAATTGTTATAAATTCTAATTATATTTGAAGCTCCACATGTTGTCCTGGAAAATATGAATGGTATTTCAATCAACCAATGAGCAACTCTTGAGGTAAATCCAGTTTATATTGAACGTTGCGATTGCCGAAAGGCCAGTCTCATTGGCAATGACAAGGAGTAGCAAGGAGTGAAATGTTAGCTGAAGAGACTGGTACAGACTACTAATGTCCCCCTCTGTTGAAATATATAGATATAAAGTCCCCCTCTGTTCAGATATGGCTAGGTCCAATCAAACTGTATGTGTCACATGCTTGGTAAACAACAGGTGTAGACTAACAGTGATTGGTTCCTTACGGGTCCAGTGTGTGCTAGCGAAACAGTCCTGTAGCTTCCTTCTTTATCAGACCACTTTCATATTGAGCGTGTCACTGGTTCTTCCTATTAGAGTTTTCTTGTAAACTGGATTTATGGTCTAATTTGCCAAAGGGAGGGTGAGGAAGTGCCTTGTATGCATTTCTGTGTGTGGAGTAAAGTGATCTAGAGTTTATGCATTTCTGTGTGTGGAGTAAAGTGATCTAGAGTTTATGCATTTCTGTGTGTGGAGTAAAGTGATCTAGAGTTTATGCATTTCTGTGTGTGGAGTAAAGTGATCTAGAGTTTTTCCCCTCTAGTTGCACAGGTGACATGCTGGTCAAAATGAGGTTAAACGGATTTCAGTTTCCCTGCATTAAAATCACTGTGTGTGTGTTTTCTGAATGTGTCTGTGCTCAGTCGCACCTATAGCAAGCAAATGTCTGTGATAGCTTAGAGAAACCACTGTACTTCCAGCACCCATAGCTGGTTATGGTGTTAGAGGTTACAAGGGAGGGGGTAGGAGACATACATGCATCTACTGTATAGATTGTAGATATGTTCCTATAAATGGCTGATATGTTCAGCTGTCTAAACCAGATAACACATGGATTTCTACTGTATAGATTGTAGATATGTTCCTATACATGACTGATATGTTCAGCTGTCTAAACCAGATAACACATGGATTTCTACTGTATAGATTGTAGATATGTTCCTATACATGACTGATATGTTCATCTGTCTAAACCAGATAACACATGGATTTCTACTGTATAGATTGTAGATATGTTCCTATACATGACTGATATGTTCAGCTGTCTAAACCAGATAACACATGGATTTCTACTGTATAGATTGTAGATATGTTCCTATACATGACTGATATGTTCAGCTGTCTAAACCAGATAACACATGGATTTATACTGTATAGATTGTAGATATGTTCCTATACATGACTGATATGTTCAGCTGTCTAAACCAGATAACACATGGATTTCTACTGTATAGATTGTAGATATGTTCCTATACATGACTGATATGTTCAGCTGTCTAAACCAGATAACACATGGATTTCTACTGTATAGATTGTAGATATGTTCCTATAAATGGCTGATATGTTCAGCTGTCTAAACCAGATAACACATGGATTTCTACTGTATAGATTGTAGATATGTTCCTATAAATGGCTGATATGTTCAGCTGTCTAAACCAGATAACACATGGATTTCTACTGTATAGATTGTAGATATGTTCCTATACATGACTGATATGTTCAGCTGTCTAAACCAGATAACACATGGATTTCTACTGTATAGATTGTAGATATGTTCCTATACATGACTGATATGTTCAGCTGTCTAAACCAGATAACACATGGATTTCTACTGTATAGATTGTAGATATGTTCCTATACATGACTGATATGTTCAGCTGTCTAAACCAGATAACACATGGATTTCTACTGTATAGATTGTAGATATGTTCCTATACATGACTGATATGTTCAGCTGTCTAAACCAGATAACACATGGATTTCTACTGTATAGATTGTGTGTATTATACCACATACGACTGATGTATTTTAGTTGTCTGAACCAGAGGAGACCTTGATGTTTACGGTAGCCTGGACATGCTCTCTTTTCCTTAGATTCCTGGTGAGGAGATTCTTGTTTAAGTCATAATCATGTCTTAATTACAGTATGTCATAAATGAACATAATTTGGGAAGCTAATTTCTTGGTTTTCACGGTGTGCATTGTTTTCACCAGTCTTGGAAAATGAAAGCTTTATCCAGACTAGTTATTCTTATAAAGTCAAGACTTTAACCCCCTGGAGTCGATTGACTCACCCTCGGACCATTTAACCACACAAGACATGGAGGAAGGAGTAGAATTTCAGGAAATGTGCTTTAAAACAAAAACAAACAAATTACGGGAACTTTAAAACTTGCAACATGTTCTCTCCGCCAACAAAGAGGGGTGTGAACAGTTTGAGGTCGCATGGAAATATGCCTTAGCATCCAGAACATCCTCTCAAACACTCCCTGTGTGAACTTATGTGGCTTTATACGCTCCTCACAGATAGATTGAGCAATATTAGTAGCTGCTCTGTTCTGCTTTAAGACCAGCCACGCACTGCGGGTTAGTGATATCAGAGCTGTTGTTCTGTTGTCTCGTCCTCCAGCCATTTCTCCCTCTCTCTCTCTCCATCTCCCTCCTTTTCCCCTGGTTATTGTTCTGTTGTGAGACCAGCTGTCAGCCAATGAGCAGTGAGTCAGTGACCTTCTCCTAACAAGCCCCTTGCATCTCTGCCCGGAGACCCCTGCTGGCCATGGGAGGGTGCTTTGAGGTCCAATCAGACTGAAGGACAGACAGCACTAATGTGCTGGGCGCTGAGGGCAGTGGAGATGGTGTGAGGGAGGTGAGCCTTCACACCACTACCACCAACACTGTCAGATCCTTCACATCAAACCCTCCCTCCATGCATCTGAGTCACCCCAAAGCAATCGGCTAGGTTTGAGGTGTGGGCTATGTTACATTCAGCTAGGTTTGAGATGTGGGCTATGTTACATTCAGCTAGGTTTGAGGTGTGGGCTATGTTACATTCAGCTAGGTTTGAGGTGTGGGCTATGTGACATTCAGCTAGGTTTGAGGTGTGGGCTATGTTACATTCGGCTCGGTTTGAGGTGTGGGCTATGTTACAATCGGCTCGGTTTGAGGTGTGGGCTATGTTACAATCGGCTCGGTTTGAGGTGTGGGCTATGTTACAATCAGCTCGGTTTGAGGTGTGGGCTATGTTACATTCAGCTAGGTTTGAGGTGTGGGCTATGTTTATGAGACAAGCGTGATTTTGGACTGCCGGGTTCCCGTGTCTGAAGGGAGGGAAGGATGGCAGGAATGAAAGGAAGGAAGGAAGGAAGGAAGGAAGGAAATGAAATGAAATGAAATGAAAGAAAGAAAGAAAGAAAGGAAATGAAGATTTGGCTGCTGTTGCTAAAGGAGTGTGAGGTATGATGAGATGCATGCCACCTTCCTCTGTTGGTTCCTGACCAGAGATATTACAATGTGGGCTGTAGCAGAGGTCACTTTGGAGGGATGGATGGCGGGAGGGAGGGAGGGAGGGCTGTAGCAGAGGTCACTTTGGAGGGATGGATGGAGGGAGGGAGGGAGGGAGGGAAGGAGGGCTGTAGCAGAGGTCACTTTGGAGGGATGGATGGAGGGAGGGAGGGAAGGAGGGCTGTGACAAGGGACTGTGTGATCTTTATTCTCTGTCACGCTGTGACAAGGGACTCTGTGATCTTTATTCTCTGTCACGCTGTGACAAGAGACTGGGTCTTTAGCCCCCACTCCTCCAGTTGTCAAACAGAAAGTGAAAAGGTCATGGTCTATCTAGTCCAGTCTCTCTACATTCTGGTGCTGAGGTAGCTGAGCACCATGGACAACATCTGGGATATCGTTGACATTGTCCTTTTTATTTGCTCCTCCAGTGCATTTAATCAGCTAATAATTGAGTTCAAGTTGAAATTCAAAGGACAACAATAGTAATTTGTTTGCTGAGATGATTCTGTACTCTAGGTTGGTTAAATCTAGTCCATCTGCTGAGATGATTCTGTACTCTAGGTTGGTTAAATCTAGTCCATCTGCTGAGATGATTCTGTACTCTAGGTTGGTTAAATCTAGTCCATCTGCTGAGATGATTCTGTACTCTAGGTTGGTTAAATCTAGTCCATCTGCTGAGATGATTCTATACTCTAGGTTGGTTAAATGAAGTCCATCTGCTGAGATTATTCTGTACTCTAGGTTGGTTAAATCTAGTCCATCTGATGAGATGATTCTATACTCTAGGTTGGTTAAATCTAGTCCATCTGCTGAGATGATTCTGTACTCTAGGTTGGTTAAATCTAGTCCATCTGCTGAGATGATTCTGTACTCTAGGTTGGTTAAATCTAGTCCATCTGCTGAGATGATTCTGTACTCTAGGTTGGTTAAATCTAGTCCATCTGCTGAGATGATTCTATACTCTAGGTTGGTTAAAGGATGTTCAGACATGAAAATGATTCATCCTTGTCAAATAAAATGGCATTCAATTCATATTTAGTTTGCATTTCTTTTTGTAGGTTTTTCAGTGCTTGAAAACCACTAGACCCTGACCTATTCCCATTAAAAGCCCAGCAGTGCTTTCCATTTGAAGTCATTATTGCCTGGATAGGTTCATTCATGGCAAACCTGTAACTATAGCAACAGACTATTCTTTTTACAAATGGTACTGAATCAAAGAGACGGCGTTCCATTAGTCATTCTCTTTAAGGGAAACTGGGTGACCAAAGGTCTACCATGACGACAAATAAAATATATTCAGTTATGAATATAAGAGTCCCTGCTGATGACAAACCCTTTTCAGGTTCTTATTTTTGATTGGGAACACAATTACAATTTGGTTCATTTTCTGGCACAAAGAACCTCTGCTGCTGCTGCTCCTTCACTGAGACTGACAAATCATTTCTAAAGTCTCCTACTTGGAAAACGTTACCTGAAAATCATCAATGTTTGTGTATATATATACAGTGGGAAGAACAAGTATTTGATACACTGCCGATTTTTCAGGTTTCCCTACTTACAAAGCATGTAGAGGTCTGTAATGTTTTTATCATAAGTACACTTCAACTGTGAGAGACGGAATCTAAAACAAAAATACAGAAAATCACATTGTATGATTTTTAAGTAATTCATTTGCATTTTATTGCATGACATAAGTATTTGATACATCAGAAAATGTGATGTGAGCATCCCCATTAGTTATTGTAAAGTACAACAGTGACTGATGGTCATTTTTATATATATATATATATATATATATATATATGTATATATATATGTATGTGTGTGTGTGTGTGTGTGTGTATATATATATATATATATATATATATATATATATATATATATATATATATATATATATATATATATATATATATATATATATTAGTCCACAAGGCCCTTCAGCCAACTTCTAGGTTTTACAGGTTTTGTTCGGGCTCCATGCTTTCAGAACAGACAGGTATGGAGATAAGAGAGGAAAATAGTGGAGACAAGAGGAGAGGAGAGGAAAGGAAATATAGGAGAGAAGAGGAGAGGAAAGGAAATAGAGGAGACGAGAAAAATAGAGAAGAGCAGAGGAGAGGAAAGCAAAATAGAGGAGACAAGACGAGAGGAGTGTAAGAGGAGACGAGAGGAAAAAAGAGGAGCAGATGAGAGGAGGAGAGGAGAATAGGAAAGAAGAGATTTATATTTCCTACTTGTGTCTGAGCTTAAAATGTTGTACTATCTGTTTCCTATTGTCTCATATTCCATATAACACACCTTCCTCTCCAACTGCTTTCCCTGAAGCCTCTTGCCTGATTGGGAATACATTTACAACTTGGTTCCTTTTCATGCACTAACATCCTGAGGTTTCTCTACTGCTTCACTGAGAGAGACAGACCATTTATTCAACCCTGTCAGGTGAAAACCTCTTATCTCCACTTTTCAGGGAATGGAGAAAAAAAACGACCATATTTTCCCATTAACGAACATACAATTACGCAACTTCAGAAGCTATTTTGAATCCATTTTCTTGGTCCTAGAGTCATGACATCAGCACATTGAAGGGAGTTACTTTATATAACCCCAGTTTTCTCCTAACCCTACCTCTGTGTTGACATGAAGGCATTCCAGATATGATGTCCACTATGTGCTAATGCTTGATGTAGCTACATGCGTATTTATCTTTACGACAAGCTATACCTATACACAATTAATACTATCTCATCTGAGCTAACAAAACAGCCCTGATATAGTTAAGCAATAAGGCTTGAGGGGGTGTGGTATATGGCCAATATACCACGGCTAAGGGCTGTTCTTACGTACGACGCAGCGCAGAGTGCCTGGACACAGCCCTTAGCCGTGGTATATTGGTCATATACCACAAACCCCCAAGGTTCCTTATTGATATTATACACTGGCTACCAACGTAATTAGAGCAGTAAAAATAAACGTTTTATCATATCTGTGGTATACCACGGCTGTCAGCCAATCAGAATTCAGGACTCATACAACCCAGTTTATATAATGAAGCTTTGGATATGGCCTCTTCCAGGTTATGGTTATTTTGTCCATGTGCAGTATCACCATCTGAATAGCTGGTTGTGTTTTCTGCATGTTATTGTCCAAGTATAAGAGTCCCTGCTGACGAGAAACACGTTCCTCATTGTCTCAGGTTCTTATTTTTGATTGGGAACACAATTACACTTTGGTTCATTTTCTGGCACAAAGAAAGATTTCTGCTGCTCCTTCACCGACTCAGACAATTTATTCTATATTTTACTTCTTCCAAAGCTTTACCTGAATCCCTCCCTGTATATTTATAGTACATTTGGTCCTTAAGTATGAGGGGTTCATTCAGGCTTCTTGCTTTCAGGACAGACAGGGTATGAAGATCTTAAGAGGAGAGAAGGGGAGAGAAGGGGGTCGAGGAGAAGAGAATAAAGGAGAGGAGGGTTCCCCTGTACTTACATTAAGGCATTCTAGATAACATGATATGTACAGCAGTAGATATATTCTAGATTAGATGATATGTACAGTAGAAGATATATTCTAGATTAGATGATATGTACAGTAGAAGATATATTCTAGATTAGATGATATGTACAGCAGTAGATCTATTCTAGATTAGGTGATATGTACAGTAGAAGATATATTCTAGATTAGATGATATGTACAGTAGAAGATATATTCTAGATTAGATGATATGTACAGCAGTAGATCTATTCTAGATTAGATGATATGTACAGTAGAAGATATATTCTAGATTAGGTGATATGTACAGCAGTAGATATAGTCCAGATTAGATGATATGTACAGTAGAAGATATATTCTAGATTAGATGATATGTACAGTAGTAGATATATTCTAGATTAGATGATATGTACAGTAGAAGATATATTCTAGATTAGATGATATGTACAGTAGAAGATCTATTCTAGATTAGATGATATGTACAGTAGAAGATATATTCTAGATTAGATGATATGTACAGCAGTAGATATAGTCCAGATTAGATGATATGTACAGTAGAAGATATATTCTAGATTAGATGATATGTACAGTAGTAGATATATTCTAGATTAGATGATATGTACAGTAGAAGATATATTCTAGATTAGATGATATGTACAGTAGAAGATATATTCTAGATTAGATGATATGTACAGCAGTAGATATAGTCCAGATTAGATGATATGTACAGTAGAAGATATATTCTAGATTAGATGATATGTACAGCAGTAGATATATTCTAGAGAACATATGTACAGTAGAAGATATATTCTAGATTAGGTGATATGTACAGTAGAATATATATTCTAGATTAGATGATATGTACAGTAGAAGATATATTCTAGATTAGATGATATGTACAGTAGAAGATATATTCTAGATTAGATGATATGTACAGTAGAATATATATTCTAGATTAGATGATATGTACAGCAGTAGATATATTCTAGATTAGATGATATGTACAGTAGAAGATATATTCTAGATTAGATGATATGTACAGTAGAATATATATTCTAGATTAGATGATATGTACAGTAGAAGATATATTCTAGATTAGATGATATGTACAGTAGAAGATATATTCTAGATTAGGTGATATGTACAGTAGAAGATATATTCTAGATTAGATGATATGTACAGTAGTAGATATATTCTAGATTAGATGATATGTACAGTAGAAGATATATTCTAGATTAGATGATATGTACAGTAGAAGATATATTCTAGATTAGATGATATGTACAGCAGTAGATATAGTCCAGATTAGATGATATGTACAGTAGAAGATATATTCTAGATTAGATGATATGTACAGCAGTAGATATATTCTAGAGAACATATGTACAGTAGAAGATATATTCTAGATTAGATGATATGTACAGTAGAAGATATATTCTAGATTAGATGATATGTACAGCAGTAGATATATTCTAGATTAGATGATATGTACAGTAGAAGATATATTCTAGATTAGATGATATGTACAGTAGAATATATATTCTAGATTAGATGATATGTACAGTAGAAGATATATTCTAGATTAGATGATATGTACAGTAGAAGATATATTCTAGATTAGATGATATGTACAGCAGTAGATATATTCTAGATTAGATGATATGTACAGTAGAAGATATATTCTAGATTAGATGATATGTACAGTAGAAGATATATTCTAGATTAGATGATATGTACAGCAGTAGATATAGTCCAGATTAGATGATATGTACAGTAGAAGATATATTCTAGATTAGATGATATGTACAGTAGAAGATATATTCTAGATTAGATGATATGTACAGTAGAAGATATATTCTAGATTAGATGATATGTACAGCAGTAGATATAGTCCAGATTAGATGATATGTACAGTAGAATATATATTCTAGATTAGATGATATGTACAGTAGAAGATATATTCTAGATTAGATGATATGTACAGCAGTAGATATATTCTAGATTAGATGATATGTACAGTAGAAGATATATTCTAGATTAGATGATATGTACAGTAGAATATATATTCTAGATTAGATGATATGTACAGTAGAAGATATATTCTAGATTAGATGATATGTACAGTAGAAGATATATTCTAGATTAGATGATATGTACAGCAGTAGATATATTCTAGATTAGATGATATGTACAGTAGAAGATATATTCTAGATTAGATGATATGTACAGTAGAATATATATTCTAGATTAGATGATATGTACAGTAGAAGATATATTCTAGATTAGATGATATGTACAGTAGAAGATACATTCTAGATTAGATGATATGTACAGCAGTAGATATAGTCCAGATTAGATGATATGTACAGTAGAAGATATATTCTAGATTAGATGATATGTACAGTAGAATATATATTCTAGATTAGATGATATGTACAGCAGTAGATATAGTCCAGATTAGATGATATGTACAGTAGAAGATATATTCTAGATTAGATGATATGTACAGTAGAAGATATATTCTAGATTAGATGATATGTACAGTAGAAGATATATTCTAGATTAGATGATATGTACAGTAGAAGATATATTCTAGATTAGATGATATGTACAGTAGAAGATATATTCTAGATTAGATGATACGTACAGCAGTAGATATATTCTAGATTAGATGATATGTACAGTAGAAGATATATTCTAGATTAGATGATATGTACAGTAGAAGATATATTCTAGATTAGATGATATGTACAGCAGTAGATATATTCTAGATTAGATGATATGTACAGTAGAAGATATATTCTAGATTAGATGATATGTACAGTAGAAGATATATTCTAGATTAGATGATATGTACAGCAGTAGATATAGTCCAGATTAGATGATATGTACAGTAGAAGATATATTCTAGATTAGATGATATGTACAGTAGAAGATATATTCTAGATTAGATGATATGTACAGTAGAAGATATATTCTAGATTAGATGATATGTACAGCAGTAGATATATTCTAGATTAGATGATATGTACAGTAGAAGATATATTCTAGATTAGATGATATGTACAGTAGAAGATATATTCTAGATTAGATGATATGTACAGTAGAATATATATTCTAGATTAGATGATATGTACAGTAGAAGATATATTCTAGATTAGATGATACGTACAGCAGTAGATATATTCTAGATTAGATGATATGTACAGTAGAAGATATATTCTAGATTAGATGATATGTACAGTAGAATATATATTCTAGATTAGATGATATGTACAGTAGAAGATATATTCTAGATTAGATGATACGTACAGCAGTAGATATATTCTAGATTAGATGATATGTACAGCAGTAGATATATTCTAGATTAGATGATATGTACAGCAGTAGATCTATTCCAGATTAGATGATATGTACAGCAGTAGATATATTCCAGATTAGATGATATGTACAGCAGTAGATATATTCCAGATTAGATGATATGTACAGTAGAAGATATATTCTAGATTAGGTGATATGTACAGCAGTAGATATATTCTAGATTAGATGATATGTACAGCAGTAGATCTATTCCAGATTAGATGATATGTACAGCAGTAGATCTATTCCAGATTAGATGATATGTACAGCAGTAGATATATTCCAGATTAGATGATATGTACAGTAGAAGATATATTCCAGATTAGATGTCCACAATGTGTTAATGCTTGATGTAGCTATATGTTTAGTCCTATTTATGACAGCTATGTATAAATAAAACGCATCACCTCTAATCAGCCACTACCATATGCTGAAAGGAGTGTCATATCAAGGTGCATTAGATTCATAGCAGGCCTGGAGTGTCATATCAAGGTGCATTAGATTCATAGCAGGCCTGGAGTGTCATATCAAGGTGCATTAGATTCATAGCAGGCCTGGAGTGTCATATCAAGGTGCATTAGGTTCATAGCAGGCCTGGAGTGTCCTATCAAGGTGCATTAGATTCATAGCAGGCCTGGAGAGTCCTATCAAGGTGCATTAGATTCATAG
This sequence comes from Oncorhynchus mykiss, assembly GCF_057628025.1. NCBI lineage: Eukaryota > Metazoa > Chordata > Actinopteri > Salmoniformes > Salmonidae > Oncorhynchus > Oncorhynchus mykiss. Next base: position 14,885,248 of record NC_143039.1, read on the forward strand.
CAGGCCTGGAGTGTCCTATCAAGGTGCATTAGATTCATAGTAGGCCTGGATTGTCATATCAAGGTGCATTAGATTCATAGCAGGCCTGGAGTGGCAGATTACAAATCAACAAAATACAAGATTTGGAAGAAATGTCTTCTCCTGAGAATAATTCTTCAGAATTCTTAAAACGTAATAAATGATTGAAGATTAAAGCGGTGTCTCTTTAAATCCAACAGTCTGATTACCTACACCTATCAGCTAACAGCCCTGTTATGGTCTATTTTGGGTAGTGACATTTTTTACAACTATTTCGTATTCCTGCGCCTGTCTCCAATCATTATACACAGTGACTCAGGCATTAATGGGGTCTGTATCAGATCCTGTGTCTCAGGTATTAATGGGGTCTGTATCAGATCATGTGACTCAGGTATTAATGGGGTCTGTATCAGATCATGTGACTCAGGCATTAATGGGGTCTGTATCAGATTCTGTGTCTCAGGTATTAATGGGGTCGGTATCAGATCATGTGACTCAGGTATTAATGGGGTCTGGGTCAGATCTTGTGACTCAGGTATTAATGGGGTCTGTATCAGATCATGTGACTCGGGTATTAATGGGGTCTGTATCAGATCCTGTGACTCAGGTATTAATGGGGTCTGTATCAGATCCTGTGACTCAGGTATTAATGGGGTCTGTATCAGATCATGTGACTCAGGTATTAATGGGGTCTGTATCAGATCCTGTGACTCAGGTATTAATGGGGTCTGTATCATATCATGTGACTCAGGTATTAATGGGGTCTGTATCAGATCATGTGACTCAGGTATTAATGGGGTCTGTATCAGATCATGTGACTCAGGTATTAATGGGGTCTGTATCAGATCCTGTGACTCAGGTATTAATGGGGTCTGTATCATATCATGTGACTCAGGTATTAATGGGGTCTGTATCAGATCCTGTGACTCAGGTATTAATGGGGTCTGTATCAGATCATGTGACTCAGGTATTAATGGGGTCTGTATCAGATCCTGTGACTCAGGTATTAATGGGGTCTGTATCAGATCATGTGACTCAGGTATTAATGGGGTCTGTATCAGATCATGTTACTCAGGTATTAATGGTTTCTGTATCAGATCATGTGACTCAGGTATTAATGGGGTCTGTATCAGATCATGTTACTCAGGTATTAATGGTTTCTGTATCAGATCATGTGACTCAGGTATTAATGGGGTCTGTATCAGATCATGTTACTCAGGTATTAATGGGGTTTGTATCAGATCATGTGACTCAGGTATTAATGGTGTCTGTATCAGATCATGTGACTCAGGTATTAATGGGGTTTGTATCAGATCATGTGACTCAGGTATTAATGGGGTTTGTATCAGATCATGTGACTCGGGTATTAATGGGGTCTGTATATAAAAGGGAAAGGGGGATACCTAGTCAGTTGTACAACAATGTATTCAACTAAAATGTGTCTTCAGCATTTAACCCAAACCCTCTGAGAGGTGCGGGGGGCTGCTTTAATTGACGTCAACTGCGCCCAGGGAGCAGTTATTTGGGGTTGCCTTGCTCAAGGGCAGAACGGCAGATTTTTCCACCTTGCCAGCTCGGGATTCAAACAAGCACCCTTTTGGCTACTGGCTCATTGCTCTTAACTGTTAGGCTACCTGCTACCTGAGGGACCCAGAGGTCTCCAGGACCCTCTAATGGAGCCCTAAGTGCCCAGAGAAGAGGTGCTGAGAGCGGGCAGTCCTCACAGAGATACAGCCAAGAGGTCAACAGCAGGCCACAGTGATTCAGAAATCTCTATGTATTCTGCATCGGGAGGAAAAACCCACCACTTCATATACATATGTACTACTCTGTGGATGTTCTGTGCCCAGTCACATGTTTGATCCCTGTTCCTGTGTTTATTGTTTTGGTTTGTTTCCTTGTGGATTGTGACAAAAATGGTGTTTACAGTGTATAGTTTTAGCCTAACGTGTTGACAGTTGTCACGTTCTGACCTTTATTTCCTTTGTTTTGTATTTATTTAGTATGGTCAGGGCGCGAGTTGGGTGGGCAGTCTATGTTTGTTTTTCTATGTTTTGGGGTATTTCTATGTTTTCGGCCTAGTATGGTTCTCAATCAGAGGCAGGTGTCATTAGTTGTCTCTGATTGAGAATCATACTTAGGTAGCCTGGGTTGCACTGTTTGTTTGTGGGTGATTGTCTATGTTGATGGCTTGTTTCAGCACAGGTCTCATTTTGTAGCTTCACGGTTGAATTTGGTTTATTGTTTTTGTTACTCGTTTGTATAGTGTTCAGTCTTTCTGTATTAAAGATCTACCATGGACACTTACCACGCCGCATTTTGGTCCTCTGATCCTTTTCGCCTCTCCTCTTCAGATGAAGAGGAGGACGACCGTGACATCAGTGTCGTGTGTAGTTTTAACCTAACGTGTTGACAGTGTCGTGTGTAGTTTTAACCTAACGTGTTGACAGTGTCGTGTGTAGTTTTAACCTAACGTGTTGACGTGTCGTGTAGTTTTAACCTAACGTGTTGACAGTGTCGTGTAGTTTTAACCTAACGTGTTTACAGTGTAGTGTGCAGTTTTAGCCTAGAGTGTTTATAGTAGTGTGTAGTTTTTAGCCTAGAGTGTTTACAATGTAGTGTGTCGTTTTTAGCCTAGAGTGTTTATAGTGTACATATTGCATGTGGATCGGTGTAAATTCCTGGTTTCTATATTCTGTCTGTTTATTGTGCTTCTCGTCTGTCTGTATACTCTGTACTCTGAAATATCTCTGTAATACTCTGTATTCCTGCTGTACAGTATGTAAATCCACTGGTGGAATAAAGGTGATAGTGATTCTATGTGCCTCACTCTGAGAACAATGGATTCATATGGAGACGTGACAGATTGACCCAAATCCACTACCCTCCCATACCCTGTAAACATGTCATGGTTATTCTGATGTACTTTCTGTATAGCAATAACTACTAACACACCATTTAACACCCCATAATATGAAACCTCCAGGCATTGAGCCTCTCTCTATGCATTTAAAACAGACCTGACACCCGCAGCGAGTACCAGCCAGCAGCTGCAGAACTGCACGAAAATAAGAGAACTCATCCAACACAGTACCAAATGGCACCCCATTCCCTATATAGTGCACTACTTTTAACCACAGCCCTGTGGACCCTGGTCAAAAGTAGAGCACTACATAGCGAATAGGGCGCCATTTGGGACTCCAAACCATGGTCGTCAAAAACACTACCGTCTTCATCGTCTTCACCGGATCTCAGAAGCACTTAGCAGGAACAGAACCGGCTGACACACAGACAGCATATTGCTGCTGACTCCTCAGTGGCTGTTGGATGTCCCAAATGGCACCCTATTCTCTATATACTGTAGTGCACTACTTTTGACCAGAGCCCTATGGGGTAGTGCACTACATAGGGAATAGGGTGCCAATTGGGTCGCAACACGTGGTTCACACCAAAACCCCCACATGGCTCCAAGGTCTTTGGTTCCAAATGTGTGATCGCACCTTTTTAACGTCGTCATCGCTGTGTAAGGTGAGAGTCCGATGAAATGCCTCGAAAAAAGGGATTTTGTGACATTTTCTCCTGCTAACACCCCTGTCTTGGCCCGTTCTGCCTTGGCCCGTTCTGCCTTGGCCCGTTCTGACAAGAACAACCTGGCTACCTGTCCCAAAAGACACCCATAGGGCCCATAGGTAGCTCGCAATAAAACATAAACTACATGACCAAAAGTATGTGGACACCTGCTCGTCAAACATCTCGTTCTAAAATCATGGGCATTCATTTGGAGTTGGTCCCCCTTTGCTGCTATAACAGCCTCCTCTCTTCTGGGGAGGCTTTCCACTAGATGTTGGACCATTGCTGCGTGGACTTGCTCCCATTTAGCCACAAGAGCATTAGTGAGGTTTGGCACTGATATTGGGTGATTAGGCCTGGCTCGCAGTTGGCGTTCCAATTCATCCCATAGATGTTCGATGGGTTTGAGGTCAGGGCTCTGTGCAGGCCAGTCAAGTTCTTCCACACCGATCTCGACAAACCATTTCTGTATGGACCTCGCTTTGTGCATGGGGGCATTGCCATGCTGAAACAGGAAAGGGCCTTCCCCAAACTATTGCCACAAAGTTGGAAGCACAGAATCATCTAGAATGTCATTTTTACCCACTGCACTTCCTGTTCTTTGAGCTTGTGTGGACTACCACTTCGCGGCTGAGCCGTTGTTGCTCCTAGACATTTGCACTTCACAATAACAGCACTTACAGTTGACCTGGGCAGTTCTAGCAGGGCAGACATTTGACAAACTGACTTGTTGGAAAGGTGGCATCCTTTGACGGTGCCACGTTGAAAGTCACTGAGCTCTTTAGTAAGGCCATTTTCTACCTCCAATGTTTGTCTTATGGAGATCGCATGGCTGTGTGCTCGATTTTATACACCTGTCAGCAACGGGTGTGGCTGAAATAGCCCAATCCACTAATTTTGAAAGTGTCTACATACTTTTGTGTATATATAGTGTATATACTATATAGGGAATAGTGTGCCATTTGTGACACAGCCATAGAGGTGAGAAGATTGACGTTCACAGAACAAAATATTCTCAGTCTCATTTTACTGTGACACATCATGTGAAATGCATCTGAAAGGGATTTAGCATAACTGAATGTACTTGTACGTCACGTGTTTCTAGGGCTCATTTCTCAAAGAGCCATTGTTCTCAGCTTCCTGTCAAAAGAAAAGGCCAACCTCCTGAAAACAGAAACAGGGTCAATTGAGAGGTGATTTTACTGTGACACATCCAGGCACATTCTATAGGCAAAAATGTCCACTGATCTAACCCAATGGCATTAGATTGAGTTGGGCCCATCGTGGCCCAATCATTACGCTGTTCTAACCATAGAATTAGTAAAGGATATGTGTTTTAATGGAAAATAATAAATGACGTGAAAGGTGTCCCACGACGCGCTAGCGGTGTCTGTCTGGGACAGGTAGCACGTCCGGTGAACAGGTCAGGGTTTCGTATCTGTAGGCAGAACAGTTGAAACTGGAGCAGCAGCACGGCCAGGTGGACTGGGGGCAGCAAGGAGTCATCAGGCCAGGTAGTCCTGAGGCATGGTCCTAGGGCTAAGGTCCTTTGAGAGAGAGAAAGAGAGATAATTAAATTCACACAGGACACCGGATAAGAAAGGAGAAATACTCCAGATATAACAAACTGAACCTAGCCCCCCGACACATAAACCACTGCAGCTTAAATACTGGAGGCTGAGACAGGAGGGGTCAGGAGACACTGTGGCCCCATCCGAGGACAGCCCCGGACAGGGTCAAACAGGCAGGATATAACCCCACCCACTTTGCCAAAGCATAGCCCCCACACCACTTTAGGGATATCTTCAACCACCAACTTACCATCCTGAGACAAGGCCGAGTATAGCCCTCAAAGATCTCCGCCATGGCACAACCCAAGGGGGGGGGGGGCGCCAACCCAGACAAGATGGGCCCAACTCAATCTAATGGCATTGGGTTAGAACAGCGTAATGATTGGGCCACGATGGACCCGTCTCAATCTAATGGCATTGGGATTGACGACTCTGACGACTCTGATCTTTACTTATCACACAGTCCAGCAGAGGTCAAGTAACCATGGAGGATTAGTAACCAGGCCAGCTCAGTACAGCTCAGTACAGATACTACCATGGAGGATTAGTAACCAGCTCAGTACAGATACTACCATGGAGGATTAGTAACCAGGCCAGCTCAGTACAGATACTACCATGGAGGATTAGTAACCAGGCCAGCTCAGTACAGATGCTACCATGGAGGATTAGTAACCAGGCCAGCTCAGTACAGGTACAACCATGGAGGATTAGTAACCAGGCCAGCTCAGTACAGCTCAGTACAGATACTACCATGGAGGATTAGTAACCAGGCCAGCTCAGTACAGATACTACCATGGAGGATTAGTAACCAGGCCAGCTCAGTACAGATACTACCATGGAGGATTAGTAACCAGGCCAGCTCAGTACAGCTCAGTACAGATACAACCATGGAGGATTAGTAACCAGGCCAGCTCAGTACAGATACTACCATGGAGGATTAGTAACCAGGCCAGCTCAGTACAGCTCAGTACAGATACAACCATGGAGGATTAGTAACCAGGCCAGCTCAGTACAGATACTACCATGGAGGATTAGTAACCAGGCCAGCTCAGTACAGATACTACCATGGAGGATTAGTAACCAGGCCAGCTCAGTACAGCTCAGTACAGATACTACCATGGAGGATTAGTAACCAGGCCAGCTCAGTACAGATACTACCATGGAGGATTAGTAACCAGGCCAGCTAAGTACAGATACTACCATGGAGGATTAGTAACTAGGCCAGCTCAGTACAGATACAACCATGGAGGATTAGTAACCAGGCCAGCTCAGTACAGATACTACCATGGAGGATTAGTAACCAGACCAGTACAGATACTACCATGGAGGATTAGTAACCAGGCCAGTACAGATACTACCATAGAGGATTAGTAACCAGGCCAGCTCAGTACAGCTCAGTACAGATACTACCATGGAGGATTAGTAACCAGGCCAGCTCAGTACAGATACTACCATGGAGGATTAGTAACCAGGCCAGCTCAGTACAGCTCAGTACAGATACAACCATGGAGGATTAGTAACCAGGCCAGCTCAGTACAGATACAGATACAGATACTACCATGGAGGACCGAGAGACTGAAAAACAGCTTCTATCTCAAGGCCATCAGACTGTTAAACAGCCACCACTAACACTGAGTGGCTGCTGCCAACACACTGACACTGACTCAACTCCAGCCACTTTAATAATGGGAATTGATGGGAAATGATGTAAATATATCACTAGCCACTTTAAACAATGCTACCTTATATAAATGTTACTTACCCTACATTATTCATCTCATACGCATACGTATATACTGTACTCTATATCATCGACTGTATCCTTATGTAATACATGTATCACTAGCCACTTTATACTATACTATGCCACTTTGTTTACATACTCATCTCATTGTACATACTGTACCCGATACCATCTACTGTATCTTGCCTATGCTGCTCTGTACCATCACTCATTCATATATCCTTATGTACATATTCTTTATCCCCTTACACTGTGTACAAGACAGTAGTTTTGGAATTGTTAGTTAGATTACTTGTTATTACTGCATTGTCGGAACTAGAAGCACAAGCATTTCGCTACACTCGCATTAACATCTGCTAACCATGTGTATGTGACAAATAAAATTTGATTTGATTTGATTTGATTTGATAGTAACCAGGCCAGCTCAGTACAGATACTACCATGGAGGATTAGTAACCAGACCAGCTCAGTACAGATACAACCATGGAGGATTAGTAACCAGGCCAGCTCAGTACAGATACTACCATGGAGGATTAGTAACCAGGCCAGCTCAGTACAGATACAACCATGGAGGATTAGTAACCAGGCCAGCTCAGTACAGATACTACCATGGAGGATTAGTAACCAGACCAGCTCAGTACAGATAATACCATGGAGGATTAGTAACCAGACCAGCTCAGTACAGATACAACCATGGAGGATTAGTAACCAGGCCAGCTCAGTACATATACTACCATGGAGGATTAGTAACCAGGCCAGCTCAGTACAGATACTACCATGGAGGATTAGTAACCAGGCCAGCTCAGTACAGATACAACCATGGAGGATTAGTAACCAGACCAGCTCAGTACAGATACTACCATGGAGGATTAGTAACCAGGCCAGCTCAGTACAGATACTACCATGGAGGATTAGTAACCAGGCCAGCTCAGTGCAGATACTACCATGGAGGATTAGTAACCAGTACAGCTCAGTACAGATATAACCATGGAGGATTAGTAACCAGGCCAGCTCAGTGCAGATACTACCATGGAGGATTAGTAACCAGGCCAGCTCAGTACAGATACTACCATGGAGGATTAGTAACCAGGCCAGCTCAGTACAGCTCAGTACAGATACTACCATGGAGGATTAGTAACCAGGCCAGCTCAGTACAGATACTACCATGGAGGATTAGTAACCAGGCCAGCTCAGTACATATACTACCATGGAGGATTAGTAACCAGTACAGCTCAGTACAGATACTACCATGGAGGATTAGTAACCAGGCCAGCTCAGTACAGATACTACCATGGAGGATTAGTAACCAGGCCAGCTCAGTACAGATACTACCATGGAGGATTAGTAACCAGCTCAGTACAGATACTACCATGGAGGATTAGTAACCAGGCCAGCTCAGTACAGATACTACCATGGAGGATTAGTAACCAGGCCAGCTCAGTACAGATACTACCATGGAGGATTAGTAACTAGCTCAGTACAGATACTACCATGGAGGATTAGTAACCAGGCCAACTCAGTACAGGTACAGTGAGGCATAGCTCAGTTTGTCTCTAGCTCAGTAGTGTGAAATGGGTTCAGTTGTTGGCAGTTGGCACATAGGCTTTTATGTTCATTGTGTTAATTGCTTATTAGTAACAGAGCCTAATAAATAACTTTGTTAGTATGCTGTGTTGTGGACAGACGTAGGAACCGTCTGGACCTTGTCATTCAGATCACTGCTGGCAGAGGGGATAGATGGCTAACTAATTATCTGCCAACCTGTGGAAAGAAAACCTGAAAGGATGATGAACAAGGAAGTGTGAAGAGATCAATATAGAAGTCCTTTTAAATTGAAGATTCAAGCCATTAAAATCAAGTGTACTTAGAGAGTGCTACTGGACCGTTGTTATAGTTCCATCCATCACATTATCTCTGCGAGGCATTGATCTGGTCTGTGTCCCAAATGGCACTTCATTCACTACATAGTGCACTACTTTAGACCAGGGCACATAGGGCTCTGGTCAGCAGTATTGGATAGGGTGTCATTTGGAACGCACACCTTTGTGTGTCACATTAGAATCATCTGCCGAGGCGAAGCGCTGTCGGTGTCCAGACGATGTTTACGCTTTCTGTCAAGCAGAGATAAAACAGAATATCTTGTTAATGCTCTCTCTGTCTCTCGCTCTCTCTACCTCTCTCTCTCTCTGTCTCTCTGTCTCTCTCACTCTCTCTCTCTCTCTCTCTACCTCTCTCTCTCTCTCTCTGTCTCTCTCTCTCTCTCTACCTCTCTCTCTCTCTACCTCTCTCTCTCTCTCTCTGTCTCTCTCTCTCTCTCTACCTCTCTCTCTCTCTCTCTCTCTCTCTCTCTACCTCTCTCTCTCTCTCTCTCTACCTCTCTCTCTCTCTACCTATCTCTCTCTCTGTCTCTCTGTCTCTCTCACTCTCTCTACCTCTCTCTCTCTCTCTCTCTCTCTCTCTACCTCTCTCTCTCTCTACCTCTCTCTCTCTCTGTCTCTCGCTCTCTCTCTACCTCTCTCTGTCTCTCTCTCTCTCTGTCTCTCTGTCTCTCTCTCTGTCTCTCTGTCTCTCTGTCTCTCGCTCTCTCTCGCTCTCTGTCTCTGTCTCTGTCTCTCTCTCTCTCTCTCTCTCCCTCTCTCTCTCTCTCTCCTTCTGTGGTTCGATGCCTGGTGTGCTCTTTGACTGACATGTTTTTTGTAAAGCTACTTCTGCTGTGTAGTCGGCATAAATGCACCAACTCATTGGACCCAGCGTGCATAACGTCAGGGGAACGTGAACTCTCATTAAATGCTTGTCCAACTTGAATTATAACACAAAGACATCGACTGAGACTTTCGTTCAGGGGTAACATGGCGTTTTAGTGGATTCACTTGCCCACTTAACAAAATGACCTTTGACTCTGTGAGTGGGTGGAGTTGGGAAAAAAGTCACCTTGAGAATTGTCAATATGCGCCAAAAAAAATACACTTTGGGAACTTTGTTCTTGCGTCCCCTAATTCCGCCCCTGTGTTTAAACAAATGCCTTGGAATCTCTAGTCTGGAGGAGGTAGTCAGAGAGCCAGCTTCTGTAGACACAGATCAATACAATGCTGAGGCAACATTTAACAGTTTGACACTAAAAAACCTTTTTCATTTAGAACAACTTGGGTGACGGTAGTCATGTCCTTCAGCGGACCTGAAAATGAGTTTCAGAAGTGTGGAAGCAAGTGTCATGTTTCTGGTTGTCTGCGTCCCAAATGACAATGAAATGAAAGCACTATGTAGTGTACTATTTAGGCAATAGGACTCAAGGTCAAAAGTATTGTGTAGGGAATAGAGTAGCGTTTGGGACTGATCCGTAGTGACAACTCCCCCCCCGATCCTAAATAGCGACGTGTTTAAGAGACAGCTGAGTCAAGCCAAGCCAGGGTCTGGTAATAAGTTAAACAAATATTGTTCCGACATAATTATACCAACATGTCACCCATCGGAGGTAGTGCCTCCTATGAGACACCAAATTTGGCGTCAGAGGTTTGGTGCGTGATGACGGTAAATCCCGTGAATGGCATTGGCAGAGGATCATTGTCCAATATATTAAATGGAACATAAACAGTTTGCTATAATATATAAACATGAACGTGTGTGTTATATTTTTTTATTTAACTAGGCAAGTCAGTTCAGAACAACTTCTTTACATTGACCGCCTACACCGACCAAACCCGGACGCCGCCGCCCTATGGGACTCCCAATCACGGCTGGATGTGATTCAGCCTGGATTTGAACCAGGTACTGTAGTGACGCCTCTTGCACAGAGATTCAGTGCCTTAGACAGCTGCGCCACTCGGGACCCCCTGTGTGTGTTGTTTAATGTCAAAAACCAAAGTTCTTTCAATCCCAATACCGCAGACACAGGCAGGAGGTAGATAGTCAGTCCCAATACCACAGACACAGGCAGGAGGTAGATAGTCAGTCCCAATACCGCAGACACAGGCAGGAGGTAGATAGACAGTGTTTGCGGTTCTCTAATATCTAAGTATTAAAAGAGGGTTACAGGATAGAAGCAACACAGAACAGGCCCGGGCCCACATCACAACACAGAACACAGAACAGGCCCGGGCCCACACCACAACACAGAACACAGAACAGGCCCGGGCCCACAACACAACACACTCTAGAGTCTTTAGTTGCTTGGCATGGAGCGTTTGTCGCCTCTGTGTTGGCATCATGGGGTTGCGATGCGGTAGTCACGGCCTCTGTGTTGGCATCATGGGGTTCCGATGCGGTAGTCACGGCCTCTGTGTTGGCATCATGGGGTTGCGATGCGGTAGTCACGGCCTCTGTGTTGGCATCATGGGGTTGCGATGCGGTAGTCACGGCCTCTGTGTTGGCATCATGGGGTTGCGATGCGGTAGTCACGGCCTCTGTGTTGGCATCATGGGGTTCCGATGCGGTAGTCACGGCCTCTGTGTTGGCATCATGGGGTTCCGATGCGGTAGTCACAGCCTCTCCGTAGCAGACCACGTCTGGTAAGGGTGGAGAAAGCTTCATCAGAAACATCATCATACTGGAAACCATTGGTACACAATCACACCTCGTTCGGCTCTTTGTCCCGAGCAGGGTTGTTACGGTCGGCTCTTCCCGAGCAGAATTGTTACGGTCGGCTCTTTGTCCCGAGCAGGGTTGTTACGGTCGGCTCTTCATCCCGAGCAGGGTTGTTACTGTCGGCTCTTCGTCCCGAGCAGGGTTGTTACGGTCGGCTCTTCGTCCCGAGCAGGGTTGTTACTGTCGGCTCTTTGTCCCGAGCAGGGTTGTTACGGTCGGCTCTTTGTCCCGAGCAGGGTTGTTACGGTCGGCTCTTTGTCCCGAGCAGGGTTGTTATGGTCGGCTCTTTGTCCCGAGCAGGGTTGTTACGGTCGGCTCTTTGTCCCGAGCAGGGTTGTTACGGTCGGCTCTTCCCGAGCAGGGTTGTTACGGTCGGCTCTTCCCGAGCAGGGTTGTTACGGTCGGCTCTTCCCGAGCAGGGTTGCTACGGTCGGCTCTTCCCGAGCAGGGTTGTTACGGTTGGCTCTTCCTGAGCAGGGTTGTTACGGTCGGCTCTTCCCGAGCAGGGCCGCACTCATCCAGTCCCTTCTCCCCAGACGTGGCGCTAATGGTGTGGCTGAACACAGCCTGTTGCACCTGTCCTCTCCAGTGCTGGCTTGATATCTGCTGAACATTGTCTGAGATCTGTCTTTGTGCAGGGGTAGCTCATTAACCCCAAAAGTCCTTATGGTGTGTGTGGCGTGGCTCAGGTCCCCGGTTAACACACTCATTCCCACAACGAGACCAGCACTCAAAAAGGGGTTTGGCAATTCACAGGAAAGGAAGTCACTAAAATGAGTAAAAAAGAATTAAATCACAACACAGCACATGCTAGGAATGTATCCATATTAAAGCACTAAGTAAATCCTGAAGGAGAAGGTACTGCTCTGTTTCAGCTGTTATGGTCAGCCTAGTTGTGTGAAGGAGAAGGTACTGCTCTGTTTCAGCTGTTATGGTCAGCCTAGTTGTGTGAAGGAGAAGGTACTGTTCTGTTTCAGCTGTTATGGTCAGCCTAGTTGTGTGAAGGAGAAGGTACTGCTCTGTTTCAGCTGTTATGGTCAGCCTAGTTGTGTGAAGGAGAAGGTACTGCTCTGTTTCAGCTGTTATGGTCAGCCTAGTTGTGTGAAGGAGAAGGTACTGCTCTGTTTCAGCTGTTATGGTCAGCCTAGTTGTGTGAAGGAGAAGGTACTGCTCTGTTTCAGCTGTTATGGTCAGCCTAGTTGTGTGAAGGAGAAGGTACTGCTCTGTTTCAGCTGTTATGGTCAGCCTAGTTGTGTGAAGGAGAAGGTACTGCTCTGTTTCAGCTGTTATGGTCAGCCTAGTTGTGTGAAGGAGAAGGTACTGCTCTGTTTCAGCTGTTATGGTCGGCCTAGTTGTGTGAAGGAGAAGGTACTGCTCTGTTTCAGCTGTTATGGTCAGCCTAGTTGTGTGAAGGAGAAGGTACTGCTCTGTTTCAGCTGTTATGGTCAGCCTAGTTGTGTGAAGAAGGTGCTTTAATTTCCTTCTGTGTCCTCTGAAATGTTTGAATCCTCTATGATGTAATGAGATTTGTGGATTCAAATAAAGTGTGTGTGTGTGTGTGTGTGTGTGTGTGTGTGTGTGTGTGTGTGTGTGTGTGTGTGTGTGTGTGTGTGTGTGTGTGTGTGTGTGTGTGTGTGTGTGTGTGTGTGTGTGTGTGTGTGTGTGTGTGTGTGTGTGTGTGTGTGTGTGTGGCGTAGAGCATACAGCGCCAACCGTCTACAGTCTACCACTCAGGCTGAATAATGTAGAGGTGTACAACCGTCTACAGTCTACCACTCAGGCTGAATAATGTAGAGGTGTACAACCGTCTACAGTCTACCACTCAGGCTGAATAATGTAGAGGTATACAACCGTCTACAGTCTACCCTTTTACAATGTAAAAAAAAAAACAGCCGAAAAGTCAATGCCTCTTAAATAATGTGAGAATCACAGTAGGTCTTCCAGCAGATTGCAGTTGTGTAACAGCACTCAGTTCAACTTAACTTCACAGACATCTTAGAAAACAGGACAAAACGCCAATGCCTCGTAACAGAATGGGGGAATTGCTTTTGAATTTAGGTGTTACCACTAAATAATAGTCTAGCAACACCAAAGAGCACTCCTTTTAACAGAACTGTGTCTGGTCATTCCTGAAGCTAGTAAGAGTTCTGCTTTGGTTACATGATGACTGTCTTTGAGTTTAGTGTTTTTCTACAGAGTTAGATTTGTTTTCCTGAACACAAGACACTACTTGTGAAAACACATTCTTCTCTCAGGCTCAACAGCATTCTTTGCATACTGCAATCATCTCATCAAGGTTGCATTGCAAATGGCATCCTATTCCCTATGTAGTGCACTACTCTTACACCATGTAGTGCACTACTCTTACACCATGTAGTGCATTATGTAGGGAATAGGGTGCCATTTGGAATGCAAAGTCTTTATGGGAGCTGAGTTGGATATTTTCATTCCCCGTGGATGACTAGAACCATGATGACTTCAGAGGGGAGGGCTGCAGTCTTATCGGCTCTTAACCAACCATGCAATTTTTTGTATTTTTTTTGCATTATTTGTAACTTGTTTAGTACATAATGTTGCTGCTACCGTCTCTTATGACTGAAAAGAGCTTCTGGTCATCAGAACTGTGATTACTCACCTCAAATCGGACGAAGAGTTTTTCTTCAATGAGCCGGACGGGAGGGAGATACTACAGACACCCGACCAGGCCCAGATCCCCGTCATTCTCTGGAGAAGAAAACTGAGATTTTGTGGGAAAAGATGCCTTGTGAGGATCAGGCGACGAGTGGCTAATCTGCCTTTGCCTTCCATCCTGCTAGCTAACGTTCGATCGCTGGAAAATAAATGAGACGAACTGAAAGCACGTATATCCTACCAACGGGCATTAAAAACTGTAATATCTTATGTTTCACCGAGTCGTGCCTGAACGATGACATTAAGAACATACAGCTGGTGGGTTATACACTCTATCGGCAGGACAGAACAGAAGCCTCTGGTATGACACGGGGCGGGGGCCTATGCATATATCTAAACAACAGCTGGTGCACGATATCTAAGGAAGTCTCAAGGTTTTGCTCGCCTGATGTAGAGTATCTCATGATAAACTGTAGACCACACTATCTACCTAGAGAGTTTTCATCTGTATTTTTCGTAGCTGTCTATTTACCACCAGAGACCGACTCTGGCACTAAGACCACACTCAATGAGCTGTATAAGGCCATAAGTAAACAGGAAAATGCTCATCCAGAGGCGGCGCCCCTAGTGGCCGGGGACTTTAATGCAGGGAAACTTAAATCAGTTTTACCTCATTTCTATCAGCATGTTAAATGTGCAACCAGAGGGGGGAAAAAACTCTAGACCACCTTTACTCCACACACAGAGACACATACAAGCTCTCCCTCTGGACCACCTTTACTCCACACACAGAGACGCGTACAAGCTCTCCCTCTAGATCACCTTTACTCCACACACAGAGATGTGTACAAGCTCTCCCTCTGGACCACCTTTACTCCACACACAGAGACGCGTACAAGCTCTCCCTCTGGACCACCTTTACTCCACACACAGAGACGCGTACAAGCTCTCCCTCTAGATCACCTTTACTCCACACACAGAGATGTGTACAAGCTCTCCCTCTGGACCACCTTTACTCCACACACAGAGACGCGTACAAGCTCTCCCTCTGGACCACCTTTACTCCACACACAGAGACGCGTACAAGCTCTCCCTCTGGACCACCTTTACTCCACACACAGAGACGTGTACAAGCTCTCCCTCTAGACCACCTTTACTCCACACACAGAGACACGTACAAGCTCTCCCTCTAGACCACCTTTACTCCACACACAGAGACACGTGCAAGCTCTCCCTCGCCCTCCATTTGGCAAATCTGACCATAATTATATCCTCCTGATTCCTGCTTACAAGCAAAAATTAAAGCAGGAAGCACCAGTGATTCGGTCTATAAAAAAGTGGTCAGATGAAGCAGATGGTAAACTACAGGACTGTTTTGTTAGCAGAAACTGGAATATGTTCCGGGATTCTTCTTATGGCATTGAGGAGTACACCACGTCAGCCACTGTCTTTATCAATAAGTGCATCGAGGACGTCGTCCCCACAGTGACTGTATGTACATACCCCAACCAGAAGCCATGGATTACAGGCAACCTTTAGCACTGAGCTAAAGGGTAGAGCTGCTGCTTTCAAGAATCGGGACTCTAACCCGGAAGCTTATAATAAATCCCGCTATGTCCTCCGACGAACCGTCAAACAGGCAAAGTGTCAATACAGGACTAAGATCGAATTGTACTACACCAGCTCCGACGCACGTGGGATGTGGCAGGGCTTGCAAACTATTACAGACTACAAAGGGAAGCACAGCCGAGAGCTGCCCAGTGACACGAGCCTACCAGACAAGCTAAATAACTTCTATGCTCGCTTCGAGGCAAGTAACTCTGACACATGCATGAGAGCATCAGCTGTTCCAGATGACTGTGTGATCACTCTCTCTGCAGCCGATGTGAGTAAGACCTTTAAGCAGGTCAACATTCACAAGGCCACAGGGCCAGACGGATTACCAGAACATGTACTCTGAGCATACGCTGACCAGCTGGCAAGTGTCTTCACTGACATTTTCAACCTCTCCCTGTCCGAGTCTGTAATACCAACACGTTTCAAGCAGACCACCATAGTCCCTGTGCCCAAGAGCACTAAGGTAACCTGCCTAAATGACTACCGACCCGTATGTGAGAATGCTATTCAGTGACTACATCTCAGCATTCAACACCAGAGTGCCCTCAAAGCTCATCACTAAGCTAAGGACCCTGGGACCAAACACCTGCCTCTGCAACTGGATCCTGGACTTCCTGACTGGCCGCCCCCAGTTTGTAAGAGTAGGTAACAACACATCCGCCACACTGATCCTCAACACGGGGGCCCCTCAGGGGTGTGTGCTCAGTCCCCTCCTGTACTCCCTGTTCACTCATGACTTCATGGCCAGGCACGACTCCAACACCATCATTAAGTTTGCTGATGACACAACAGTGGTAGGCCTGATCACCGACAACAACGAGACAGCCTATAATTTTGTTACTTTTTATTTAACCGAGAAGGGCTTATTGAGATTTGAAATCTCTTTTTCAAGAGCGTCCTGGCCAAGATGGGCACCAAGTCATTACACAATTACAGACAGACAACATGAAAAACTAAAAGTAATCTAGTAAAGTCCATAGAATTCACAAGAGTATAACAAAATCACAAAACAGCAAATGAAAAACATTGACAGGTCAGGGAATCAGCCTCAAAATCCTTCATCGGTGACTTAAATACATCAATCGGGACAAGTTCTTCCAGTTTAAAAGTATTTTGTAAGGCGTTCCAAGCTGATGGCGAAGAGGACATAAAAGCCCTTTTACCAAATTCAGTTTGGACATTTGGAACAGTTAGCAGGATAAAGTCCAGCGAACGAAGAGACGACCCACCACATTTCTGAACAATAAAAATGCCCAAATTAAAAAGGTAGTAAACCCCAAATGGCTTTGTAAATAAAGTATACCAGTGAATGAGCCTACGAGTGACTAGAGAAGGCCAGCCAACCCTGGTATATAAAGTGCAGTGGTGCGTAAGGGTTTTGCAGTTTATAATAAATCTCAATAAGGAGGAAGTCAGAGACCTGACTAAAGCGTCTCCACCTCTCCCCCTCTGGTGGGAGAGAGGGCGCTGTAGAGCTGCCCGCTCCACCTTTCCCCCTCTGGTGGGAGAGACCCACTGTAACCTGATCCTTCACATCTTCACAGGAAGATCTTCACAACTTTGTTGGTTCTGCAGCGCTGCTACAATGTATCAATTTTGCTGGTTCTGCCCGCTGCTACAATGTATCAATTTTGCTGGTTCTGCCCGCTGCTACAATGTATCAATTTTGCTGGTTCTGCCCGCTGTTACAATGTATCAATTTTGCTGGTTCTGCCTGCTGTTACAATGTATACATTTTGCTGGCTCTGCCCACTCTGCCCGCTGTTACAATGTATCAATTTTGCTGGTTCTGCCCGCTGTTACAATGTATCAATTTTGCTGGATCTGCCTGCTGTTACAATGTATCAATTTTGCTGGCTCTGCCCGCTCTGCCCGCTGTTACAATGTATCAATTTTGCTGGCTCTGCCCGCTCTGCCCGCTGTTACAATGTATCCATTTTGCTGGTTCTGCCCGCTCTGCCCGCTGCTACAATGTATCAATTTTGCTGGTTCTGCCCGCTGCTACAATGTATCAATTTTGCTGGTTCTGCCCGCTGCTACAATGTATCAATTTTGCTGGTTCTGCCCGCTGTTTCAATGTATCAATTTTACTGGTTCTGCCCGCTGTTTCAATGTATCAATTTTACTGGTTCTGCCCGCTGTTTCATTGTATCAATTTTGCTGGTTCTGCCTGCTGTTACAATGTATCAATTTTGCTGGTTCTGCCCGCTGCTACAATGTATCAATTTTACTGGTTCTGCCCGCTGTTTCAATGTATCAATTTTACTGGTTCTGCCCGCTGCTACAATGTATCAATTTTACTGGTTCTGCCTGCTGTTACAATGTATCAATTTTACTGGTTCTGCCCGCTGCTACAATGTATCAATTTTACTGGTTCTGCCCGCTGCTACAATGTATAAATTTTACTGGTTCTGCCCGCTGTTTCAATGTATCAATTTTACTGGTTCTGCCCGCTGCTACAATGTATCAATTTTACTGGTTCTGCCCGCTGCTACAATGTATAAATTTTGCTGGTTCTGCCCGCTGTTTCAATGTATCAATTTTGCTGGTTCTGCCCGCTGCTACAATGTATCAATTTTACTGGTTCTGCCTGCTGTTACAATGTATCAATTTTGCTGGTTCTGCCCGCTGCTACAATGTATCAATTTTACTGGTTCTGCCTGCTGTTACAATGTATCAATTTTGCTGGTTCTGCCCGCTGCTACAATGTATCAATTTTACTGGTTCTGCCCGCTGCTACAATGTATCAATTTTACTGGTTCTGCCCGCTGCTACAATGTATCAATTTTGCTGGTTCTGCCCGCTGTTTCAATGTATCAATTTTGCTGGTTCTGCCCGCTGCTACAATGTATCAATTTTACTGGTTCTGCCTGCTGTTACAATGTATCAATTTTGCTGGTTCTGCCCGCTGCTACAATGTATCAATTTTGCTGGTTCTGCCCGCTGTTTCAATGTATCAATTTTGCTGGTTCTGCCTGCTGTTTCAATGTATCAATTTTGCTGGTTCTGCCCGCTGTTTCAATGTATCAATTTTGCTGGTTCTGCCCGCTGTTTCAATGTATCAATTTTACTGGCTCTGCCCGCTGCTACAATATATAAACATTGATCACTCTGCCCGCTTCTACAATGTATCAATTTTACTGGCTCTGCCCGCTTCTACAATGTATCAAATGTACAAAACTAACAACAGAAGACTGATCAGGGTCTGCATCCCCCCTCGCCATCATGGCTACATTAGATTTAAAAACTGGTGGAGGAAAAATTGCATAGGAAGAGCAGACAGAGAGAAGGTGAGTGATGGCTGGAAGGGGATTACAGCTGCCACACATGATATGCCATGACACACACACACACACACACACACACACTCTCACTCTCTCACTCTCTCAATGTCTCTGTATCCTTCATAAACACACACCTCTCTCTCTCTCTCTCTCTCTCTCGCTCTCTCACTCTCTCATTGTCTCTGTATCCTTCATAAACACACACCACTCTCTCTCTCTCTCTCTCTCTCTCTCTCTCTCTCTCTCATTGTCTCTGTATCCTTCATAAACACACACCACTCTCTCTCTCTCTCTCTCTCTCTCTATTTCTGTCTCTCTCTCTCTCTCTCTCTCTCTCTCTCTCTCTAACACATACACACAGCTACCAACTTTAAAAACGCACCACACAGAATGTAAGGAGGACCAGAAGGAGAAGGAGTTCAGGCTCACATTAGGCCTGTTACATATGAATCTAACCTTTTTCAAGCACATCTCATGAGTAGCAGGGCATTTTCTTTTCATCCTGCTACACCTACTATCAAGTTACCATGTTGTTAGCTAGCTAGGTAACGTGACTGAACAACGTTGTTTGTTTTCGAAACAATCATAGTGGGCCAGGATTAGTTTTAAATTTGCCCGCAACAATGTTTGTGAAATTATCATTATTGGCCCGGCGCATACAATAGACTAGTCTACTTCCCATTTCTTAAAAAAATGTAATAGAATTTATAAATAAAACTGACTTTATTAACATTTTATAACAGGCGTCAGCTGGTTCTTTAGATCAGTAGGGCCGAGAAATGTGGTAGTATCATATGAAATGGTACTGTGGTATTATAAAATATTGGTGCCAGAAGTATCATGACGTTTTGTTACCGGGATATTACCACGATACTGATATACCGTGCAACACTAATCTAAACCAAAGTAAATAATTTTAAGATTGTTCTAAACATCAGTTGGGGTCTCTAGAAGCTTCCATACCAGGTCCTAAACCTACCATTAAAGGTGTGAGGGCTAATATAGTCAAAATGTTTGCCTTGGGGTAAGTTTAGCCAATGGGAAGTTGAACACATTTTAATGAAAGCCTGGGATTTGTTTGATCTACAGTATACACTGAGTGTACAAAACATTACGAACACCTACCTAATATCGAGTTGCAGGCTCAGTTACCCTCGAGGCTCAGTTACCCTCGTGGCTCAGTTACCCTCGTGGCTCAGTTACCCTCGTGGCTCAGTTACCCTCGTGGCTCAGTTACCCTCGAGGCTCAGTTACCCTCGTGGCTCAGTTGGAAGAGCATGGCGCTTGCAGTATGCACTTACGTAAGTTGGCTGAATGGCCTTTGGGTGGTGGACTGTTCTTGATACACACAGGAAACTGTTGATTAATGAAAAATCCAGTAGCATTGCAGTTCTTGACACACTCAAAACAGTGCGACTACTACTATACCCTGTTTTAAAGCACTTAAATTGTTTGCCTAACCCATTCACCCTCTGAATGGCACACAATCCATGTCTCAAGACTTAAACATCCTTCTTTAACCTGTCTCCTCCTCTTCATCTACACTGATTGAAGTGGATTTAACAAGTGACATTAATAAGGGATCATAGCTTTCACCTGGTCAGTCTATGTCATGGAAGGAGCAGGTGTTACTAATGTTTTGTATACTCAGGACATCTTAAGCTTTCCAGAGAACATAAGATTATGAATCAACTGTCAAAATGGAGTTCAATCAGTGATCTGGGATGGTCTAGCGGTTAGGGCAGCTGCCTGTACAAATAACACTACCTTGTCAGCGTGGATTTGATTCCAGCCCTTCTGGCACAAGTCACTCAGGGTAGGGTAGCCTAGTGGTTAGAGTGTTGGACTAGTAACCGGAAGGTTGCAAGTTCAAACCCCCGAGCTGACAAGGTACAAATCTCTCATTCTGCCACTGAACAGTCAGTTAAACCTAGGCCGTCATTGAAAATAAGAATTTGTTCTTAACTGACTTGCCTAGTTAAATAAATAAAAAATTCCCGTCTTTGACTTGATTTAGTAACATGTTTCAAACATGGACAGATACCTTGACAAGAACTGACTGCACCAGACTCTTTTACAGACACGTTTCTTTAATGGAAACATCAATAGGAAACAAATTCAATAATAACAGGAACATTAGTTTCCATTCATACAAAGTGTTGTGTAAATGCCACAGTAGATTTGTCGCGGTAAACAAGGAAATTCTTAATTTCAATTCTACAGAATGCTTGTCAAATAGATACATCACCCCGCAGGTCAAAAAGGACCAAGTTGTTCCGATGACAATACCAACCAAGATCGAACATCTCTTGAAAGACTTTGGTTGCAAGCAGGACAAAAGCATCATCTTTTAGGGAGTGGTAGTGACTGTATTGACGGTTTAACTAGTGTCATGAAGGGTTGCAATGGGCTGCAATACATTCTGTAGGCTACCCGTTAGCCGATCCATTGTCACATTCTGGCTGCGTTTACACAGGCAGCCCAATTCTGACCTTTTTTTTTCACTCATTGGTCATTTGACCAATCAGATGAGCTCTGAAAAAAAGATAATGATATTAAAGGTGTGATGTGATTGGTCAAAATACCAATTTAGTGGAAAAAAAATATCAGAATTGGGCTGCCTGTGAAAACCTATAGTAGGCTACTGTTTGTGTTTCCCTGGCAGAGTGGATGAGCTGAGTTGGGCCATCAGTTGACTGCTAACTGATTTGAACAGCTTGTTGAGCAGCTGATTTTACCTCCCCCACTCCTGCAATTCGCACCCACCCTGTCTAATCACGCCGACAATGATTCGGTCGTTATCATTCAAAGAATCTGTGAGTTTTCCTCACCCATGTGTTCACGTTAGAATTCTCCCACTGCATATCATCAGGCCTATATCATCATCATCATCATGATCCTTATATTATAAACCTATTATTGTTCGTGAAGGTCTTCTTTAAGAAGTGGGGCAGTCCCAGTCCTCTCATAACCTGTAGTTTTTATGTAACCCCTGGACAACACAGACACAGCGATACAGTATCCTGCCTATTGTTTTACCTTCAAAATATAATAAAACAATTGATAAAAAAGCTGATTTATCCCGTACAAATATGTCCATTTGTTATAATCCACATAAGAATTCACACGAGACACACTGTAGCCTGAACATAGCCTACAAAGACTACTTGAACTGACGCCCAGTAGACCTGCGGTCTAAAAATAGCCTGCATAGCCTATCAGCACAAAGACACTGATGGAACAGACCGGAAAGTTTAGCTTAAAATGTTGATAAACTATAACGACTTCACATTATAATCATAGCAATGGTGGTAATATGAACACCTGGTATAATGAACACATGGTATTATGAACACCTGGTAATATGAACACCTGGTATTATGAACACCTGGTATTATGAACACCTGGTATTATGAACACATGGTAATCTGAACACCTGGTAATCTGAACACCTGGTAATCTGAACACCTGGTAATATGAACACCTGGTATTATGAACACCTGGTATTATGAACACCTGGTATTATGAACACCTGGTAATATGAACACCTGGTACTATGAACACCTGGTAATATGAACACCTGGTAATATGAACACCTGGTAATATGAACACCTGGTATTATGAACACCTGGTAATATGAACACCTGGTAATATGAACACCTGGTAATATGAACACCTGGTAATATGAACACCTGGTACTATGAACACCTGGTAATATGAACACCTGGTAATATGAACACCTGGTAATATGAACACATTCCAAAATGCAAACACTAGTCGAATGCACCACATATTCCAGCAGTTTCCTGTGACAGAGAGAGGGGGGGGGGGTGTAAAATATTTGAATGTGAATGTCTGGCTCAGTTGACGGCCCCATTCATCTATTAAATCACTGTCCTGCACACATCAATGAACCATCAGCCTGGCCTGTTCTCTCCCAGCTTCATAGTCAGAAGGAAGTGTGTAATTCCAGTCCATATGACAGGACTACAGCACAGCCAATCAGACACCATCCTTTAAGAGTCATGCCCCCCCCCTGTTGGACTATGCATTGTACACATTGCTAGTTGGGCCATGGGGTGTGGGCATTCCAATGAGTTGGGTCCGGGGATGTTGGATCAGAATCTGTTGTATTTATAAACAGTTTAAGGTACAATGTAGGTACGGTACTGCATTGAAAAGCCTACAAACACCGCTTCCAGCTGTCCCCTGGCGGCGATTCTAAATACTCAATATTCAATCAAATCCTCCTGCTGCAATATCATTTTACTCCTGCGACAAAAATGGGTCAAATTAAGATCCGACATCTGTAGGGTGCCATTTTCAGACACAGCCAATGTCTGGGCCATGTGAAACATTGGTAAACAATGTCAGCGTGCAAAATGACACCCTATTCCCTATGTAGGGTACTACTTTTGACCAGGACCCATAGGGAATAGTGCACTACTTTTGACCAGGACCCATAGGGAATAGTGCACTACTTTTGACCAGGACCCATAGGGAATAGTGCACCACTTTTGACCAGGACCCATAGGGAATAGTGCACTACTTTTGACCAGGAAAAATCTGTGCACTATATAGGGAGTAGGGTGCCATTTCAGACACAGACAATGGCTCATTCCCAAAACCTCTAGGGTCTTACGTTACAGACAACATCTAGCCAGTCAAGACAATACACAGAGGCAGCATACTACAATAACATAGACAATTCAATACCCACATGAGGAATTGTTGGCACAACACACTGACTTACCAATATGAAGGCACATCAACTGCATATTAACTGCACATATTGACCACAGAGTTGTACCACAGAGCTGTACCACAGAGTTGTACCACAGAGCTGTACCAAAGAGCTGTACTGTACCACAGAGCTGTACCACAGAGCTCTACTACAGAGTTGTACCACAGAGTTGTACCACAGAGCTGTACCAAAGAGCTGTACCAAAGAGCTGTACTGTACCACAGAGCTGTACCACAGAGCTGTACCAAAGAGCTGTACCACAGAGCTGTACCACAGAGCTGTACTACAGAATTGTACCACAGAGTTGTACCACAGAGCTGTACCACAGAGCTGTACCACAGAGCTGTATCACAGAGCTCTACCACATTACTGTACCACAGAGCTGTATCACAGAGCTCTACCACATTACTGTACCACAGAGCTGTACCATATTACTGTACCACATTACTGTACCACAGAGCTGTACCACAGAGCTGTACCACATTACTGTATCACAGAGCTGTACCACATTACTGTACCGCATTACTGTACCACTGAGCTCTACCACATTACTGTACCACAGAGCTGTACCACATTACTGTACCACATTACTGTACCACAGAGCTGTACCACATTACTGTACCACAGAGCTGTACCACAGAGCTCTACCACATTACTGTACCACATTACTGTACCACTGAGCTGTACCACATTACTGAACCACAGAGCTGTACCACATTACTGTACCACAGAGCTGTACCACAGAGCTGTACCACATTACTGTACCACAGAGCTGTACCACAGAGCTGTACCACAGAGCTGTACCACATTACTGTACCACAGAGCTGTACCACAGAGCTCTACCACATTACTGTACCACATTACTGTACCACATTACTGTACCACTGAGCTGTACCACATTACTGAACCACAGAGCTGTACCACAGAGCTGTACCACATTACTGTACCACATTACTGTACCGCAGAGCTGTACCACAGAGCTGTACCACATTACTGTACCACATTACTGTACCACAGAGCTGTACCACAAAGCTGTACCACATTACTGTACCACATTACTGTACCACATTACTGTACCACAAAGCTGTACCACATTACTGTACCACAGAGCTGTACCACAGAGCTGTACCACATGACTGTACCACATTACTGTACCACAAAGCTGTACCACAGAGCTGTACCACAGAGCTGTACCACATTACTGTATCACAGAGCTGTACCACATTACTGCACCACATTACTGTACCACATAGCTGTACCACAGAGCTATACCACAGAGCTGTACCACAGAGCTGTACCACATTACTGTATCACAGAGCTGTACCACAGAGCTGTACCACAGAGCTCTACCACATTACTGTACCACATTACTGTACCACATTACTGTACCACAGAGCTGTACCACAGAGCTATACCACAGAGCTGTACCACAGAGCTGTACCACATTACTGTATCACAGAGCTGTACCACAGAGCTGTACCACAGAGCTCTACCACAATACTGTACCACATTACTGTACCACAGAGCTGTACCACAGAGCTCTACCACATTACTGTACCACATTACTGTACCACAGAGCTCTACCACATTACTGTACCACAGAGCTGTACCACTGAGCTGTACCACAGAGCTCTACCACATTACTGTACCACAGAGCTGTATCACAGAGCTCTACCACATTACTGTACCACAGAGCTGTACCACTGAGCTCTACCACATTACTGTACCACAGAGCTGTATCACAGAGCTCTACCACATTACTGTACCACAGAGCTGTACCACTGAGCTGTACCACAGAGCTCTACCACATTACTGTACCACAGAGCTGTATCACAGAGCTCTACCACATTACTGTACCACATAGCTGTACCACAGAGCTGTACCACAGAGTAACATTCTGTCCACCAACTGGTGCCCAGCCCACATGGGCTTATAGGACACCATATCAAGTATCAAAACACTACATTAAACAAATGTAATGCCTTTAACAATGAAATGTGTAATTAGCAAACACATGTTCTAATACATAACAGTACACATACTGTTCTAATACATAACAGTTCACATACTGTTCTAATACATAAAGGTACACATACTGTTCTAATACATAACAGTACACATACTGTTCTAATACATAAAGGTACACATACTGTTCTAATACATAACAGTACACATACTGTTCTAATACATAACAGTACACATACTGTTCTAATACATAAAGGTACACATACTGTTCTAATACATAAAGGTACACATACTGTTCTAATACATAAAGGTACACATACTGTTCTAATACATAAAGGTTCACATACTGTTCTATGTAGATCATCTATATCGCTGCTGTGGGATCTTGATTAAAGGCTCAATACAATCAAACAGGTCAGGAAACACACTCAAGTGATTCCAGATTAGCGGCCATTTCAAAGGGTGAGCAATTTCCCCACTCCCACCCGACCATCTGCATACCGCACTGAAACCTTTGATATCCCTTGGTTCTTCTATTCCCTTGGTACTACCATCCAACTACACCTGTCTGTCTCACAGTCTCTCCTCTTGGTAGAGTCTCACACTCTCTCCTCTTGGTAGACCTGACCTGTCTGTCTCACATTCTCTCCTCTTGGTAGACCTGTCTGTCTGTCTGTCTGTCTGTCTCACACTCTCTCCTCTTGGTAGACCTGTCTGTCTGTCTGTCTCACACGCTCTCCTCTTGGTAGACCTGTCTGTCTTTCTCACATTCTCTCCTCTTGGAAGACCTGTCTGTCTTTCTCACATTCTCTCCTCTTGGTAGACCTGTCTGTCTTTCTCACATTCTCTCCTCTTGGAAGACCTGTCTGTCTGTCTCACATTCTCTCCTCTTGGAAGACCTGTCTGTCTTTCTCACATTCTCTCCTCTTGGAAGACCTGTCTGTCTGTCTCACATTCTCTCCTCTTGGTAGACCTGTCTGTCTGTCTGTCTCACATTCTCTCCTCTTGGTAGACCTGTCTGTCTGTCTGTCTCACATTCTCTCCTCTTGGTAAACCTGTATGTCTGTCTCACATTCTCTCCTCTTGGTGTACCTGTCTGTCTGTCTCATTCTCTCCTCTTGGTAGACCTGTCTGTCTGTCTGTCTGTCTCACATTCTCTCCTCTTGGTAGACCTGTCTGTCTGTCTCATTCTCTCCTCTTGGTAGACCTGTCTGTCTGTCTGTCTCACATTCTCTCCTCTTGGTAGACCTGTCTGTCTGTTTCACATTCTCTCCTCTTGGTAAACCTGTATGTCTGTCTGTCTCACATTCTCTCCTCTTGGTAGACCTGTCTGTCTATCTGTCTCACACTCTCTCCTCTTGGTAGACCTGTCTGTCTGTCTGTCTGTCTGTCTGTCTGTCTGTCTCACACTCTCTCCTCTTGGTAGACCTGTATGTCTGTCTCTCTCTTACCATCCACCCGTCTGTCTCTCACACACTGTCCTCCTGACAGATGTGTTTTCCATTAATAAAGCTCAGACTGGCCACTGAGTGGTTGGTGGTCCTGAGGGAGGTCATGTTTGTGTTGTTCCTGTTCCTCCTCTGGCTCTGGGACCTCTTCGCCAGGGCTCGACAACAACAACACAGCTGCTTGTTGAACTGCTTCTGGAAACTCTTGCTGAGCAGGTAGAGGGCGAAGGGGTTGACACAGGAGTTAGTGAAGGCCAGGATACGGGCTCCCACAGTGAAGATGAAGTGGGCCATGGAGGTGTCCACTTCGGAGTAGTGGTAGGAGCGGTTGAGGTAGATCACGTGACAGGGGAGCCAGCACACGGCGAACAGGCCCACAAACACCAGGACGGTCTTGGCAAGGCGCTTCCTGGACTCTATCTGTGATGTTGTGGAGAGAGAGAGATGAAGATTAAGAAAATAGAAGAGATGATGAAGAATAAAATAGAAGAGATGAAAATAGAAGAGATGATGAAGAATAAAATAGAAGAGATGATGGAGAAGAACTAGAATAAAATAGAAGAGATGATGAAGGAGAAGAAGAAAATAGTAGAGATGATGAAGGAGAAGAAAATAGTAGAGATGATGAAGGAGAAGAAAATAGTAGAGATGATGAAGGAGAAGAAGAAGAAAATAGTAGAGATGATGAAGGAGAAGAAGAAGAAGAAAATAGTAGAGATGATGAAGGAGAAGAAAATAGTAGAGATGATGAAGGAGAAGAAAATAGTAGAGATGATGAAGGAGAAGAAAATAGTAGAGATGATGAAGGAGAAGAAAATAGTAGAGATGATGAAGGAGAAGAAAATAGTAGAGATGATGAAGGAGAAGAAAATAGAAGAGATGATGAAGGAGAAGAAAATAGTAGAGATGATGAAGGAGAAGAAGAAGAAGAAAATAGTAGAGATGATGAAGGAGAAGAAAATAGTAGAGATGATGAAGAAGAAGAAAATAGTAGAGATGATGGAGAAGAAAATAGTAGAGATGATGAAGGAGAAGAAAATAGAAGAGATGATGAAGGAGAAGAAGAAGAAGAAAATAGTAGAGATGATGAGGGAGAAGAAGAAGAAGAAAATAGTAGAGATGATGAAGGAGAAGAAGAAGAAGAAAATAGTAGAGATGATGAAGGAGAATAAGAAGAAGAAAATAGTAGAGATGATGAGGAAGAAGAAGAAGAAGAAAATAGTAGAGATGATGAAGGAGAAGAAGAAGAAGAAAATAGTAGAGATGATGAAGGAGAAGAAGAAGAAGAAAATAGTAGAGATGATGAAGGAGAAGAAGAAGAAGAAAATAGTAGAGATGATGAAGGAGAAGAAGAAGAAGAAAATAGTAGAGATGATGAAGAAGAAGAAGAAAATAGTAGAGATGATGAAGGAGAAGAAGAAGAAGAAAATAGTAGAGATGATGAAGGAGAAGAAGAAAATAGTAGAGATGATGAAGAAGAAGAAAATAGTAGAGATGATGAAGGAGAAGAAAATAGTAGAGATGATGAAGGAGAAGAAGAAGAAGAAAATAGTAGAGATGATGAAGGAGAAGAAAATAGTAGAGATGATGAAGGAGAAGAAAATAGTAGAGATGATGAAGGAGAAGAAGAAGAAGAAAATAGTAGAGATGATGAAGGAGAAGAAAATAGTAGAGATGATGAAGGAGAAGAAAATAGAAGAGATGATGAAGGAGAAGAAAATAGTAGAGATGATGAAGGAGAAGAAAATAGTAGAGATGATGAAGGAGAAGAAAATAGTAGAGATGATGAAGGAGAAGAAAATAGAAGAGATGATGAAGGAGAAGAAAATAGTAGAGATGATGAAGGAGAAGAAAATAGTAGAGATGATGAAGGAGAAGAAAATAGTAGAGATGATGAAGGAGAAGAAAATAGTAGAGATGATGAAGGAGAAGAAAATAGAAGAGATGATGAAGGAGAAGAAAATAGTAGAGATGATGAAGGAGAAGAAAATAGAAGAGATGATGAA
Source organism: Oncorhynchus mykiss (assembly GCF_057628025.1). Classification (NCBI taxonomy): domain Eukaryota; kingdom Metazoa; phylum Chordata; class Actinopteri; order Salmoniformes; family Salmonidae; genus Oncorhynchus; species Oncorhynchus mykiss. The sequence goes on from NC_143039.1 coordinate 14,914,427, forward strand.
GGAGAAGAAAATAGTAGAGATGATGAAGGAGAAGAAAATAGTAGAGATGATGAAGGAGAAGAAAATAGAAGAGATGATGAAGGAGAAGAAAATAGTAGAGATGATGAAGGAGAAGAAAATAGTAGATGATGAAGGAGAAGAAAATAGTAGAGATGATGAAGGAGAAGAAAATAGTAGAGATGATGAAGGAGAAGAAAATAGTAGAGATGATGAAGGAGAAGAAAATAGTAGAGATGATGAAGGAGAAGAAAATAGTAGAGATGATGAAGGAGAAGAAAATAGTAGAGATGATGAAGGAGAAGAAAATAGTAGAGATGATGAAGGAGAAGAAAATAGTAGAGATGATGAAGGAGAAGAAAATAGTAGAGATGATGAAGGAGAAGAAAATAGTAGAGATGATGAAGGAGAAGAAAATAGTAGAGATGATGAAGGAGAAGAAAATAGTAGAGATGATGAAGGAGAAGAAAATAGTAGAGATGATGAAGGAGAAGAAAATAGTAGAGATGATGAAGGAGAAGAAGAAGAAGAAAATAGAAGAGATGATGAAGGAGAAGAAAATAGTAGAGATGATGAAGGAGAAGAAAATAGTAGAGATGATGAAGGAGAAGAAAATAGTAGAGATGATGAAGGAGAAGAAAATAGTAGAGATGATGAAGGAGAAGAAAATAGTAGAGATGATGAAGGAGGAGAAAATAGTAGAGATGATGAAGGAGAAGAAAATAGTAGAGATGATGAAGGAGAAGAAGAAGAAGAAAATAGAAGAGATGATGAAGGAGAAGAAAATAGTAGAGATGATGAAGGAGAAGAAAATAGTAGAGATGATGAAGGAGAAGAAAATAGTAGAGATGATGAAGGAGAAGAAAATAGTAGAGATGATGAAGGAGAAGAAAATAGTAGAGATGATGAAGGAGAAGAAGAAGAAGAAAATAGTAGAGATGATGAAGGAGAAGAAAATAGAAGAGATGATGAAGGAGAAGAAAATAGTAGAGATGATGAAGGAGAAGAAAATAGTAGAGATGATGAAGGAGAAGAAAATAGTAGAGATGATGAAGGAGAAGAAAATAGTAGAGATGATGAAGGAGAAGAAAATAGTAGAGATGATGAAGGAGAAGAAAATAGTAGAGATGATGAAGGAGAAGAAAATAGAAGAGATGATGGAGAAGAAAATAGTAGAGATGATGAAGGAGAAGAAAATAGTAGAGATGATGAAGGAGAAGAAAATAGTAGAGATGATGAAGGAGAAGAAAATAGTAGAGATGATGAAGGAGAAGAAAATAGAAGAGATGATGAAGGAGAAGAAAATAGTAGAGATGATGAAGGAGAAGAAAATAGTAGAGATGATGAAGGAGAAGAAAATAGAAGAGATGATGAAGGAGAAGAACTAGAATAAAATAGAAGAGCTGATGAAGAAGACAGACCCACCTGTCTTCTGACGTGCACGTTGCCCTCCACCGGCATATTATAGGCACTCCTGATCAGGCTCCTGGCGATGAACAGGTAATAGACTGATATAACCGACAGAGGAATGACATAGAAGATGAGGAAGGAGGCCATGGAGTGGATCTTGGGGTGCAGTTCACCATCGTGGGGATAGGGGGCGCAGGTGATGAAGGTCTCATTGGTGCTGTGGATGCTGAACGAGCGGAGGTCTGAGAAGACAGCCTCGGGGACAGCCAGGGTCATGGAGAAGAGCCAGATCACTGCAGCCCGCAGGACAATCCTCGCCGGGGCATTGGAGGCCTGGATGTCCATGGGCTTCACGATTGCCTTGTACCTGGAGGATGATAGAGGAGGAGGAGGAAGACGTGATCTCCTCAACTTAGGCCACCTGTTCAGAAGTATGTGTGACGTATGATTCTTGATCTCTGCTTGCCTTATACAGATGTCTTGCTAGCACTTGGGTTGTGTCCTGAATGGCACCCTATTCCCTATGTGGAGCAAGGCAATATAAAGGCACCCTATTCCATATGTGGAGCAAGGCAATATAAAGGCACCCTATTCCCTATGTGGAGCAAGGCAATGTAAAGGGAATAAGGTGCCCATCGGGACACAGACAGTTTTCCTCTAACCAGGTGCTATCCTTCAAAACCCGATTGTTCTCCAATCAACTCTACATTCTCCTGTTTCTCATTTTTTCTTCATATTTCAACCCCTCGGTTCCTTTTACTGTTTGGTAAAGCGCGTCATGTCTGCTAACTGAATGAATATTTTCTATTGACGTCAGACGGGACCATAAGATGTTGATTGTGCATCAACATTCATTCTATTCAATTCCTTCTATTCTATTCATTCTATTCTATTCATTCTATTCTATTCATTCTATTCTATTCTATTCATTATATTCTATTCTATTCATTATATTCTATTCTATTCATTATATTCTATTCTATTCATTCTATTCTATTCATTCTATTCTATTCTATTCATTATATTCTATTCTATTCATTCTATTCTATTCATTCTATTCTATTCTATTCATTATATTCTATTCAAGTCCTTCTATACTATTCCTTCTATTCTATTCATTCATTCTATTCAATTCCTTCTATTCTATTCATTCATTCTATTATATTCCTTCTATTCTATTCCTTCTATTCTATTCCTTCTATTCTATTCCTTCTATTCTATTCATTCTATTCTATTCATTCTATTCTATTCATTCTATTCTATTCATTCATTCTATTCAATTCCTTCTATTCTATTCATTCATTCTATTATATTCCTTCTATTCTATTCCTTCTATTCTATTCCTTCTATTCTATTCCTTCTATTCTATTCATTCTATTATATTCATTCTATTCTATTCATTCTATTCTATTCTATTCATTATATTCTATTCAAGTCCTTCTATACTATTCCTTCTATTCTATTCATTCTATTCTATTCATTCTATTATATTCATTCTATTCTATTCATTCTATTCTATTCTATTCATTATATTCTATTCAAGTCCTTCTATACTATTCCTTCTATTCTATTCATTCATTCTATTCAATTCCTTCTATTCTATTCATTCTATTATATTCATTCTATTCTATTCATTCTATTCTATTCTATTCATTCTATTCTATTCAAGTCCTTCTATACTATTCCTTCTATTCTATTCATTCATTCTATTATATTCCTTCTATTCTATTCCTTCTATTCTATTCCTTCTATTCTATTCCTTCTATTCTATTCATTCTATTATATTCATTCTATTCTATTCATTCTATTCTATTCTATTCATTCTATTCTATTCTATTCATTATATTCTATTCAAGTCCTTCTATACTATTCCTTCTATTCTATTCATTCATTCTATTCAATTCCTTCTATTCTATTCATTCTATTCTATTCATTCTATTATATTCATTCTATTCTATTCATTCTATTCTATTCTATTCATTATATTCTATTCTATTCATTATATTCTATTCAAGTCCTTCTATACTATTCCTTCTATTCTATTCATTCATTCTATTCAATTCCTTCTATTCTATTCATTCTATTCTATTCATTCTATTATATTCATTCTATTCTATTCATTCTATTCTATTCTATTCATTATATTCTATTCTATTCATTATATTCTATTCAAGTCCTTCTATACTATTCCTTCTATTCTATTCATTCATTCTATTCAATTCCTTCTATTCTATTCATTCTATTATATTCATTCTATTCTATTCATTCTATTCTATTCTATTCATTCTATTATATTCTATTCATTATATTCTATTCAAGTCCTTCTATACTATTCCTTCTATTCTATTCATTCATTCTATTCAATTCCTTCTATTCTATTCATTCTATTATATTCATTCTATTCTATTCATTCTATTCTATTCTATTCATTATATTCTATTCTATTCATTATATTCTATTCAAGTCCTTCTATTCTATTCATTCTATTCTATTCATTCTATTCTATTCATTCTATTCTATTCTATTCATTATATTCTATTCATTCTATACTATTCATTCTATTCTATTCATTATATTCTATTCAAGTCCTTCTATACTATTCATTCTATTCTATTCATTATATTCTATTCAAGTCCTTCTATACTATTCATTCTATTCTATTCATTCTATTCTATTCATTATATTCAATTCCTTATAATATATTCCTTCTATTCTATACCTTCTATACTATTCATTCTATTCTATTCATTCTATACTATTCATTATATTCTGTTCATTCTATACTATTCATTATATTCTGTTCATTCTATACTATTCCTTCTATTCTATTCATTCTATTCTATTCATTCTATTATATTCCTTCTATTCTATTCATTCTATACTATTCATTCTATTATATTCCTTCTATTCTATTCATTCTATTCTATTCATTCTATTATATTCCTTCTATTCTATTCATTCTATACTATTCCTTCTATTCTATTATATTCATTCTATTCTAGTCATTCTATACTATTCATTCTATTCTATTCCTTCTATTCTATTCATTCTATTCTATTCATTCTATTCTATTCATTCTATTATATTCCTTCTATTCTATTCATTCTATACTATTCATTCTATTATATTCCTTCTATTCTATTCATTCTATTCATTCTATTCTATTCATTCTATTATATTCCTTCTATTCTATTCATTCTATACTATTCCTTCTATTCTATTATATTCCTTCTATTCTAGTCATTCTATTATATTATATTCATTCTATTCTAGTCATTCTATACTATTCATTCTATTATATTCCTTCTATTCTATTCATTCTATTCTATTCATTCTATTCTATTCATTCTATTATATTCCTTCTATTCTATTCATTCTATACTATTCATTCTATTATATTCCTTCTATTCTATTCATTCTATTCTATTCATTCTATTATATTCCTTCTATTCTATTCATTCTATACTATTCCTTCTATTCTATTATATTCATTCTATTCTAGTCATTCTATACTATTCATTCTATTCTATTCCTTCTATACTATTCATTATATTATATTCCTTCTATTCTATTCATTCTATACTATTCCTTCTATTCTATTATATTCCTTCTATTCTAGTCATTCTATACTATTCATTCTATTATATTCCTTCTATTCTATTCATTCTATTCTATTCATTCTATTCTATTCATTCTATTATATTCCTTCTATTCTATTCATTCTATTCTATTCATTCTATTATATTCCTTCTATTCTATTCATTCTATACTATTCCTTCTATTCTATTCCTTCTATTCTATTCCTTCTATTCTATTCATTCTATTCTAGTCATTCTATACTATTCATTCTATTATATTCCTTCTATTCTATTCATTCTATTCTATTCATTCTATTCTAGTCATTCTATACTATTCATTCTATTATATTCCTTCTATTCTATTCATTCTATTCTATTCATTCTATTCTATTCATTCTATTATATTCCTTCTATTCTATTCATTCTATACTATTCCTTCTATTCTATTCCTTCTATTCTATTCCTTCTATTCTATTCATTCTATTCTAGTCATTCTATACTATTCATTCTATTATATTCCTTCTATTCTATTCATTCTATTATATTCATTCTATTCTAGTCATTCTATACTATTCATTCTATTATATTCCTTCTATTCTATTCATTCTATTCTATTCATTCTATTCTATTCATTCTATTATATTCCTTCTATTCTATTCATTCTATTCTATTCATTCTATTATATTCCTTCTATTCTATTCATTCTATACTATTCCTTCTATTCTATTATATTCCTTCTATTCTAGTCATTCTATACTATCAATTATTTTCTGTTCATTCTATACTATTCCTTCCATTCTATTCATTTGTCGAACATCTCATTCCAAAATAATGGGCATTAATATGGAGTTGGTCCCCCTTTGCTGCTATAACAGCCTCCACTCTTCTGGGAAGGCTTTCCACTAGACGTTGGAACATTGCTGCGGGGACTTTCTTCCATTCAGCCACAAGAGCATTAGTGAGGTTGGTCGCTGATGTTGGGCGATTAGGACTGGCTCGCAGTCGGCATTCCAATTCATCCCAAATGTGTTCGATGGGGTTGAGGTCAGGGCTCTGTGCAGGCCAGTCAAGTTCTTCCACACCAATCTCGACAAACCATTTCTGTACGGACCTCGCTTTATGCATTTTGGCATTGTAATGCTGAAACAGGAAAAGGCCTTCCCCAAACTGTTGCCACAAAGTTGGAAGCACAGAATCATCTAGAATGTCATTGTATGCTGTAGCGTTAATATTTCCCTTCACTGGAACTAAGGGGCCTAGCCCGAACCATGACAAACAGCCCCAGACCATTATTCCTCATCCACCAAACTTTACAGCTGGCACTATGCATTGGGGCAGGTAGCGTTTCCAGAGTCCAGTGGCGGCAAGCTTTACACCACTCCAGCTGACGCTTGGCATTGAGCATGTTCTTAGGCTTGTGTGCGACTCCTCAGCCAGGAAACCCGTTTCAACCCAACGAACAGTTATTGTGCTGACGTATCTTCCAGAGGCAGTTTGGAACTCTGTATTGAGGGTGATTTTTACGTGCTATGCGCTTCAGCACTCGGCGGTCCCGTTCTGTGACCTTATGTGGCTTAAACTGAGCCGTTGTTGCTCCTAGACATTTCCACTTCACAATAACAGCACTTACAGTTGACCAGGGCAGAAATTTGACGAACTGACTTGTTGGAAAGGTAGCATCCTATGACGGTGGGGCCACGTTGAAAGTCACTGAGCTTAAGGACATGTTTGTCTATGGAGATTGCATGGCTGTGTGCTCGATTTTATACACCTGTCAGCAACGGGTGTGGCAGAAATAACCTAATCCACTTTGAAAAGGGTGTCCACGTACTCTAGTATATATAGTCCAGCTGTAGTGTTTACTCCTGCACGCCTGGAGAGCCAGGTTCCATTGAGGCAGGCTCAATCAAGCACAGATAAAGTTGATTGAAATGATCTCATAGTATTTTAACGTCGGTTTTGAAAGTATATGGTTAGGATTTAAACGGAGGAAGCGTTGGGTAGCTGGTGAGGAGAGGGGAGGTATCTGTCATTTATCAATGGATTATTATCTGCTAATGGGATCGTAGGCTAAATGAGAGACATTAGAGCAAAGACACAGAACATTGTAATGGGCTAGCTGGAGACGGTATCATTATATGGCTGCCATGGTGATGGTCAGTCTATATGATGGATGTCTTCTCGTCCCACTCCACAGGGATGCACACTTTATGGCAGCGTTCCAAATGAAACCCTATTCCCTAGTGCACTACTTTTGACCAGAGCCTGTGTATACATAGGGAAAGGGTGCCATTTGGGATGCAAACTATATCATCCCAATGAATAGGTTGGTTATGGGAAGTTGTGTGGGAAGGATATAGCCTATGACCCCCCCCCCCCCCCCCCCCCCCCCACAACACACAGGCACGCCCATGCATGCAAGCACCGTCACTCATTCACTGTCACAAACACACACATGCACACACACACACACGCGCACGCACGAAGTCGCACGCTTAAACATTTCTACTCATATGTCAGATCTCATTTCTGTGACTCTAGCACATCTCATATCTCTCATCAAAGTATGATCCCACTGAACCGAATGCGTAATAACGCAACAGATTAAATCAGATTGTATCTGCATTGTCTCAGTAGCAGCATGTTCTGGACAGGTTGTACCCATACCGTTGTTTAAATTCATATAATTTCCAGCTCGATAGAGTTTAGCCGAAGAACCTCTCGCCCGCCAGAGATGCGTTCGGAGAGAATATTCGATAAGGATGGATCCCGTTTTCATCATTTTACCTAAACGACAATATGTTGAGCTTAAAGTAACTACAAGTCTACCACCATTTAACTATACAACTCTACATTAAAATACCAGATCAGTTGGCAATGGGATGTGTAGCCTATGGATAAGTTGGATAACTAAACGTCCATGTTGCAATATGGGTGTAGTAGACTAAAACAAAGTGAAGGCTATTTACCTATCAGCAGACAACGCAGTCAGGGTAAAAACAGAAACTCCGACGGAGGTGAGTTGGATGAATGGTATGAGTTTACATCCAACTCTTCCGAAGAGCCACTCGTCCGCGAGGTACCGACTGGCATCCACCGGCGCGCAAGTAACCAGGAGGACCAAGTCTCCGAACGCGAGACTCGACATGAAGAGGTTGGGGACATTCCGCATGGATTTAGAGGAAGACAATGTCTTGATGAGGGTTATGTTACCGATTAGTCCCACGACAATGATGACTCCATAAATGGCAGTGATGGCGATGCTGATGTAGAACATAGATTGTACCGAAGTGGCCCCTGTGTGATTACCGTGGTGCGCCCATTTGGACACATTCTGGTACAAATCAAATTCTTGTGTAATATGAAAAGGTTCTTCGAAGGACATTCTCTCAACATCCCATGTCTTGTTTATAAAAGTTTAAATAAAATACGCTTCATTTGCCTTACTGATAGTCTCCAACTGGTGCGTAGAAAAATGCATTTCCACTTTGGAGAGTTTTACTCTGACGTAATAGGCTACATTTATATTATCCGATTTGAAAGTGTTCTTTCTTGGACGTCGTGCGCGGTCTAACTATAGTCCCCAATCCCAACACTGATTGAGGTGGGGTTGTATTGACTAGACCACGCGACTTCTACTGTTCTTTAAATGCGCGTGCGCAAAATGCACTTTTCTGTCCTCTTTCGCGCGCTGTGGGTCTGCGCTCTCTGTCAGCAGCGTCTCTCAAGAACGGAAAAAACATTTTTTCCGGGGACAGTCTTTTTATTAATTTAATTTTAGCATTTGTTTACAATGATACAAAACGCAACTGTCTAAATTAAAATGCAATACATATTGTAGTGTAGTTAGTAGTTTTGGTTTCCTGAGCTGAACTTGAACCTGCAACCTTGCAGCCATCCACTAATTTAACACCACAAAATTGACCTTTCAGTCAAAGACCCCATGGGAAAATCTCAATTGAATTTCTCCTCACATTCTCTCTCCTCTGACTTCATCCAATGGATTTTGAGAAGGAGGTGAGGAGAAAGGATGTGAGGAATCCAGAAAATGCAGTTGATTTTGTACCAAGGCTGTGGCACTACTTGAATGCACTATTATTGAGCTTATATAGACAACATATCATATGTGTGTATGATGGATTATGTATATTGATTGTATATTGATTGTGTATAATTGATTGTATATGATTGTGTGTAACTGATTGTGTACAATTGAGCTCATCATCCTATCCCCAGGGACATTGGTGTTCTCACTTAGATATAGGAGCTCTGGTGACACTGACACTGATTTCATATCAGCTGTGAGCTGGCAGCAAAAGTCTATGGAGAGGTGATAATACCCAACCATTATTTTTATTGAACCTTGTTTCATACAGGTTATACTCATTGACAAACAATCTCTTTTACTAGAGAGGGCATTAATGGTCCTAGGAAAAAATATGTTTACCCCTGTGGATGTGATGATGTTGGGGATTCATGTTTTGTGAGAGAGAGAGAGAGAGAGAGCGGGAGGAAGAGAGGGGGAGAGAGAGAGCGGGAGAGAGGGGCAGAGAGAGAGAGCGGGAGGGAGGGAGACAGGGGGAGAGGGGGAGAGAGAGAGCGAGAGAGAGAGAGAGCGAGAGAGAGAGAGAGAGAGAGAGAGAGAGAGAGAGAGAGAGAGAGAGAGAGAGAGAGAGAGAGAGAGATTAGAAAATAAAGTATCATCCATCAGGACATCTACCAGACCTCCAGCTGACACAGTGACCGTCTCAAGTGTGACATCACATCTTCTCAGAATGGAAGAACTGAAAAGCACAGTATGTGGGTCCTTCAAGGAGACCATGTCTTTCTCTCTCCATCTCTTCTTTAAGCCTTTCCACTGCCCACCATTAAAAGGTAAAACCACAATCCTTATTTTGATCAAATGGGTAAACATGTACACTACCGGTCAAAAGATTTAGAAAACCTACTCATTCAAGGGTTCTTCTTTACTTGTATTATTTTCGGCAGGTAGCCTAGTGGTTAGAGCCTTGGACTTGTAGCCGAAAGGTTGCAAGATCAAATCCTCGAGCTGACGAGGTAAAAATCTGTCGTTCTGCCCCTGAACAAGTCAGTTTACCCACTGTTCCTAGGCTGTCATTGAAAATAAGAATTTGTTCTTAAGTTCTTAACTGACTTGCCTAGTTAAATAAAGGTAAAATAAAAATGTAATTGTAGAATAATAGTGAAGACAAAACTATGAAATAACACATATGGAATCATGTAGTAACCAAAAAAGTGTTAAACAAATCAAAATATATTTTATATTTGAGATTGGTCAATTAGCCACCCTTTGCCTTGATTGCTCACTCTTGACACTCTCTTAACCAGCTTCACCTGGAATGCGTTTTCAACAGTCTTGAAGGACTTCCCACATACGCTGAGCACTTGTTGGCTGCTTTTCCTTTAGTCTGCGGTCCAACTCATCCCAAAGCATCTGAATTTGGTTAATGTCGGGACATTGTGGAGGGCATCTGACGCAGCACTCCATCTCTCACCTTCTGGTCAAATAGCCCTTCCGCAGCCTGGAGGTGTGTTGGGTCATTGTCCTGTTAAAAAACAAATGATAGTCCCACTATAACCAAACCAGATGGGATGGTGTATCGTCTTCAAGTTGGAACTAAAAATCTCAAATTTCGACTCCAGACCAAAGGACAGATTTCCACCAGTCTAATGTCCATTGCTCGTGTTTCTTGGCCCAAGCAAGTCTCTTCTTCTTATTGGTGTCCTTTAGTAATGGTTTCTTTGCAGCAATCTGACCACGAAGGCCTGATTCTGTCCTCTGAACAGTTGATGCTGAGATGTGTCTGTTACTTGAACTCTGTGAAATGTTTATTTGGGATGCAATTTCTGAGGCTGGTAACTCTAATGAACTTATCCTCTGCACCAGAGGTCACTCTAATGAACTTATCCTCTGCAGCAGAGGTAACTCTGGGTCTGCCTTTCCTGTGGCGGTCCTGATGAGAGCCAGTTTCATCATAGCAGAGGTAACTCTGGGTCTTCCTTTCCTGTGGCGGTCTTCATGAGAGACAGTTTCATCATAGCAGAGGTAACTCTGGGTCTTCCTTTCCTGTGGCGGTCCTGATGAGAGCCAGTTTCATCATAGCAGAGGTAACTCTGGGTCTTCCTTTCCTGTGGCGGTCCTGATGAGAGCCAGTTTCATCACAGCAGAGGTAACTCTGGGTCTTCCTTTCCTGTGGCGGTCCTGATGAGAGCCAGTTTCATCATAGCAGAGGTAACTCTGGGTCTTCCTTTCCTGTGGCGGTCCTGATGAGAGCCAGTTTCATCATAGCAGAGGTAACTCTGGGTCTTCCTTTCCTGTGGCGGTCCTGATGAGAGCCAGTTTCATCATAGCAGAGGTAACTCTGGGTCTTCCTTTCCTGTGGCGGTCCTGATGAGAGCCAGTTTCATCATAGCAGAGGTAACTCTGGGTCTTCCTTTCCTGTGGCGGTCCTGATGAGAGCCAGTTTCATCATAGCAGAGGTAACTCTGGGTCTTCCTTTCCTGTGGCGGTCCTGATGAGAGCCAGTTTCATCACAGCAGAGGTAACTCTGGGTCTTCCTTTCCTGTGGCGGTCCTGATGAGAGCCAGTTTCATCACAGCAGAGGTAACTCTGGGTCTTCCTTTCCTGTGGCGGTCCTGATGAGAGCCAGTTTCATCACAGCAGAGGTAACTCTGGGTCTTCCTTTCCTGTGGCGGTCCTGATGAGAGCCAGTTTCATCACAGCAGAGGTAACTCTGGGTCTTCCTTTCCTGTGGCGGTCCTGATGAGAGCCAGTTTCATCACAGCAGAGGTAACTCTGGGTCTTCCTTTCCTGTGGCGGTCCTGATGAGAGCCAGTTTCATCATAGCAGAGGTAACTCTGGGTCTTCCTTTCCTGTGGCGGTCCTGATGAGAGCCAGTTTCATCACAGCAGAGGTAACTCTGGGTCTTCCTTTCCTGTGGCGGTCCTGATGAGAGCCAGTTTCATCACAGCAGAGGTAACTCTGGGTCTTCCTTTCCTGTGGCGGTCCTGATGAGAGCCAGTTTCATCATAGCAGAGGTAACTCTGGGTCTTCCTTTCCTGTGGCGGTCCTGATGAGAGCCAGTTTCATCACAGCAGAGGTAACTCTGGGTCTTCCTTTCCTGTGGCGGTCCTGATGAGAGCCAGTTTCATCACAGCAGAGGTAACTCTGGGTCTTCCTTTCCTGTGGCGGTCCTGATGAGAGCCAGTTTCATCATAGTACTTGATGGTTTATGCAACAGCACTTGAAATGCTGCTGATTGACTGACCTTCATGTCTTAAAGTAATACTGTCATTTCTCTTTGCTTATTTGAGCTGTTCTTGCCATAATATGAGCTTGGTCTTTTACCAAATACTGCTGTAAAACTGCTGTAAAGCTCGCTGAGTATGTGTCCTTGCATTCATCCTCCTGGGATAAATATAGAGCTTGGTCATCATAGACTTTGGTTGGATTTAGTTTAGTGGTCAAGATTGATGGTTAGATACAGTTTATGCTGGGGACTGGGGAGAACGAAATGTCACCCAATCTCAAAACCTGCGTTTCCAACTGAGACAGGGAGAGCGGGACAAAAATGTTGCTCATTGTCTGTAAGAAAAGGAAGAGAGCACTTTTAAAGATGACATTTTACCAGACTGAGACTATCCCAAAAAATTGCTTATTGTCTGTAACAAATGGCATCTTGAAAACTGGCATTTCAAATTAGAGAAATACACTTTAATAAATGGGCTATTCATTGTTTAAATCATTTTTAATAAATTAACTATTCATTATTTAAATCAACTTTAATAAATCAACTTTTAATTATTTAAATCAACTTTGATAAATGGACTATTCCTTATTTAGTCATTATTCAACCAGTGACATCTGCAATAGACAGAGAGACAGATGAACACTTGGAAAGCTATTATTCTGTCATTCATTGACTGTGTTCTTCATTGAGGAATCTAAAATGTCGTCCAAATGTCAGCCATCCTACATTCTGGAGGGCTCCTTCCTCTAAGCACTAGAACTAATGCTAGTAGTTTGAAAATGTAAGTCGCAATTCAATTTTACCCCAATTATCCCCACCCATCTTCTAGCCAGCCTTTCCAAATAGCTGCCACATGTTGATTAAATGTCAACTGTTTTGTCAGTTCAGGAAGAACGTTCCTACACAAACGCTCAGCACTGAAGGAAGCTAATCAATGAAGACAAGATAACTGTGTTATAATTTATTTGTATTCCCCCCCACAGTGTTTTACCTTGGCTATTATTTCACATTGACAAAGGAGTTTCTATTCAATGTTGGCAAGCTAGCTGACTGATTAACTGACTGGCTGGCTGTGTGACTGACTGACTGGCGGGCTGGGTGGCTGACTGTCTGGCTGAGTGACTGTCTGGCTGAATGCAGAGGACTTCATTATCAAGCCAAGACATCAATGGCTACCATTTCTAGAATTGTGACTGAAGGACAAACATGAGTAATTACTCTGGTTTCCTAGAGTTAGGAGCCAAAAGACGGAGGCTGCCCCATGGTCAAACGTGTGAGAAAGTGAGAAAAGGCAGGAGGAAGTGAGGTGGCAGGAGTAGATGTGATGCGGTGTGAGGAAACAGGAAGAGGTGTGAGGTGTGAGGAAACAGGAAGAGGTATGAGGTGTGAGGAAACAGGAAGAGGTATGAGGTGTGAGGAAACAGGTGTAAAGAGGTATGAAGAGGCAAGAGGAGGTGTGAGGAGGTATGAAGAGGTATGAAGAGGTGTGAGGAGGCAGGAGGTATGAAGAAGCATGAGGAGGAGGTATGAAGAGGTATGAGGAGGTGTGAGGACACAGGAGGAGGTGTGAGGCAGGAGGTATGAAGAAGCATGAGGAGGAGGTATGAAGAGGTATGAGGAGGTGTGAGGACACAGGAAGAGGTATGAGGTGTGAGGAAACAGGAAGAGGTATGAGGTGTGAGGAAACAGGAAGAGGTATGAGGTGTGAGAACACAGGTGTAAAGAGGTATGAAGAGGCAGGAGGAGGTGTGAGGAGGTATGAAGAGGTATGAAGAGGTGTGAGGAGGCAGGAGGTATGAAGAAGTATGAGGTGTGAGGAGGCAGGAGGAGATATGAAGAAGTATGAGGAGGTGAGATGAGTTGTGTTAATCTTTAAATCAGTCTTAATATCAGCTCCTTATCCTCCTCTCAGCTCTGACTGACGATGGCTTTAGGAGGATACACACACACACACCACACACACACAGCTGTTCCCTGATCTCTGATGACTCACCACCATTGGAGAGGGAAACAACGGTCTGCTATCACAATCACATAGGCCATGTCCCCAATGGCACCCTATTCACTAGGGCTCTAGTCAAAAGTAGTACACTATGTAGGAAATAGGATATAATTTGGGACGCTGGTATAATCTCAATCAACTCTGAAATTGCTCTGCGGTGGATTTAAGCCTTTCAGTCTCATGTTGTCATTAGAGCATGGTCGATATCAAGTCACATCTAGAATGTCCATCTCCAGATGAAAACATTGACAAACTGCAGAGACAACAGTAAACAGGGGGAGACAGATTCCGCTCTAGTTTATAACCTACGTATAGATGCACTGAGGGTGCTGCTATATAGGATAAGGTTCAGCCACATCTCTCTCGATCTCTCTCTCTCTCTCTCTCTCTTACTGTCTCTCTCTCTCACACACACACACACACACACACACACACACACACACACACACACACACACACACACACACACACACACACACACACACACACACACACAGCTTGTATCCAGGTGATAGAGGATGAGCTCCTTCTGATTCAGGCCAGAACACCTCTACCTCACTACTAGAAACCCTCCGTGTGATCAGGCCAGAACACCTTTACCTCACTACTAGAAACCCTCCGTGTGATCAGGCCAGAACACACTACTAGAAACCCTCCGTGTGATCAGGCCAGAACACCTCTAACTCACTACTAGAAACCCTCCGTGTGATCAGGCCAGAACACACTACTAGAAACTCTGCGTGTGATCAGGCCAGAACACCTCTACCTCACTACTAGAAACCCTCCGTGTGATCAGGCCAGAACACCTCTACCTCACTACTAGAAACCCTCCGTGTGATCAGGCCAGAACACACTACTAGAAACCGATGCATGGAAAATGGCCCTCTATTCCTTTCACTATTCCTTTCTATTGCTCTGGTCACTATAAAGAGAACACCTTGCCATAATGGGACAAGAACAATAACAGAGAGAGAGAGAGGGGGAACAAGAAAATAAGGGTGTGTAGGTGTGTCTGTGTCAATTTGGCAGGGGGGAGGAGGTTACCTGTATGTGAGGGACTCTGTGCTGTGGAGATGACACACCCCTTTTCAAACCAGTCTGACTAGATGTAACGCTTCCCCAATTCTGACACATACACCCTTCCTGTTCCTGACTGAAACCTGACCAGTCTTTCCCACACACACGCTCCTCCCTCACCTTTAAGCTTGAATAAGTAAATAAGTAAATAAATATATATATATATATAATCATAGTGAAGGTGTTTCTCTCTCAGGGATTCTGGCACCACTGGTGAAAATACCATCTGTCCTCTCTCAATTCTGCACATTCAAACTACAGAAGAGAAGATAATCTATTTGCATTCAAAAAAGCATTTGTTTCTTATGGCTGTTGGTCAGAGTTAGTCACTGCAAGTGCATACAAGTTTCTCTTGACAAAGTGTAGAGTTAATGTTGCAAAAGGTTAGTCTTGTGAGAGAAACAAAATAACAGGGCATGTACCGACAAGATAAGAGTGCGGGCAGAGAATGCTACCTGCAAAATATTGACGTTCTGATTGGCAGATAACAACGTCACTCATTTTGAAGTCCTGTTCGCAGCCAGGAAAGCACTTAGCACAAGTTTTGGTACTCAGCCTAGTGAGCCTTCTACCTGGCCAAGGTGTTGTCCGCGGTCCCTAGCCTACAAAAAACACCGCAGGTGACCGGAGAGGTCGTAACTGTTACTGATCGATGATGGCCTCGCAGAAAGGGACGTTTGCTGGCGTTTTACTTTGTCTCGGTGAGTTTACTGATCTTATATAATTTCATAAATGTCTCTGTGCTATACAACAAGAGCCACACCCATGTGTTTTTTTTAGTCATGTATATGGTATCGGTGTGGCGTCGCCTCACGTGTTCAACTCATCTTGTTTTGTACAAATTGGTAGAACAGGATGCACTTAACGTATATCAAAAAGCAGAAAGTAAAATAATGCAATACATTTAGTATTTACTGCCTGGCGTCCAGAGAGAAGAAACAGAGAGCAACATCATTTAAAAAACATTTAGTCTGTTGATGCACCTGTGCGTCAATCTAAGTAACAGAATAAAACAATCCCCATCAGAATCCATCCCATTTAAACTAGAGATATCAGTTTTCTTGCAATGAACGACCACTATGGAAAGGGGAGACTCTCACGAACACGATGGTATTCTCTGTTTTGGACTATTTATTTTACCTTTCATTTAACTAGGCAAGTCCGTTAAGAACAAATTATTATTTACAATGATGGCCTACCCTGACCAAACCCTCCCCAAACCTGGACAACGCTGGACCAATTGTGAGCAGTCCTATGGGACTCCCCATCACAGCTGGTTGTGATACAGCCCGGGATCGAACCCGGGTCTGTAGTGACGCCTCTAGCACTGCGATGCAGTGCCTTAGACCGCCTGGACTAGTCTCAAGATAACCCATACAAACCAATGGAGGTGGTTTTGCTCCAACAAATATATTCACACACAAAATCTACAATATAGAGATATTGCTTTCTTATCTCCTAGGTATAGGATGAGAGACTTTAAAACCTTATTCCTTTCTTATCTCCTAGGTATAGGATGAGACACTTTAAAACCTTATTCCTTTCTTATCTCCTAGGTATAGGATGAGACACTTTAAAACCTTATTCCTTTCTTATCTCCTAGGTATAGGATGAGACACTTCAAAACCTTATTGCTTTCTTATCTCCTAGGTATAGGATGAGACACTTTAAAACCTTATTCCTTTCTTATCTCCTAGGTATAGGATGAGACACTTCAAAACCTTATTCCTTTATGATTCATTTTTTGACTGTCTTTTTTTTGCCATTTATGAATACTATTCAATGTGTTTCTATGGGCTATAGTAGTAAAGGCCAAATTCAATATTTTATCAAATATATGTATTTTTATTTTATTTTAGGGGTCCTAAAATTCTAAATCCAATAGCTAAATGATCCATGGTATGACCATATTAAAACAATTCCATATGTTAGTTTAGTACTCTAACCCTAGTAGCTAACCCTAACCTTAGTAGCTAACCCTAACCCTAGTAGCTAACCCTAGTAGCTAACCCTAACAGCTAACCCTAATCCTAGTAGCTAACCCTAACCCTAGTAGCTAACCCTAGTAGCTAACCCTAACCCTAGTAGCTAACCCTAACCCTAGTAGCTAACCCTAGTAGCTAACCCTAGTAGCTAACCCGCACCCTAGTAGCTAACCCTAGTAGCTAACCCTAACCCTAGTAGCTAACCCTAGTAGCTAACCCTAACCCTAGTAGCTAACCCTAACCCTAGTAGCTAACCCGCACCCTAGTAGCTAACCCTAGTAGCTAACCCTAGTAGCTAACCCTAGTAGCTAACCCGCACCCTAGTAGCTAACCCTAGTAGCTAACCCTAGTAGCTAACCCTAGTAGCTAACCCTAACCCTAGTAGCTAACCCTAACCATTTGGTGTTAATGCCTTAACAATTTGGAGTTAATTCCTGAACTTAACCCTAACCTTAAATTCAGAGTTATGCCTAAACTTAACCTTAAACACTTAGAAATGTGACATTTGAGAAACATGGATGAAGCTGTAATTCTGATGAGAGGGCTGATAGTTAGAGAGTGCTGGATGACACAAGCAGGAGAGGTGCCCAACCCTAAACACTT
Source organism: Oncorhynchus mykiss (assembly GCF_057628025.1). NCBI lineage: Eukaryota > Metazoa > Chordata > Actinopteri > Salmoniformes > Salmonidae > Oncorhynchus > Oncorhynchus mykiss. Next base: position 14,932,350 of record NC_143039.1, read on the forward strand.
TGCATTCCCACTGGAGGACAACAGCCTCCATATGAATCCATGTGAAAACTAATGCTTTGTATTTTTCCAGTCATGTAAATCATGCTGTAGTATTTATATAATAGTGTCCGTCGGTGTGGTTAGAATGTCCGCCCTGAGATTGGCAGATTGGCTGTTTGATATCTGGCTGTGTCGTCCCGACGACTGTAATGGGAGCATTGAGGTGATTGGGTGTTTGATATCTGGCTGTGTCGTCCCGAAGACTGTAATGGGAGCATTGAGGTGATTGGGTGTTTGATATCTGGCTGTGTCGTCCTGAAGACTGTAATGGGAGCATTGAGGTGATTGGGTGTTTGATATCTGGCTGTGTCGTCCCGACGACTGTAATGGGAGCATTGAGGTGATTGGGTGTTTGATATCTGGCTGTGTCGTCCCGACGACTGTAATGGGAGCATTGAGGTGATTGGGTGTTTGATATCTGGCTGTGTCGTCCCGACGACTGTAATGGGAGCATTGAGGTGATTGGGTGTTTGATATCTGGCTGTGTCGTCCCGACGACTGTAATGGGAGCATTGAGGTGATTGGGTGTTTGATATCTGGCTGTGTCGTCCCGACGACTGTAATGGGAGCATTGAGGTGATTGGGTGTTTGATATCTGGCTGTGTCGTCCCGACGACTGTAATGGGAGCATTGAGGTGATTGGGTGTTTGATAAATGGCTGTGTCGTCCCGACGACTGTAATGGGAGCATTGAGGTGATTGGGTGTTTGATATCTGGCTGTGTCGTCCCGACGACTGTAATGGGAGCATTGAGGTGATTGGGTGTTTGATATCTGGCTGTGTCGTCCCGACGACTGTAATGGGAGCATTGAGGTGATTGGGTGTTTGATATCTGGCTGTGTCGTCCCGACGACTGTAATGGGAGCATTGAGGTGATTGGGTGTTTGATATCTGGCTGTGTCGTCCCGACGACTGTAATGGGAGCATTGAGGTGATTGGGTGTTTGATATCTGGCTGTGTCGTCCCGACGACTGTAATGGGAGCATTGAGGTGATTGGGTGTTTGATAAATGGCTGTGTCGTCCCGACGACTGTAATGGGAGCATTGAGGTGATTGGGTGTTTGATATCTGGCTGTGTCGTCCCGACGACTGTAATGGGAGCATTGAGGTGATTGGGTGTTTGATATCTGGCTGTGTCGTCCCGACGACTGTAATGGGAGCATTGAGGTGATTGGGGGTTTGATATCTGGCTGTGTCGTCCCGACGACTTTAATGGGAGCATTGAGGTGATTGGGGGTAAGGCCCTGCCATCCGTAAGTGTCCTGTCCAAAGGGTTGTACTTATGAAAACAGTTCTGTCTTGCACAAGCCAAGGTGCAAGGCTTCTCACTCCCTTACTCCCTTACTGTCAGTGGGTGTAACCCGTCCTCTAGTTTCTAAAGCACTGTCATAACGGAGGACAACATAATAAGCCTGTCGGCGCTATGACATTACCTGTGTGGGTTTATATTGCTGCAGTGCGAGGCTGTCCTCTGTACACCAGCACACCCTTTATCTAAGATGACTGCTAAACCTAGATTCCAGAAGTCCATTAAGCCACATACCCTGGCTGCAATTCTGAGTGCAATGTGGGGGGGGGGTAAAGAAGGTTGTGGGGGGGGGGGGGGGGGGGGGGGGGGTAAAGAAGGTTGTGGTGAAATAAATGGGGAACTGAGAGCTGTCAGTGTAGCTAGCATGCTAACCTTATCTAGCTAGCTAATGTTATGTCGTTGTTGCATTATTTTACACCTTATTCACCTTATTCAATAAGATGAACCGCTGGCTAGCCTGGTTCTGGAGCTGGATTTGTCAGAAGCATTTAGGGAAAACTTCACCCCAGATTGAAACCACTGTCTTTGACTTTGTCATCTATTGTTCTCTCCAAAGTGTTGGCATCTTACATAAGAGACATGAGTTTTTCTACATTGTAATGAACATGGTGCAACCTTGTGTTGGCAGGCTTCGGCCGAAGTACTGCAAAGCCAAGTCGGCCCGTGCTTATGGTTCTCACAGGGGAAGTGAAGTGATAGGCTACAATGACTTCATGATGCACGTCTCAAATGACATGTAACGACAAAATGGATAAACCTGTTTCTTTAATTATCTTTTGCTGGTGCATGTTCAATGTAGCAATAAGGTACGAGGAGGTGTGTTATATGCCCAACTCCATGTTGTTTTTCGTGCATGGACACAGCCCTTAGCCGTGGTATATTGGCCAAACACCACATACCCCCGAGGTGCCTTATTGCTATTATAAGCTGGTTACAGTACCAACGTAATAAGAGAAGTAAAATGACATGTTTCAGCATTCAGGGCTGGAACCATCCAGTTTATAAAATAGGACAGACGCTTGTGGTTTCTAGCTGCACCAATCAGCAGTGAAGCGTGTCGTCGTGAAGCAACACTTCATGCAATTATAGCATTTATAAAACGGTCAGTTCCTATCTCTCACTCTCTCACTATAATATATACTATTTTAATACGGATCATTTTCTGGAAACAATGAAAAGTGGAGGTGCAAAAACCTTAGTTCCTCCCTGTTTTAATTTGCTCCTTGGCTCAGGTGGCCAGGTGTATGCTACGGAGAAAAGCTGCTTGGCTCAGGTGGCCAGGTGTATGTTACAGAGAAAAGCTGCTTGGCTCAGGTGGCCAGGTGTATGTTACAGAGAAAAGCTGCTTGGCTCAGATGGCCAGGTGTATGTTACAGAGAAAAGCTGCTTGGCTCAGGTGGCCAGGTGTATGTTACGGAGAAAAGCTGCTTGGCTCAGGTGGCCAGGTGTATGTTATGGAGAAAAGCTGCATGGCTCAGGTGGCCAGGTGTATGCTAAGGAGAAAAGCTGCATGGCTCCATGGCTCAGGTGGCCAGGTGTGTGTTACGGAGAAAAGCTGCTTGGCTCAGGTGGCCAGGTGTATGCTAAGGAGAAAAGCTGCATGGCTCAGGTGGCCAGGTGTATGTTACGGAGAAAAGCTGCATGGCTCAGGTGGCCAGGTGTATGTTACAGAGAAAAGCTGCATGGCTCAGGTGGCCAGGTGTATGTTACAGAGAAAAGCTGCATGGCTCAGGTGGCCAGGTGTATGTTACAGAGAAAAGCTGCATGGCTCAGGTGGCCAGGTGTATGCTACAGAGAAAAGCTGCATGGCTCAGGTGGCCAGGTGTATGTTACGGAGAAAAGCTGCTTGGCTCAGGTGGCCAGGTGTATGTTACGGAGGAAAGCTGCTTGGCTCAGGTGGCCAGGTGTATGTTACGGAGGAAAGCTGCATGGCTCAGGTGGCCAGGTGTATGTTACGGAGAAAAGCTGCTTGGCTCAGGTGGCCAGGTGTATGCTACAGAGAAAAGCTGCATGGCTCAGGTGGCCAGGTGTATGTTACGGAGGAAAGCTGCTTGGCTCAGGTGGCCAGGTGTATGCTACAGAGAAAAGCTGCATGGCTCAGGTGGCCAGGTGTATGTTACGGAGAAAAGCTGCTTGGCTCAGGTGGCCAGGTGTATGTTACGGAGGAAAGCTGCTTGGCTCAGGTGGCCAGGTGTATGTTACGGAGGAAAGCTGCATGGCTCAGGTGGCCAGGTGTATGTTACGGAGGAAAGCTGCTTGGCTCAGGTGGCCAGGTGTATGTTACAGAGAAAAGCTGCATGGCTCAGGTGGCCAGGTGTATGTTACGGAGGAAAGCTGCTTGGCTCAGGTGGCCAGGTGTATGCTACAGAGAAAAGCTGCATGGCTCAGGTGGCCAGGTGTATGTTACGGAGAAAAGCTGCTTGGCTCAGGTGGCCAGGTGTATGTTACGGAGGAAAGCTGCTTGGCTCAGGTGGCCAGGTGTATGTTACGGAGGAAAGCTGCTTGGCTCAGGTGGCCAGGTGTATGTTACGGAGGAAAGCTGCTTGGCTCAGGTGGCCAGGTGTATGTTACGGAGGAAGAACTTTGCAGATGTTTCTGATTAATATACAATGCCATGCTGTTGGGTGGTTACATTGAAATAAAACCCAGCGCTGACAATAAATGTAGACTGGAAAGTATTAGCATGTTATGTCCTATTGGGGAAACACAGCTCTGACAATAAATGTAGACTGGAAAGTATTAGCATGTTATGTCCTATTGGGGAAACCCAGCGCTGACAATAAATGTAGACTGGAAAGTATTAGCATGTTATGTCCTATTGGGGAAACACAGCGCTGACAATAAATGTAGACTGGAAAGTATTAGCATGTTATGTCCTATTGGGGAAACACAGCGCTGACAATAAATGTAGACTGGAAAGTATTAGCATGTTATGTCCTATTGGGGAAACCCAGCGCTGACAATAAATGTAGACTGGAAAGTATTAGCATATTATGTCCTATTGGGGAAACCCAGCGCTGACAATAAATGTAGACTGGAAAGTATTAGCATGTTATGTCCTATTGGGGAAACACAGCTCTGACAATAAATGTAGACTGGAAAGTATTAGCATATTATGTCCTATTGGGGAAACACAGCGCTGACAATAAATGTAGACTGGAAAGTATTAGCATGTTATGTCCTATTGGGGAAACACAGCTCTGACAATAAATGTAGACTGGAAAGTATTAGCATATTATGTCCTATTGGGGAAACACAGCGCTGACAATAAATGTAGACTGGAAAGTATTAGCATATTATGTCCTATTGGGGAAACACAGCGCTGACAATAAATGTAGACTGGAAAGTATTAGCATGTTATGTCCTATTGGGGAAACACAGCTCTGACAATAAATGTAGACTGGAAAGTATTAGCATGTTATGTCCTATTGGGGAAACACAGCTCTGACAATAAATGTAGACTGGAAAGTATTAGCATGTTATGTCCTATTGGGGAAACACAGCTCTGACAATAAATGTAGACTGGAAAGTATTAGCATGTTATGTCCTATTGGGGAAACACAGCTCTGACAATAAATGTAGACTGGAAAGTATTAGCATGTTATGTCCTATTGGGGAAACCCAGCGCTGACAATAAATGTAGACTGGAAAGTATTAGCATGTTATGTCCTATTGGGGAAACACAGCTCTGACAATAAATGTAGACTGGAAAGTATTAGCATGTTATGTCCTATTGGGGAAACCCAGCGCTGACAATAAATGTAGACTGGAAAGTATTAGCATGTTATGTCCTATTGGGGAAACCCAGCGCTGACAATAAATGTAGACTGGAAAGTATTAGCATGTTATGTCCTATTGGGGAAACCCAGCGCTGACAATAAATGTAGACTGGAAAGTATTAGCATGTTATGTCCTATTGGGGAAACCCAGCGCTGACAATAAATGTAGACTGGAAAGTATTAGCATGTTATGTCCTATTGGGGAAACCCAGCGCTGACAATAAATGTAGACTGGAAAGTATTAGCATGTTATGTCCTATTGGGGAAACACAGCTCTGACAATAAATGTAGACTGGAAAGTATTAGCATGTTATGTCCTATTGGGGAAACCCAGCGCTGACAATAAATGTAGACTGGAAAGTATTAGCATGTTATGTCCTATTGGGGAAACACAGCGCTGACAATAAATGTAGACTGGAAAGTATTAGCATGTTATGTCCTATTGGGGAAACCCAGCACTGACAATAAATGTAGACTGGAAAGTATTAGCATGTTATGTCCTATTGGGGAAACACAGCGCTGACAATAAATGTAGACGGGAAAGTATTAGCATGTTATGTCCTATTGGGGAAACACAGCGCTGACAATAAATGTAGACTGGAAAGTATTAGCATGTTATGTCCTATTGGGGAAACACAGCGCTGACACGGAAATATCCAATGTCCCCACTTCAAGCCTAAATATATCATACTTTGAATAAAACAATGACTTCTTGAATTATTGTGCAACATCATGGGAATCGTCTTTCAGTTGAAAAAAAATAATTCCGTTCTTGTGGTACTTTAAGGTTTCCTCTCCTTGAAGTTGGTGGCAGCTCATTTGCCATTAGTTTTAGTGTTACAAAGCACTTCATTTTAACAGTGTTCACCTCCTACAGCTCTATACGTCAGTGTCTGTAAAACCTGTCTTCCTGTTTCTTCCTGTCTGTCTCTCTCTGTCCCAGTCGTGTCCATGACTGTAGCTTTAGAGGTGTCCATCCCTCAGCAGTCCTATGAGTTCGCCAGGGGAGACAACATCACTATACCATGCAGCTTCAAACCCAAGAACCCAATCAACAATCTGGTCGTCATATCCTGGTTGGCTGAAGCAGACAAACCCGGAGAGCCAGAGGTAATAAACCAACCAGAAATCACTCTGATCAGCTCTTTTACATTCAGTGGGTTTAAACTATTGATCCCCTTGATAAAGATGAGCAATGATTGGGACATTTTTATACTACAGTTGTGCAGAGAAAGTGATTTGACTTAACAAGTAATTCATTCCCCCAAGAAGTTAGGGGTCAAAATTAACACCCTTAAATATTGTTATAAATACAGTAGTTTTTGGGTCCCATATTCCGTACAGACATAATGACTACACCTAGTTTGTTGGATGCATTTGCAGTTAGTTTTTCAGATTATTTTGTGCCCAATCGAAATGAATGGTAAATAATGTATCGTGTCATTTTGGAGTCACTTTTATTGTAAAATAAGAATAGAAAATGTTTCTGAACAAATCTACATTAACGTGGATGCTTCCATGGTTACGGATAATTCTGCATGAATAGTGAATAATGATGAGTGAGGAAGTTAGAGGATCAAAGATCCTACCCCCAAGACAGCCTAAACTCTCACCATTACCAATAACAGGGGAGGTTAGCATTGGTGCTTCCATGTTGTTGTTGACATTGTTGTTTCCAGGTGTCCGTCCTTACCTCCTACTCTACTGGTGACGTGGACATCAGTGACAGGTATGAAGGAAGAGCTTCCCTGGAGCAGGACATAGCTAAAGGAGTAGCCAACCTGAAGCTCTCCTCCATCGGTCTCCAGGACAACCGACAATTCGAGTGTCGGGTCGCCATCCCCAAGGATGACAAGGGTCAGCTGGCTGACACCACCCGTTTGGTGGTCCTGGGTAAAAAACAACAACAATGACTCCCGTAGAATATTCCATAATAAACCGTAGAATTTAGCTTTGTTTCCGCTTTATTCCATAATAAACCTTAGAAATTAGATTTGTTCCGCTTTATTCCATAATAAACCTTAGAAATCCGTAAAGTGTCGATGATTACTGTTTAACTTAACGTTGCAAAACATATTGTGTCCACAGTGGCTCCCTCTGTGCCTGTCTGTAAGGTCGATGGGAAGGCAGAGTACTTCCAGAACATCAGTCTCACCTGTCAGTCTGAAGAGGGCTCTCCTCTTCCTACCTACAAGTGGCAGGGCTACGACGTCAGAAACATGCCCCGAGCACCTGCACCCAGGACAACAGACAGTATGTAGTGTCTGTGTGTGCTTGTTAATCTTCACTTGATATGACCTTGACTATGACCTTGACTATGACCTTGACTATGACCTTGAATATGACCTTGACTCCTGACCTAACAGGTTGTCTCTGTCTCTTCCAGAGGATGGTGTCCTGTCTCTCTTCAACCTCACCATGGAATCCTCAGGATACTACGTCTGTACCTCCACTAATAAGATCCGCAGTGCCAAATGCAACCTGACGCTGTCCGTCATGCCACGTGAGTGCACAATACGAGACTGCTGAGCTAAAGCTTAGGCATTATCTCTGGGAGCTAACACAAATGTTCAGATCTGAGGCAATGTAACCATCACATGAGGATGGTCCTGTAACAGGATACAGACAGACACATTTTATCAATAGACAATTCTCTCCTCCTCTCATGCTCCTCCTCTCATGCTCCTCCTCTCATGCTCATCCTCTCATGCTCCTCCTCTCATGCTCCTCCTCTCATGCTCCTCCTCTCATGCTCATCCTCTCATGCTACACCTCTTCTCTCATGCTCCTCCTCTCCTCTCATGCTCCTCCTCGCCTCTCCGACCCGACTCTCCTCCTCACCTCGCTCCTCTTCACCTCGCATCTCCTCTCCACTCCTCCTCTTCACTTCTCGCCACCTCCTCCTCGCCTTGCCTCCTCCTCGCCCTTCCTCCTCCTCGCCCTTCCTCCTCCTCGCCCTTCCTCCTCCTCGCCCTTCCTCCTCTCCACTTCGCCTCTCCACTTCGCCTCTCCACTTTGCCTCTCCACTTCGCCTCTCCTCTCCACTTCGCCTCTCCTCTCCATTTCGCCTCTCCTCTCCACTTCGCCTCTCCTCTCCACTTCGCCTCTCCTCTCCACTTTGCCTCTCCTCTCCACTTCGCCTCGCCTCTCCTCTCCACTTCGCCTCGCCTCTCCTCTCCACTTCGCCTCCTCTCCACTTCGCCTCTCCTCTCCACTTCGCCTCTCCTCTCATGCTCGCCTCTCCTCTTCTCACCAACTCTCCTCACCTCTTCTCTTCTCCTTCTCACCTCTCCTTCTCACCTCTCTCCTTCTCACCTCTCTCCTTCTCACCTCTCTCCTTCTCACCTCTCTCCTTCTCACCTCTCTCCTTCTCACCTCTCTCCTTCTCACCTCTCTCCTTCTCACCTCTCTCCTTCTCACCTCTCTCCTTCTCACCTCTCCTCTTCTCACCTCTTCTCCTCTCCTTCTCCCCTCTCCTTCTCCCCTCTCCTTTTCCCCTCTCCTTCTCACCTCTCCTCACCTCTCCTTCTCACCTCTCCTCACCTCTCCTTCTCACCTCTCCTCACCTCACCTTCTCACCTCTTTTCCTCTTCTCACCTCTTTTCCTCTCCTCACCTCTTTTCCGCTCCTCACCTCTCCTTCTCACCTCTCCTCACCTTCTCACCTCTCCTCACCTCTCCTCACCTCTCCTCACCTCTCCTCTCCTTTCCTCTTCTCACCTCTTTTCCTCTTCTCACCTCTTTTCCTCTTCTCACCTCTTTTCCTCTTCTCACCTCTTTTCCTCTCCTCACCTCACCTCTCCTCACCTCTCCTTCTCACCTCTCCTCCTCTCCTCACCTCCTCTCCTCACCTCTCCTCACCTCTCCTCCTCCCCTCACCTCTCCTCTCCTCTCCTCCTCTCCTCACCTCTCCTCACCTCACCTCTCCTCACCTCTCCTTCTCACCTCTCCTCCTCTCCTCACCTCCTCTCCTCACCTCTCCTCACCTCTCCTCCTCCCCTCACCTCTCCTCTCCTCTCCTCCTCTCCTCACCTCTCCTCACCTCACCTCTCCTCACCTCTCCTTCTCACCTCTCCTCCTCTCCTCACCTCCTCTCCTCACCTCTCCTCACCTCTCCTCCTCCCCTCACCTCTCCTCTCCTCTCCTCCTCTCCTCACCTCTCCTCACCTCTCCTCTCCTCACCTCTCCTCTCCTCTCCTCCTCTCCTCACCTCTCCTCTCCTCACCTCTCCTCTCCTCACCTCTCCTCTCCTCTCCTCACCTCTCCTCTCCTCTCCTCTCCTCCTCTCCTCTCCTCTCCTCTCCTCTCCTCTCCTCTCCTCACGTCCCTCACCTCTCCTTCTCACCTCTCCTCTCCTCACCTCACCTCTCCTCACCTCTCCTCTCCTCACCTCTCCTCACCTCTCCTCTCCTCTCCTCACCTCTCCTCTCCTCTCCTCACCTCTCCTCTCCTCTCCTCCTCTCCTCACCTCTCCTCTCCTCACCTCTCCTCTCCTCCTCTCCTCACCTCACCTTCTCACCTCTTTTCCTCTTCTCACCTCTTTTCCTCTCCTCACCTCTTTTCCTCTCCTCATCTCTCCTTCTCACCTCTCCTCACCTTCTCACCTCTCCTCACCTCTCCTCACCTCTCCTCACCTCTCCTCACCTCTCCTCACCTCTCCTCACCTCTCCTCTCCTTTCCTCTTCTCACCTCTTTTCCTCTTCTCACCTCTTTTCCTCTCCTCACCTCTCCTTCTCACCTCTCCTCTCCTCACCTCTCCTCACCTCTCCTCTCCTCACCTCTCCTCTCCTCACCTCTCCTCACCTCTCCTCTCCTCTCCTCATCTCTCCTTCTCACCTCTCCTCACCTTCTCACCTCTCCTCACCTCTCCTCACCTCTCCTCACCTCTCCTCACCTCTCCTCACCTCTCCTCTCCTTTCCTCTTCTCACCTCTTTTCCTCTCCTCACCTCTCCTTCTCACCTCTCCTCCTCTCCTCACCTCTCCTCTCCTCTCCTCCTCTCCTCACCTCTCCTCTCCTCACCTCTCCTCTCCTCTCCTCCTCTCCTCACCTCTCCTCACCTCTCCTCACCTCTCCTCTCCTCCTCTCCTCACCTCTCCTCTCCTCACCTCTCCTCACCTCTCCTCTCCTCCTCTCCTCTCCTCACCTCTCCTCTCCTCTCCTCCTCTCCTCACCTCTCCTCACCTCTCCTCACCTCTCCTCTCCTCTCCTCCTCACCTCTCCTCTCCTCTCCTCCTCTCCTCACCTCTCCTCTCCTCACCTCTCCTCACCTCTCCTCTCCTCACCTCTCCTCACCTCTCCTCTCCTCCTCTCCTCACCTCTCCTCTCCTCTCCTCTCCTCACCTCTCCTCTCCTCTCCTCTCCTCTCCTCTCCTCTCCTCTCCTCCTCTCCTCACCTCTCCTCTCCTCTCCTCTCCTCTCCTCTCCTCCTCTACTCACCTCTCCTCTCCTCACCTCTCCTCTCCTCCTCTCCTCACCTCTCCTCACCTCTCCTCACCTCTCCTCACCTCTCCTCACCTCTCCTCTCCTCTCCTCTCCTCACCTCTCCTCTCCTCACCTCTCCTCCTCTCCTCACCTCTCCTCTCCTCACCTCTCCTCTCCTCTCCTCCTCTCCTCACCTCACCTCTCCTCTCCTCACCTCTCCTCTCCTCTCCTCTCCTCCTCTACTCATCTCTCCTCTCCTCCTCTCCTCTCCTCTCCTCTCCTCTCCTCTCCTCTCCTCTCCTCTCCTCTCCTCTCCTCTCCTCTCCTCTCCTCTCCTCTCCTCACCTCTTTTCCTCTTCTCACCTCTTTTCCTCTTCTCACCTCTCCTCTTCCATTTCTCATCCATCTTCCTCTCCTCACCTCTCCTCCTCATCTCACCTCACCTCTTCACCACCTCTCTCTCCTGTAGCGTCTATGGCCCTGGGTTCAACAGCGGGTATCATTGGCGGCGTTGTGGTTGGTGTTCTGGTGCTGCTCATCATCCTCATCTACTGCTGCTGCTGCAGGAAGAAGAAGGACAAAGCAGAGGAGTACGCTATGGGGTATGTATGGTCTGTCACACACACACACACACACACACACCATGAGAACTGAGATGGTGAGAACAGACAGTGTGCTGAGTCTCCTGTCCACTGATATGTCCTCAGGGTTCCAGAGGGGGAGGAGTTCCACGACGACAAACCCGTGGTGAACGGCGAGGTTCGCCAGACGCGCAGCAAGGAAGGCGACGATGAAGACCACCCACCCAAGATCGTGGACCGTCGCGACCAGTACAAGGAACGCAGCGAGAAGGACTACGATGACCGCCGCAGCGACTACGATGACCGCCGCGAGCGCCACGATGACCGCCGCAGCGACTACGATGACCGCCGCGAGCGCCACGATGACCGCCGCAGCGACTACGATGACCGCCGCGAGCGCCACGATGACCGCAGGGACCAGGACGACCGCTACTCTGACCGCCGTGACCGGTACGACCGCGATCGTGTTTACGATGAACGCAGTGACGGCGGACGGTACAGTGATCGTTATGATGAGCCCTACGATGATCGGGACAGACCTCCCAGTGTACCGGCCAATAAACCTACTAAGCCTTTGTTACTGTAATTTAATTATGCCATTGTGTTTTCCCATCGTATGAACTCATATTGTTAATCAGATATAATAAAACAGAGTATAAGTTTACTTAGTTACAGTTCCATTTAAAATCATTTGTTCAGTCATTTAATCATAATTTTACCAACAGCCTTCTAAAAATAGAATAGATTAGAGCCACTTAATGTTTCCCACAACTTGTTTTTGGTTGAAAATATAAATAATATTATAAACATAGTAGCTGCTGTAGGTCAGACTTCACAAAGGGCCTAGCTGCCAGGCTGAACTCGGTCACATCAATAACAGGACGACAGTAACACAACGAAGTAAAGCCTGTAGGTCAGACTTCACAAAGGGCCTAGCTGCCAGGCTGAACTCGGTCACATCAATAACAGGACGACAGTAACACAACGAAGTAAAGCCTGTAGGTCAGGCTTCACAAAGGGCCTAGCTGCCAGGCTGAACTCGGTCACATCAATAACAGGACGACAGTAACACAACGAAGTAAAGCCTGTAGGTCAGGGATCATCAAAGGGCCTAGCTGTCAGGCTGAACTCGGTCACATCAATAACAGGACGACAGTAACACAACGAAGTAAAGCCTGTAGGTCAGACTTCACAAAGGGCCTAGCTGCCAGGCTGAACTCGGTCACATCAATAACAGGACGACAGTAACACAACGAAGTAAAGCCTGTAGGTCAGGCTTCACAAAGGGCCTAGCTGCCAGGCTGAACTCGGTCACATCAATAACAGGACGACAGTAACACAACGAAGTAAAGCCTGTAGGTCAGGGATCACAAAGGGCCTAGCTACCAGGCTGAACTCGGTCACATCAATAACAGGACGACAGTAACACAACGAAGTAAAGCCTGTAGGTCAGGGATCACAAAGGGCCTAGCTGCCAGGCTGAACTCGGTCACATCAATAACAGGACGACAGTAACACAACGAAGTAAAGCCTGTAGGTCAGGGATCACAAAGGGCCTAGCTGCCAGGCTGAACTCGGTCACATCAATAACAGGACGACAGTAACACAACGAAGTAAAGCCTGTAGGTCAGGGATCACAAAGGGCCTAGCTACCAGGCTGAACTCGGTCACATCAATAACAGGACGACAGTAACACAACGAAGTAAAGCCTGTAGGTCAGGGATCATCAAAGGGCCTAGCTGCCAGACTGAACTCGGTCACATCAATAACAGGACGACAGTAACACAACGAAGTAAAGCCTGTAGGTCAGGGATCATCAAAGGGCCTAGCTGCCAGGCTGAACTCAGTCACATCAATAACAGGACGACAGTAACACAACGAAGTAAAGCCTGTAGGTCAGGCTTCACAAAGGGCCTAGCTACCAGGCTGAACTCGGTCACATCAATAACAGGACGACAGTAACACAACGAAGTAAAGCCTGTAGGTCAGGCTTCACAAAGGGCCTAGCTGCCAGGCTGAACTCGGTCACATCAATAACAGGACGACAGTAACACAACGAAGTGAAGCCTGTAGGTCAGGGATCATCAAAGGGCCTAGCTACCAGGCTGAACTCGGTCACATCAATAACAGGACGACAGTAACACAACGAAGTAAAGCCTGTAGATCAGGGATCACAAAGGGCCTAGCTACCAGGCTGAACTCGGTCACATCAATAACAGGACGACAGTAACACAACGAAGTAAAGCCTGTAGGTCAGGGATCACAAAGGGCCTAGCTACCAGGCTGAACTCGGTCACATCAATAACAGGACGACAGTAACACAACGAAGTGAAGCCTGTAGGTCAGGGATCACAAAGGGCCTAGCTACCAGGCTGAACTCGGTCACATCAATAACAGGACGACAGTAACACAACGAAGTAAAGCCTGTAGGTCAGGGATCACAAAGGGCCTAGCTACCAGGCTGAACTCGGTCACATCAATAACAGGACGACAGTAACACAACGAAGTACAGCCTGTAGGTCAGGGATCACAAAGGGCCTAGCTACCAGGCTGAACTCGGTCACATCAATAACAGGACGACAGTAACACAACGAAGTGAAGCCTGTAGGTCAGGGATCACAAAGGGCCTAGCTACCAGGCTGAACTCGGTCACATCAATAACAGGACGACAGTAACACAACGAAGTAAAGCCTGTAGGTCAGGCTTCACAAAGGGCCTAGCTGTCAGGCTGAACTCGGTCACATCAATAACAGGATGACAGTAACACAACGAAGTAAAGCCTGTAGGTCAGGGATCACAAAGGGCCTAGCTACCAGGCTGAACTCGGTCACATCAATAACAGGACGACAGTAACACAACGAAGTAAAGCCTGTAGGTCAGGCTTCACAAAGGGCCTAGCTACCAGGCTGAACTCGGTCACATCAATAACAGGACGACAGTAACACAACGAAGTACAGCCTGTAGGTCAGGGATCATCAAATAGATTCAGCCACCGGATGGTGTTTTTCCTTCAGCAGAAGTTCAGGGGACCAGAACATAATTATAAATCATTTGTAGACGGCAAATTGACTGCAAGAAACCGAAACGGATGTAATATTTGACAAATATATAATAATTTAGAACCTTGCTTACATTTGTAAACCCTCGCATATATATCGTTCTTATGTGTGGGAATACTTGAACTCAATGAAAATCACTTGGAGCTGATTTCCTGGTGTTTGTACAGTCTTTTATGTTCAACAATAGCAATTCTACAAAAAAATAAAATAAAAAAATAAAAAATGATAAATAATTTTCTTTATTTTTTATGTTTTTATATATATATATAATTATATAATTTTGGGGTTGAGAAAAGTTGGGGGGGCCAAATAAAAGGGTCTGTCAGTTGGGGAACCCTGCTAGAGACCATGCCGACTAGAGGTGGAGCGTATCACTGTTATCTATGTAAAGGCCTTCAATGTAGAGTATCACTGTTATCTATGTAAAGGCCTTCAATGTAGAGTATCACTGTTATCTATGTAAAGGCCTTCAATGTAGAGTATCACTGTTATCTATGTAAAGGTCTTCAATGTAGAGTATCACTGTTATCTATGTAAAGGTCTTCAATGTGGAGTATCACTGTTATCTATGTAAAGGCCTTCAATGTGGAGTATCACTGTTATCTATGTAAAGGCCTTCAATGTGGAGTATCACTGTCATCTATGTAAAGGTCTTCAATGTGGAGTATCACTGTTATCTATGTAAAGGTCTTCAATGTGGAGTATCACTTATCTATGTAAAGGTCTTCAATGTGGAGTATCACTGTTATCTATGTAAAGGTCTTCAATGTGGAGTATCACTGTCATCTATGTAAAGGCCTTCAATGTGGAGTATCACTGTTATCTATGTAAAGGTCTTCAATGTGGAGTATCACTGTTATCTATGTAAAGGTCTTCAATGTGGAGTATCACTGTTATCTATGTAAAGGTCTTCAATGTGGAGTATCACTGTTATCTATGTAAAGGCCTTCAATGTAGAGTATCACTGTTATCTATGTAAAGCCCTTCAATGTGGAGTATCACTGTTATCTATGTAAAGGTCTTCAATGTGGAGTATCACTGTTATCTATGTAAAGGTCTTCAATGTGGAGTATCACTGTTATCTATGTAAAGGTCTTCAATGTGGAGTATCACTGTTATCTATGTAAAGGTCTTCAATGTGGAGTATCACTGTTATCTATGTAAAGGTCTTCAATGTGGAGTATCACTGTTATCTATGTAAAGGTCTTCAATGTGGAGTATCACTGTTATCTATGTAAAGGCCTTCAATGTGGAGTATCACTGTTATCTATGTAAAGGCCTTCAATGTGGAGTATCACTGTTATCTATGTAAAGGCCTTCAATGTGGAGTATCACTGTTATCTATGTAAAGGTCTTCAATGTGGAGTATCACTGTTATCTATGTAAAGGCCTTCAATGTGGAGTATCACTGTTATCTATGTAAAGGCCTTCAATGTGGAGTATCACTGTTATCTATGTAAAGGTCTTCAATGTGGAGTATCACTGTTATCTATGTAAAGGCCTTCAATGTGGAGTATCACTGTTATCTATGTAAAGGTCTTCAATGTAGAGTATCACTGTTATCTATGTAAAGGCCTTCAATGTGGAGTATCACTGTTATCTATGTAAAGGTCTTTAATGTGGAGTACAGCCTATGATTGAAGGAAGGGCGGCCTCAATTCAGTTCAGTAGTCAGGAAGCGAATTGGAATGCTGATTCAAAGATTTGAAAAGTGCCATCTAGTATTTTCAATTAGGATTTTTTTTTTAATGTTTTATTCTTGAATCTGAATTTAAATGTCCTTTCTGTTACAAGCTGCCATTGCCTGAATAAGACTGTGTATGAATTTTCAGTGCAGCTTATTGGATAATGCATTTTCCCTCCAGCCTTATTGTCTACTGTTGGTGTGACAGATAATGCATTTTCCCTCCTGCCTTATTGTCTACTGTTGGTGTGACAGATAATGCATTTTCCCTCCTGCCTTATTGTCTACTGTTGGTGTGACAGATAATGCATTTTCCCTCCTGCCTTATTGTCTACTGTTGGTGTGACAGATAATGCATTTTCCCTCCTGCCTTATTGTCTACTGTTGGTGTGACTGAAGAGCTTTCCACGTCAGTCTCAGGTCTTGGCTGTTTGAGAACCACAAGCTTTTTGGTGACGGTCTGTTTGTTTTTATCAACTGTAGATTGGTAATACCCTCTAATATCAACTGTAGATTGGTAATACCCTCTGATATCAACTGTAGATTGGTAATACCCTCTAATATCAACTGTAGATTGGTAATACCCTCTAATATCAACTGTAGATTGGTAATACCCTCTAATATCAACTGTAGATTGGTAATACCCTCTGATAATACCCTCTAATAGTTACATTTACAAGAGTTACATTTAACATCAACTGTAGATTGATAATACCCTCTAATAAATAAAGTTGTTAACCTTTTTAATAGTTGTTTTCATGACTTAGAAGTGTTGTGTTTTGTCCATGTATTTAACGTCATGATGCTTGTTAATGCAGTGGAGTGTCAGGTGTCTCAGGTGAGTCTTCATTAACATATTCAAACCATGACTTGTTTTTGGAGTGAGTGAGTCAATCAGGCCTTTTGAAAGATAGAGACCCATTTTAAGAACGGAGAGAAACTAGTTTCACTCTGTGGCATGTCGTTTCAGTCGTTTCACTTCCTCATTATAGCCCGAGGCCAGACAACAGACTCACTTAACTAGAAGTGGCTTCGTTGGGTTCAAGACCTATTAAATGGGTCTGTCTGAGTGAGGAGTTTTTATCTAAGGAAGGGAAGATAATCATGCCTTTAATCTTCGACAAAAATGTCTAACCTTTTGTTTTGTTTTATTGCTTTTGAAATGTACAGGGACAATTTAACTCGTTAAAACATCAAATGTTTGAAGTTTTGGTTAGATGTGATGGTACAATTTATAAACTGTAAATAAAATGTATCACGTTCCTAATCTGTGTACAAATGTTTTCATTGGGTTTACAGTGAATTTATATTAAAGCCAAATGTATCTATAAAAAAGGCCACAATGTGTGAGTTTTGTCTGCACTGAAACCACAATGTTTCTCCTCTCTCTGGAGAAATGAATGTACAGAACGTGAAGAAACGACAGAGGGCAGCAATGCCCCCTTGACTCATTTGTCTTTGTCGTGGGACTGTTCACTATCGCCTAGTTTCGATTAGCCAGCTGTGGTACCGTTGATTCGTTTAGAAAAGTGGTGGAAGGAATGACTCATTGTTGAATTCCCAATGTGTTTATCACTGTGCTTTCAACCATCTAAAAGCACAACAACATTTCAATGGAAAAAAACAATGTCTGGTTGTTGGTATAGTTTTCACTGTGCTTTCAACCATTTTAAAAGCACAACACAGTTCAAATGGGAAGACAATGTCTGGTTGTTGGTATAGTTATCACTGTGCTTTCAACCATTTTAAAAGCACAACACAGTTCAAATGGGAAGACAATGTCTGGTTGTTGGTATAGTTATCACTGTGCTTTCAACCATTTTAAAAGCACAACACAGTTCAAATGGGAAGACAATGTCTGGTTGTTGGTATAGTTTTCACTGTGCTTTCAACCATTTTAAAAGCACAACACAGTTCAAATGGGAAGACAGTGTTCTATGTATTTCTATACAATTTAATTTGATCACTGCGCTTCATCTAATAACACAACCGAAAGACCTGGATTACAGATGAGATCACATCAAAAGTACATAATGCAAGTGATCAACGCTGTTTGAGATTCTGCACAGACTATTACAGCAATTGTGAAGATCTCTCCAAAAGATCTCCTGTGTCCTTTGCATGCTATCTACAATCAGGCTAAGGGCTTGTTCAGTGGATTACTGGATTACATTTAAACAACGTTGATTCAACCAGTTTGTGTCCAGTCCCTAGCCTATGAAGAAGTATTCTGGTGACTGGATTACATTTAAACAACGTTGATTCAACCAGTTTGTGTCCAGTCCCTAGCCTATGAAGAAGTACTCTGATGACTGGATTACATTTAAACAACGTTGATTCAACCAGTTTGTGTCCAGTCCCTAGCCTATGAAGAACTACTCTGGTGACTGGATTACATTTAAACAACGTTGAGTCAACCAGTTTGTGTCCAGTGGGCTCCCTCCCTTTATTCTCCATTCGCTGTCTTTCCCCCATCGTCTAAGAGGCATTGTTAAATGAAAATATAATATTCAATTGATTTCTAATAAATCACAATTTTATATCCACCCCACTAAGATACTAGGTGTCGTTCTTGAATGTAGGTGTCATTTGGGCATTTTGGAAAAATGTAGCTGTATTTTTCTAGATGTGTTTTATTTAAATGTATTTGGGTACATCTATTCTAAATCAACTAATGGAGCTTAATGTCTTTTCATAGTTTTTACCAGTATGATGACATTGTTCCACCTGTAGGAGCATCAACACCAATGATGTAAACAACAATGAGACATTTTAGGTAAATTATGATTTTCTGAAATGGAGGCCACAAATGCTGAAATCTATAGTCATCAACCTTTAAAAAATGATTTACTGAAGTGACATGATTAGTGAAATGATTAGTGATATTAGTGGTATGATTAAGCTCACAATGTTACTTAGTGTCATTCAAATTGACCAACACCAAGTAACACTGGATTCAGACACAACACATGATCAATGGAATCCTCAAATCTATGACATAATAAAAGGAGGTGTTTAGCTCATCTTTTCATTAATATACACTCCTCCCCTGATAATATAGACCACTCCCCGATAACAGACTCCTCCCCTGATAATATAGACCCCTCCCCCGGTAACAGACTCCTCCCCAGATAATATAGACCCCTCGCCCGATAATATAGACCTCTCTAACAGACTCCTCCCCAGATAATATAGACCACTCCCCGATAACAGACTCCTCCCCTGATAATATAGACCCCTCCCCCGGTAACAGACTCCTCCCCCGATAACAGACTCCTCCCCTGATAACAGTTTTCCACCAGAGCTCAAGGTCCTTGTATATCTTTGTAATCAGTGATTTTCAAGGCGCTAACACCAATGACATAAAATTGAGGGACACACATTATACTAGTAATAATATCATTTGTTTTTATTGATGTAGGCAATATGTTACATAATTTTGTTTCAACGTCTAGCATTCAAATCGCCCAAAACATGTCACTACACCGCTACACATCACCAGTAGGACAAGCCAACCTGCTATCCCCCAGTAGTTTCTACAATGCATACAAAAATGTGTTTTGTAGTATAAATTACTTATATATGTTTTATTATTAAATAACTGTAAAAACAAAAGACAAATGTATTACTTGTCATGTTGTTCTCATTTTAAAATGCTTTTACATGATGCCAAAGTCAAGGATCAGAATTTATCACCGCAATTCAAGAATGACCCATATAGACACAGTCCCATTGGCCACACAACATGTAAAGTTGCTTGAGTCACTTTTAAATGAACGCCCCCCCCTTGTCCTCAAGAGGACCAAACCGCGCTTGCACCACCCATTTCTCAAACGGTACAGTCCCGTTATAATCGGGAAGAGCCAGGACCTGTACAGTCCCGTTATACTCGGTCAGAGCTAGGAGAGTTACAATCCCGTTATACTCGGGTAGAGCGAGGCGCTCCGAATAGCGGTTTGAGGAATGAGGCGGAAAAGGCGAGGAGAACATGTACACAGGACTTCTCTAAACGAAAATGCTTTGATATGGAAGATGTGTTTGTTGCTGAGATGGTGGATTCCTGTACTATTCCTGACAGGTAGGTGATGAAGATGTATATAACTTTTACTGACTAACGAGCCAACCTAGCAGTGTAACAGGTTAATAAACAACTTTATTATGTTGAGTTTTCTCCTCTCTTCTTTTACTTTTAGGATGTTTGTGTTCTCGTCTCGAACCTGCCCTCGTTCTGATTTCTAACAGAAAAAAAACATTTGGTTGATTTTTTTCCCGTGTTTTTTTGCACAGGGACTTTTTTTCAGGATTTACCAAGGGAAAACATTTCCGGAAAGAACGATACATTGTAGCCTTCAAAGAAAAAACACGTAATTTACTTTCGAGTTACAGTCACGTAGGCCTACAGTAGAAGACTTGTGTAGCCCGTAAACGATACAAAGTAACGGATTTGGAATGTAGACTATCCTGCCGTTTGATTTCAACATCAAGAGGGATAGAAGCATGAGCTTTGTTGTGTGACTTGCTTGGTGCAGCGCAATGAAGGTAGCACTGGTCTGGCGGCTGTAGACTGGCTTCTGTTGGTTCCATGGTACTCAGCCAAGTGTGAATAATGTGAAGGGAAATTTATAGGTCACGGATTAGGAAGGGCTGACTTCAATCAGTGTACAATAGCGTACGTTGGAGTTGTAATATCCATTAATGAATGAATCAAATAATTACAGGTACGTTTGAAAAAATGGTGTATTACAGATAGGGAATACTATTTTGTAATCATTTAGTTTTTTAGAAATGATAAACCTATAGATTATAGATTCTATCCCTCAGTTCAAGTTGTCTAATGTAGGCTACAATACTCCTTTTTGATTATGTAGTTATATAGAGAAGTGTCGATTTGTAGATTGCAGGAGCTGTTTGAGTGACACCACAGGTCCTTAGACTAGCAGCAGGTGTTTGAGGGTCACCGCAGGTCCCTAGACTAGCAGCAGGTGTTTGAGGGTCACCGCAGGTCCTTAGACTAGTAGCAGGTGTTTGTGAGCGACACCACAGGTCCTTAGACTAGCAGCAGGTGTTTGAGGGACACCATAGGTCCTTAGACTAGTAGCAGGTGTTTGTGAGCGACACCACAGGTCCTTAGACTAGCAGCAGGTGTTTGAGGGTCACCGCAGGTCCTTAGACTAGCAGCAGGTGTTTGTGAGGGACACCACAGGTCCTTAGACTAGCAGCAGGTGTTTCAGGGTCACCATAGGTCCTTAGACTAGCAGCAGGTGTTTCAGGGTCACCACAGGTCCTTAGACTAGCAGCAGGTGTTTGTGAGGGACACCACAGGTCCTTAGACTAGCAGCAGGTGTTTGTGAGGGACACCGCAGGTCCTTAGACTAGCAGCAGGTGTTTGAGGGACACCACAGGTCCTTAGACTAGCAGCAGGTGTTTCAGGGTCACCACAGGTCCTTAGACTAGCAGCAGGTGTTTGAGGGACACCACAGGTCCTTAGACTAGCAGCAGGTGTTTGTGAGGGACACCGCAGGTCCTTAGACTAGCAGCAGGTGTTTGAGGGTCACCACAGGTCCTTAGACTAGCAGCAGGTGTTTGAGGGACACTGCAGGTCCTTAGACTAGCAGCAGGTGTTTGAGGGTCACCACAGGTCCTTAGACTAGCAGCAGGTGTTTGTGAGGTTCACCACAGGTCCTTAGACTAGCAGCAGGTATTTGAGGGACACTGCAGGTCCTTAGACTAGCAGCAGGTGTTTGAGGGTCACCACAGGTCCTTAGACTAGCAGCAGGTGTTTGAGGGTCACCACAGGTCCTTAGACTAGCAGCAGGTGTTTGAGGGTCACCACAGGTCCTTAGACTAGCAGCAGGTGTTTGTGAGGTTCACCACAGGTCCTTAGACTAGCAGCAGGTATTTGAGGGACACTGCAGGTCCTTAGACTAGCAGCAGGTGTTTGAGGGTCACCACAGGTCCTTAGACTAGCAGCAGGTGTTTGAGGGTCACCACAGGTCCTTAGACTAGCAGCAGGTGTTTGAGGGTCACCACAGGTCCTTAGACTAGCAGCAGGTGTTTGAGGGACACTGCAGGTCCTTAGACTAGCAGCAGGTGTTTGAGGGTCACCACAGGTCCTTAGACTAGCAGCAGGTGTTTGTGAGGGACACCACAGGTCCTTAGACTAGCAGCAGGTGTTTGTGAGGGACACCACAGGTCCCTAGACTAGCAGCAGGTGTTTGAGGGTCACCACAGGTCCTTAGACTAGCAGCAGGTATTTGAGGGACACTGCAGGTCCTTAGACTAGCAGCAGGTGTTTGAGGGACACCACAGGTCCTTAGACTAGCAGCAGGTGTTTGAGGGTCACCATAGGTCCTTAGATTAGCAGCAGGTGTTTGTGAGGGACACCACAGGTCCCTAGACTAGCAGCATGTGCAACTTTCAAACTACAAACAGAGTAAGGAACTGGTCTGAAGTGGACTTTTGCTCCCTGCCTCTCCTCTCCTCCCTTTCCCTCATCCTTTCTTTCCCTGCTCTCCTGAAGTGCTGTGGCCTGCGGTGTGAGGAATGTAGTCTACTACACACCAACCGATTTCCCCTGTGTCTCTCTCTCTCTCTCTCTCTCTGTCTCTTCCTCTTCTCTCTCTCTGTCTCTCTCTCTCTCTTTCTCTCTCTCTCTCTCTCTCTCTCTCTCTCTTCCTCTTCTCTCTCTCTGTCTCTCTCTCTCTCTCTCTCTCTCTCTCTCTCTCTTCCTCTTCTCTTTCTGCCTCCTCTCTCTACACTGTTTCCCTCTCTACCATCTCTCTCTCTGTCGTTTAATCTCTCTCTCGCTCTGTGTCAGCTCCTCTCCCCTCTAAACCCTCCCGTAGACCCCTCCTGTAGACTCGGTAGGGCTCTTCTGTAGACTCTGTAGGGCTCTTCTGTAGACTCCGTAGGGATCTTCTGAAGATGAACTAATAAAATAAACCACCCCTGTCCCTGCTCCCCTCCTGAGGTGGTTTCCCTGGAAACTAATAAAGCCTGTGTTCCCAGTAGCTCTCAATCCTCTGAAAGACCCTACTGACTTTCCTGTTGTTTCCCTTTCTGCTGCTGGGAATGTTATGGCAATGTTATGGGAATGTTCTAGTAATGTTATGGGAATGTTCTAGTAATGTTATGGCAATGTTATGGGAATGTTCAAGTAATGTTATGGGAATGTTCTAGTAATGTTATGGGAATGTTCTAGTAATGTTATGGGAATGTTATAGTAATGTTTTGGGAATGTTCTAGTAATGTTATGGGAATGTTCTAGTAATGTTACGGGAATGTTCTAGTAATGTTATGGGAATGTTCTAGTAATGTTATGGGAATGTTCTAGTAATGTTATGGGAATGTTCTAGTAATGTTATGGGAATGTTCTAGTAATGTTATGGGAATGTTCTAGTAATGTTACGGGAATCTTCTAGTAATGTTAGGAAGCTGTTACTGTTTTATTGCTGGCTCATCCAGAAGTTCCCTGTTTCATGAAGTGGTTTGGGAGAATGTGACAACTCTACTGTCTAACACACACACACACACACACACACACACACACACACACACACACACACACACACACACACACACACACACACACACACACACACACACACACACACACACACACACACACACACACACACACACACACAAACAAATTAATGCTCGCACACAAACACAAATTAACGCTCGCTCCCACACACCCATACACACACACAAACACACACACAGGACATGATTAAATGAAGCTACCCATCCCCCATCTCTCCCCCTCTGCTCACGGTTCCATTTCAGACCACAATTGTTCACTGACCTCACCTCCCACTGCCTATTCAGAGAAACACCACACACACACACACACACACACACACACACACACACACACACACACACACACACACACACACACACACACACACACACACACACACACACACACACACACACACACACACACACACACACATTTAGCAGACAGCAGATGTTTTTAGGCGTGTGTGTTTTCAGTTCATCACCTGCTGATTGACTGGACTGTCCAGCTGTGTTATCAAGCTCCTGCTCATGATATCTGTCGGGTTCAGAGCTTATTAACCAACTGGGTTTGAACTAGTCTACTCACCACAACACTGTTTGTCCCCTGAGCTTGATCCTAGACATGAACTCTGAGAGCTAGCTAGTCTTCAGGTTCCTCATCATGAACCACTGAACCACCTCTGCTACATTATGTTCAGAATCATATCAACTGAAATCAGTGAATCAGATACAGACAGAGTGAATCAGCTGTTTTTATGTTTTTAGGCTTTGAGACTGTGGTCATAGTGACCACTTGTGTTAAGTGTGGGGGGATTTACTCCATCACCACACTGGTAAACCCGGGTAACTGGTATTTAAAATGAACGATTACCACACCAGCAACATAGAATTCTGTTCATTTTGTTGAGTCAGATTGCCTATTAAAATTACAGTCTGCTCTACTGCAGAACTTCTGTTTGTTCGTCCCAAATGGTACCATATTCCCTACATAGTGCACTACTTTTGAGACATATGGGCCCTGGTTAAAAGTAGGGCACTAAATAGGGTGCCATTTGGGACACAGACCATGTTCAATTGTACAGACAGCAATTGAATTGGAACAGATCCTGAGAAACTCTGATTTCTATTTCTGAGGTTCATGAAAACCTTTCAGTAGCCTCGGCCCCAGCCTGGGCCTGACACTAACCGTACAGATACCTGTTGAGGATGAAACCACCTCTGCTCCTCTTTCCCAAACAAGGAGACAAGTAGATTTCAGCGGTCCCGTCAAGTCCCTTATCCAAGCATACATAGTTAACACAGTCTAGGTCTAGGAGAAATGAAGGCTCTTCTTCTGACTAGCCCAGTTCCAGCCTCAGAACCTCTTGTCACATGTGGGAAACCTCCTGAGGGCGATACTGATAATGACGTCGCACGCAGGGCTACCTCATCACGAGAACACGAGTCCAACTCACCTCCACTACACGCAGTCAGTGTCACGCCCTGGCCATAGAGAGGCTCTGCGCTCCAGACCTCTGGTGCGCCTCCATGGTCCAGTGTGTCCTGCGCTGGCTCTACGCACTATGCCTCCAGTGCGCCTTCATAGCCCAGTGCGTCCTGTGCCAGCTCTCCACACTCACTGAGCTAAAGTGGGTGTCCAGCCAGGATGCGTTGTGGCAGCTCCACGTACCTGGCTTCCAGTACGTCTCCTCAGTCCGGTGAGACCTGTTCCGGCTCCACGTACAAAGCCTCCAGTGATGATCCATGGCACGAAGCCTCCAGCGTTGATCCGCAGTCCGGACCTCCAGCGACGGTCCCCAGTCCGGAGCCTCCAGCGACGGTCCCCAGTCCGGAGCCTGCAGCGACGGTCCCCAGTCCGGAGCCTCCAGCGACAGTCCCCAGTCCGGAGCCTCCAGCGACGGTCCCCAGTCCGGAGCCCCCAGCGACGGTCCCAAGTCCGGAGCCTGCAGCGACGGTCCCCAGTCCGGAGCCTGCAGCAACGGTCCCGATGATCGGTGGTCTGGTTCCTCCGACGAGGATCTGCGGCCCGGTTCCTCCAGTGAAAGTCCATGCACCAGGGCCGCCACCAAAGCAGAGGGATCTGCATCCCGCACTGGAGCCACCTCCGTAAGGGATGCCCACCCGGACCCTCCCCTTTAGAGGCAGGTTTTGCGCACCTTTGGGGGTACTGTCACGCCCTGGTATTAGAGAGGCTTTTATTCTCTATTTTATTTAGGCCAGGGTGTGACTAGGGTGGGCATTCTAGTTTCATTATTTCTATGTTTTCTATTTCTTTGTTTTTGGCCGAATGTGGTTCCCAATCAGAGGCAGCTGTCTATCGTTGTCTCTGATTGGGAATCATACTTAGGCAGCCTTTTTCCCCACCTG
The DNA here is from genome assembly GCF_057628025.1 of Oncorhynchus mykiss. Classification (NCBI taxonomy): domain Eukaryota; kingdom Metazoa; phylum Chordata; class Actinopteri; order Salmoniformes; family Salmonidae; genus Oncorhynchus; species Oncorhynchus mykiss. The sequence continues at coordinate 14,958,116 of NC_143039.1, forward strand.
TGTTTTGTGGGTAGTTATTTTCTGTTTAGTGTCTGCACCTGACAGAACTGTTTTGTTTTTTCCCTTTGTTATTTTGTTGGAGTGTTTTTGAGTAATAAAGAATCATGAACACTTACCACGCTGCGTTTTGGTCCATGCCTTCTGATGACAGACGTTACAGTCAGACGAGCCTACTCTAGCTCTGTTTCACGTTGATGGTAACAGTAAGGTTGTATTTAACTGTGTTTTAGGAGCTTTGTGAGGCTGGAGGTGAACATTCACTAGATGATGTAATCACCGGTTGGTCTGAAGTGCTGGTCTCGTGGTGAATGTAGGAGGGCGGACAGGGCCACGCTGCTGATCTGGGGATTTCTCTCTATATGTCAGTTCACAGTGACACTGCCAGCTAGCCAGGTCCCAGATCTGTTTGTGCTAAGATGTCATCTCCTTGAAATGGCAATTAGTGACTCCACTCTCTCTCTCTGTCTCTCTCTGTGTCTCTCTCTCTGTCTCTCTCTCTGTCTCTGTCTCTGTCTCTCTGTCTCTCTGTCTCTCTGTCTGTCTGTCTGTCTCTCTCTCTCTCTGTCTCTCTCTCTCTGTCTCTGTCTCTGTCTCTGTCTGTCTCTCTCTCTGTCTCTCTGTCTCCCTGTCTCTCTGTCTCTCTCTCTCTCTCTCTCTCTCCACCAGATCTCCCATCTAGTTCAGCCATCCAGGTCTCCTCTCGTGAAGACAAGAAGTATGCCACGCTGTTCCAGTCGGTGGTCCTGCCGTGTCAATACTCCAGCATGTCCACCCAGACGCCTGTGGTCCAATGGTGGTACAAGTCTTACTGCCGCGACCGCACCCGCGACGCCTTCAGCTTCCCGGAGGGCCTGGGGGTACGGGGCTCCTCGTCCCATCTAGACTGCTCCGATTCTAGCCGCACCGTCCGCGTGGTGGCCTCCGTCACCGGATCCTCCATCACCCTGGCCGAGCACTACAAGGGCAGAGATATTACTATCATCAACAGTAAGACACGGCACTCAATACTACTGTTGTTGATGATGCTATTACATCAGGAGGACTAGATGTCCAGGGAGGCTGGTCAGGTCCTCTAGATAAAAGACATGTCACTAGTGTTGTTGATGATGTTATTACATCAGGAGGACTAGATGTTCAGGGAGGCTGGTCAGGTTCTCTAGATAAAAGACATGTCAATAGTGTTGTTGATGATGCTATTACATCAGGAGGACTAGATGTCCAGGGAGGCTGGTCAGGTCCTCTAGATAAAAGACATGTCACTACTGTTGTTGATGATGCTATTACATCAGGAGGACTAGATGTCCAGGGAGGCTGGTCAGGTCCTCTAGATAAAAGACATGTCACTAGTGTTGTTGATGATGTTATTACATCAGGAGGACTAGATGTCCAGGGAGGCTGGTCAGGTTCTCTAGATAAAAGACATGTCAATAGTGTTGTTGATGATGCTATTACATCAGGAGGACTAGATGTCCAGGGAGGCTGGCCAGGTCCAGCAGATCAAAATAAAGATCATGTAGATAAAGGTCACAGGTGGTTGAGGTCACAGGCAGGTCACAAGGCTGCCTCTCTTCTCAATTCCACAACACACACGTTGACATGCACCCACCCACATGCGTGTTGCGAGGTCCTCTGAAGAGACACTAAGAGGGTGTTGTGGAGGACAGGCAGGGTGACGAATAGGAAGAGACGTGATAGTCCGGCGTCCCATTGTGACATAGATACGTGGGGGACGCTCAGCCCGAACACGCACCTCCCCACAATCCCCAGCCAACGCGGCTCCACGTTCTCGTCTTCTATGCGTTTTAATGTGTTGACAGTTGGAGAAATTGCTTGAGCCACGCTAAGAATTCAAAGTATGAAAGTCAACGGTCCGACATTCTAGAACACTGCTGTGTGTACACATACACGTTTTGGACTCTGATAGCCGCTTTAGACTCATCGGTGAGCAGACAGGGAAAGAGAGCGAGAGAGAAAGATAGAGATGGATAGAGTAAGAGGGAGAGGAGAGAGAGACAGGGAAAGATGGAGAGAGAGAGAGAGAGAGGCGGAGAGGGAGACAGAGAGAGAGAGAGGGCAGGAGAGGGAAACAGAGAGAGAGAGAGAGAGAGAGCTGCAGAGAGAGAGAGAGCGAGGGGTGGAGAGAGAGAGAGAGAGCTGCAGAGAGAGAGAGAGGGGTAGAGAGAGAGAGCTGCAGAGAGAGAGAGAGAGAGAGAGAGGGAGCTGCAGAGAGAGAGAGAGGGGCGGAGAGGGAGACAGAGAGACAGAGAGAGAGTGCTGCAGAGAGAGAGAGAGGGGCGGAGAGGGAGACAGAGAGAGAGAGCTGTAGAGAGAGGGGCGGAGAGGGAGACAGAGAGAGAGAGAGGGAGGGACGGAGAGGGAGACAGAGAGAGAGAGGGGGGAAAGAGGGAAAGGAATGGACCTGCAAGTGGACTCCAGATTTATTGAGCTGTAAATCAGGGATAAGAATCAACCCTCTCTTCTCCTGTGACCAGATGGACAAAAGAGGATTTTTTTCCCACATTGCTGTGCTTTAATGTTGTTCTCTCCCTCACACCTTGTTCTCTCTCTCTCTCTCTCTCTCTCTCTCTCTCTCTGTCTCTGTCTCTGTCTCTGTCTCTGTCTCTGTCTCTGTCTCTCTCTCTCTCCCTGTCTCTCTCTCTCTCTCTCTCCCTGTCTCTCTCTCTCTCTCTCTCCCTGTCTCTCTCTCTCTCTCTCTCTCTCTCTCTCTCTCTCTCTCTCTCTCTCTCTGTTCTCTCTCTCTCTCTCTGTTCTCTCTCCATCTTTCCCTCTCTGTCTCTCTCTGATGTGAGGCTCTTTAAAAGGAGCTCTCTCTGTTCTCTCTCTTCATCTGTCTCTCTCTGATGTGGGGCACTTCAAAAGGAGCTCTCTCTCTCTGTCTGTTCACTGTGAAGTCAGCCTTAATGGTTTGGCTCCTCTGGTGAACCCTGGAGTGGGCTCAAACACATTGAACTTCCTACCCTGTTCCAAGAATCTGTGGAGTAAGGATGGAGGAGGGGATGGGGGGGGGGGGGGGATATACACATCAATATACACTATACACATCAATATACACATCAATATACACTATACACATCAAGATACACATGAATATACACTATACACATGAATATACACTATACACATCAATATACACTATACACATCAATATACACACCAATATACACTATACACATCAATATACACTATACACATCAAGATACACATCAATATACACTATACACATCAAGATACACATCAATTTACACTATACACCTCAATATACACATCACTATACACATCAAGATACAATATCAATATACACTATACACATCAATATACACTACACACGTCAATATACACATCAATATACACTATACACATCAATATACACTATACACATCAAGATACACATCAATATACACTATACACATCAATATACACTATACACATCAATATACACATCAATATACACTATACACATCAATATACACTATACACATCAAGATACACATCAATATACACTATACACATCAATATACACATCAATATACGCATCAATTTACACTATACACCTCAATATACACATCAATATACACATCAATATACACTATACACATCAATATACACTACACACATCAAAAAACATCAATATACACTATACACATCAATATACACTATACACATCATGTTTACATCAATATACACTATACACATCAATATACACTACACACATCAATGTACACATCAATATACACTATACACATCAATATACACTATACACATCAATATACACATCAATATACACTATACATTTCAATATACACATCAATATACACTACACACATCAATATACGCACCAATATACACTATACACATCAATATACACTATACACATCAATATACACATCAATATACACTATACACATACATATACACTACACACATCAATGTACACATCACTATACAATATACACATCAATATACACTATACACATCAATATACATTATACACAACAATATACACTATACACATCATGTTCACATCAATATACACTATACACATCAATATACACTACACACATCAATTTACACATCAATATACACTATACACATCAATATACACTACACACATCAATTTACACATCAATATACACTATACACATCAATATACACATCAATATACACTACACACATACACTATACACACTATACACATCAATATACACTATACACATCAATATACACTACACACATCAATATACACTACACACAACAATATACACTATACACATCAATATACACTATACACATCAATATACACATCAATATACACTATACACATCAATATACACATCAATATACACTATACACATCAATATGCACTACACACATCATGTTCACATCAATACACGAAAAGTTAAACACATCCATCATAGAAAACAAACACATTGTTCAGTAAAAATGTATTTAATCAGCCTTGAGGAACCAATTCACCCACTTTTAGAGAGCCTTGGAGATGATTCCACAAGTAAGGTGCAAAACAACTAAAAGCAGATTTGCTAAGTGATCTCCAGAGTGATCTCCAGAGTGATCTCCAGAGTGATCTCCAGAGTGATCTGCAGAGTGATCTGCAGAGTGATCTCCAGAGTGATCTCCAGAGTGATCTGCAGAGTGATCTCCAGAGTGATCTCCAGAGTGATCTGCAGAGTGATCTGCAGAGTGATCTCCAGAGTGATCTCCAGAGTGATCTGCAGAGTGATCTGCAGAGTGATCTCCAGAGTGATCTGCAGAGTGATCTCCAGAGTGATCTCCAGAGTGATCTGCAGAGTGATCTGCAGAGTGATCTCCAGAGTGATCTCCAGAGTGATCTGCAGAGTGATCTCCAGAGTGATCTCCAGAGTGATCTCCAGAGTGATCTGCAGAGTGATCTCCAGAGTGATCTCCAGAGTGATCTCCAGAGTGATCTCCAGAGTGATCTGCAGAGTGATCTCCAGAGTGATCTCCAGAGTGATCTCCAGAGTGATCTCCAGAGTGATCTCCAGAGTGATCTCCAGAGTGATCTCCAGAGTGATCTCCAGAGTGATCTGCAGAGTGATCTCCAGAGTGATCTCCAGAGTGATCTCCAGAGTGATCTGCAGAGTGATCTCCAGAGTGATCTCCAGAGTGATCTCCAGAGTGATCTCCAGAGTGATCTGCAGAGTGATCTCCAGAGTGATCTCCAGAGTGATCTGCAGAGTGATCTCCAGAGTGATCTCCAGAGTGATCTCCAGAGTGATCTCCAGAGTGATCTCCAGAGTGATCTCCAGAGTGATCTCCAGAGTGATCTGCAGAGTGATCCTCCCTGAGACCGGGTCTGGTATCTCATACTCATACCATATATCTCATACGTAAGTTAACATGGAGGTAAGGTACAGCGGAGGTTTATGCAGAAGGGAAAAGAAGAGTGCAGTGCGTCGATCTACGAGACTTCAAAGAGGCCCAGACGTCTTCCTGATACAGAATGCAGTGACATGTACTGCACCTATTGTCCATAATAAAGTGTAGTGCAGTATTATAACCTGGCACCAAATGGGTTCAATACAGTGGCATGTTCATAGATATCCACTAAAACTATTTTCTGGTTGTCCATAGGATTTGAGACTTGCAGTCTCCTAACCCACATCCCCACCTCCAGCCCGACCCCCAACAGGAAAGGCTGTTCATCATGCTTGTCTCTTCCTGTCCCTTAAATAGGTCTGTTTACATGTCCGCCTCACAATGGACTGACTGGTCTGCTGAAAGACTCCCTCCACAGAGTCCACCCGACCTCTCGCCTCCTTTACTGTTTATCACAACTCCTCCGTGGACTGTGTCAGACACAATGTTCCCTCCTCCTCCTCCCCCTAACTGGCCAAAACAAACCTGTTTCTCCGTTCCTCCTTGTCCTTGCCGATCTTGATATTTATATTCTCAGTTGAAACCCGAGGTGAGACTTCACATGGGAAGTTAAGGAATGTTGTAAGATAGTTTTACAGAGTGCTGTTTAACAGAGTGATGTGTTAGATGTGATGTTTGACAGAGTGATGTTTGACAGAGTGGTGTTTGACAGAGTGATGTGTTAGATGTGATGTTTGACAGAGTGATGTTTGACAGAGTGATGTTTAACAGAGTGATGTTTGACAGAGTGATGTTTAACAGAGTGATGTTTAACAGAGTGATGTTTAACAGAGTGATGTTTAACAGAGTGATGTGTTAGATGTGCTGTTTGACAAAGTGATGTTTAACAGAGTGATGTTTAACAGAGTGATGTTTAACAGAGTGATGTTTGACAGAGTGATGTTTGACAGAGTGATGTTTGACAGAGTGATGTTTGACAGAGTGATGTTTGACAGAGTGATGTTTAACAGAGTGATGTTTGACAGAGTGATGTTTGACAGAGTGATGTTTGACAGAGTGATGTTTAACAGAGTGATGTTTGACAGAGTGATGTTTAACAGAGTGATGTTTGACAGAGTGATGTTTAACAGAGTGATGTTTGACAGAGTGATGTTTAACAGAGTGATGTTTGACAGAGTGATGTTTGACAGAGTGATGTTTAACAGAGTGATGTTTAACAGAGTGATGTTTAACAGAGTGATGTTTGACAGAGTGATGTTTAACAGAGTGATGTTTAACAGAGTGATGTTTGACAGAGTGATGTTTAACAGAGTGATGTTTGACAGAGTGATGTGTTAGATGTGCTGTTTGACAGAGTGATGTTTAACAGAGTGATGTTTAACAGAGTGATTTGATACTTATTTTCTTTTAATATCTTCTGTCTTCCTCCCCCTCCCTCTCTCCAGAGGCTGACCTGCGTATCGGGGAGCTCCAGTGGGGAGACAGTGGGGTTTACCTGTGTAAGGTGATCATCTCTGACGACCTCGAGGGCAGGAATGAGGCCCCTGTGGAGCTTCTGGTGTTGGGTGAGTCCTCAACTCCCCTTTTCAACACTACCCTCTCCTCCCTCCAACCCTCCATTTCTCCACCCCCCCCCTCCTCCCCCCTACCCTCATCCCTTCTCACCCCCCTCCTCCCTACCTCTCCCCCCTGGCCCACTCCTCAGGAAGAAAACCACAATTACACAGGAAGTGAAGCCAACCCAGACAGGAAGGGAAAACACTTCATGCAATACTCAACATTTATGACATTAATTAAGGATATGCAAATACAAGTCCATTTAAATATGATTTCTCTAATTTACCCTCAGGCGACATGATTCAAGTTGACATGCAAGTTGATCCAGTTATATAAACCCCCTCATATAGACGTTGTATAAACCCCCTCATATAGACCTTATATAAACCCCCTCATATAGACCTTATATAAACCCCCTCATATAGACCTTATATAAACCCTCTCATATACCCTTATATAAACCCCCTCATATAGACCTTATATAAACTCCCTCATATAGACCTTATATAAACCCCCTCATATAGACCATATATAAACCCCCTCATATAGAAGCAACCAACCATCTACAGTATATCTCTGTCTTGTCACTGGCACCCAACCCCACAAAACGTCCATTCTTCTGGAGTATTTCTGATGTTCTCTCCCAGTCATCTACCACCCTGCCTCTGACCTGCTGTCAGGTTGATCTCTCCCAGTCATCTACCACCCTGCCTCTGACCTGCTGTCAGGTTGATCTCTCCCAGTCATCTACCACCCTGCCTCTGACCTGCTGTCAGGTTGATCTCTCCCAGTCATCTACCACCCTGCCTCTGACCTGCTGTCAGGTTGATCTCTCCCAGTCATCTACCACCCTGCCTCTGACCTGCTGTCAGGTTGATCTCTCCCAGTCATCTACCACCCTGCCTCTGACCTGCTGTCAGGTTGATCTCTCCCAGTCATCTACCACCCTGCCTCTGACCTGCTGTCAGGTTGATCTCTCCCAGTCTGACATCTACCACCCTGCCTCTGACCTGCTGTCAGGTTGATCTCTCCCAGTCTGACATCTACCATCCTGCCTCTGACCTGCTGTCAGGTTGATCTCTCCCAGTCATCTACCACCCTGCCTCTGACCTGCTGTCAGGTTGATCTCTCCCAGTCATCTACCACCCTGCCTCTGACCTGCTGTCAGGTTGATCTCTCCCAGTCATCTACCACCCTGCCTCTGACCTGCTGTCAGGTTGATCTCTCCCAGTCTGACATCTACCACCCTGCCTCTGACCTGCTGTCAGGTTGATCTCTCCCAGTCTGACATCTACCACCCTGCCTCTGACCTGCTGTCAGGTTGATCTCTCCCAGTCTGACATCTACCACCCTGCCTCTGACCTACTGTCAGGTTGATCTCTCCCAGTCATCTACCACCCTGCCTCTGACCTACTGTCAGGTTGATCTCTCCCAGTCTGACATCTACCACCCTGCCTCTGACCTACTGTCAGGTTGATCTCTCCCAGTCATCTACCACCCTGCCTCTGACCTACTGTCAGGTTGATCTCTCCCAGTCTGACATCTACCACCCTGCCTCTGACCTGCTGTCAGGTTGATCTCTCCCAGTCATCTACCACCCTGCCTCTGACCTACTGTCAGGTTGATCTCTCCCAGTCTGACATCTACCACCCTGCCTCTGACCTACTGTCAGGTTGATCTCTCCCAGTCATCTACCACCCTGCCTCTGACCTACTGTCAGGTTGATCTCTCCCAGTCATCTACCACCCTGCCTCTGACCTACTGTCAGGTTGATCTCTCCCAGTCATCTACCACCCTGCCTCTGACCTACTGTCAGGTTGATCTCTCCCAGTCTGACATCTACCACCCTGCCTCTGACCTACTGTCTGGTTGATCTCTCCCAGTCTGACATCTACCACCCTGCCTCTGACCTACTGTCAGGTTGATCTCTCCCAGTCTGACATCTACCACCCTGCCTCTGACCTACTGTCAGGTTGATCTCTCCCAGTCTGACATCTACCACCCTGCCTCTGACCTACTGCCAGGTTGCTAGGCAGTAGTCACTCCTGTTATGTAACCAGGCTCCGTTAGTCGTTAGCTAAGGAACATCTATCAATGGAAACAATGCAGCTATCATGTGAACAATAGAGGCCCATCATCTAGTGTAGAGATGTACAGGACTGAGTACTGTTGGGATAATAGTATCCCATCATCTAGTGTAGAGATGTACAGGACTGAGTACTGTGTGGACAATAGTAGCCCATCATCTAGTGTAGAGATGTACATGACTGAGTACTGTTGGGACTATAGTATCCCATCATCTAGTGTAGAGATGTACAGGACTGAGTACTGTGTGGACAATAGTAGCCCATCATCTAGTGTAGAGATGTACAGGACTGAGTACTGTTGGGACAATAGTAGCCCATCATCTAGTGTAGAGATGTACATGACTGAGTACTGTTGGGACATTAGTAGCCCATCATCTAGTGTAGAGATGTACAGGACTGAGTACTGTTAGGGAGGTGTCTTCTTGACATCCTGCCTGTTGGCTAGTGGGATAGGTCAGTCTGTACCCACTCAGTGTAGTGTGTTGTAATGCTAATGCCTTTCCTGTGATATACTGTCTGTTAGCTGGGAAGGTACAACTTGCTTCCTTAGCATGAAAAGCAAGTGTCTGTTTGAGTGAATCCTGTGTTGGTGTGTGTGTGTGTGTGTGTGTGTGTGTGTGTGTGTGTGTGTGTGTGTGTGTGTGTGTGTGTGTGTGTGTGTGTGTGTGTGTGTGTGTACATGTGTGCATTCATGCGTGTTTACGTAAATTTATGTGTTGTTGCTCAACAATGGCAGCCTCACATCCCTGAGTGCGGTAAATAGCGTCGCCATGGTGACGCTCTGCGGGGCCATGCTGCTTGAGAGGGAGACCTTTTATTTGGCTGGCTGTCTCTCTATAACACACTACAGTCCAGTAGAACCACCCACTCAGCACTAAGTCCAGAGTCTCTATAACACACTACAGTCCAGTAGAACCACCCACTCAGCACTAAGTCCAGAGTCTCTATAACACACTACAGTCCAGTAGAACCACCCACTCAGCGTCCAGAGTCTCTATAACACACTACAGTCCAGTAGAACCACCCACTCAGCACTAAGTCCAGAGTCTCTATAACACACTACAGTCCAGAGTCTCTATAACACACTACAGTCCAGAGTCTCTATAACACACTACAGTCCAGAGTCTCTATAACACACTACAGCCCAGCTACGTGTAGTAGCTCTCACAGAACTACACCATCTCTTTAATCCACAGTGGTCTGTCAGTGGACCATGTTCTCTGTGATGTGTAGTTTCTCTCACAGAACTACACCCTCCCTTTAAACCACAGTGGTCTGTCAGGGGACCATGTCCTCTGTGATGTGTAGTTTCTCTCACAGAACTACACCCTCCCTTTAAACCACAGTGGTCTGTCAGGGGACCATGTCCTCTGTGATGTGTAGTTTCTCTCACAGAACTACATTGAGTAGAAATTGGGTTACCCCACATATTGACCTAGTTTAGTAGGAGCCACTTGTCGGGATTCCCACGGCAACAACCGGGTTTTCCTGTCGGTCAGTAGGCTTGTTAGTGTGTGTTGTATTGTAGGCTTGTTAGTGTGTGTTGTATTGTAGGCTTGTTAGTGTGTGTTGTATTGTAGGCTTGTTAGTGTGTGTTGTATTGTAGGCTTGTTAGTGTGTGTTGTATTGTAGGCTTGTTAGTGTGTGTTGTATTGTAGGCTTGTTAGTGTGTGTTGTATTGTAGGCTTGTTAGTGTGTGTTGTATTGTAGGCTTGTTAATGTGTGTTGTATTGTAGGCTTGTCAGTGTGTGTTGTATTGTAGTCTTGTTAGTGTGTGTTGTATTGTAGGCTTGTAAGGTCAGGTTCTCTGGTTGTGAAGGGGGCAGGAACAGTTTTCTCCACTTTAATAGTCAACACATGGGTCAGAGGTCATGGAAAGAACAAACGTCCAGACTGAGTGAAACAGAAAACCTCTAAAACTCCTCTCTGCTTCATAATGACTGCCAGCCAGTCAGGCAATGGTGCGTTAGCCCAGTACCCAGCAGTGAGGGGAGGAATTCCAGGAGGAACTTCCAGCTAAGCTGCTCTTGATGTGGTCAAAGAGAGTCGGGCCGTCCAGGAGGGCCTTGGAGCTCCTACACCATTAAACCCTCTTCCTGTCTGTCTGATACTTACAACTCACTCTGAGAAAGTTGTTTTGCCTGAACAGGAACAATGTACTGACACGGGTCTGTATCAGGATCCCTGCTTCAAACCACTGGAGGCCAGGACAGAGAGTCTACTTCTCAACACAGGACAGTCTGTCCTGTACCAGCCTGAACAATAGACAGATATGGGCAGCATATTGCCAAGGTTGGTATCAGGATCCCTGCTTCAGACCACTGGAGGCCAGGACAGAGAGTCTACTTCTCAACACAGGACAGTCTGTCCTGTACCAGCCTGAACAATAGACAGATATGGGCAGCATATTGCCAAGGTTGGTATCAGGATCCCTGCTTCAAACCACTGGAGGCCAGGACAGAGAGTCTACTTCTCAACACAGGACAGTCTGTCCTGTACCAGCCTGAACAATAGACAGATATGGGCTGTATATTGCCAAGGTTGGTATCAGGATCCCTGCTTCAAACCACTGGAGGCCAGGACAGAGAGTCTACTTCTCAACACAGGACAGTCTGTCCTGTACCAGCCTGAACAATAGACAGATATGGGCAGCATATTGCCAAGGTTGGTATCAGGATCCCTGCTTCAAACCACTGGAGGCCAGGACAGAGAGTCTACTTCTCAACACAGGACAGTCTGTCCTGTACCAGCCTGAACAATAGACAGATATGGGCTGTATATTGCCAAGGTTGGTATCAGGATCCCTGCTTCAAACCACTGGAGGCCAGGACAGAGAGTCTACTTCTCAACACAGGACAGTCTGTCCTGTACCAGCCTGAACAATAGACAGATATGGGCAGCATATTGCCAAGGTTGGTATCAGGATCCCTGCTTCAGACCACTGGAGGCCAGGACAGAGAGTCTACTTCTCAACACAGGACAGTCTGCCCTGTACCAGCCTGAACAATAGACAGATATGGGCAGCATATTGCCAAGGTTGGTATCAGGATCCCTGCTTCAGACCACTGGAGGCCAGGACAGAGAGTCTACTTCTCAACACAGGACAGTCTGTCCTGTACCAGCCTGAACAATAGACAGATATGGGCAGCATATTGCCAAGGTTGGTATCAGGATCCCTGCTTCAGACCACTGGAGGCCAGGACAGAGAGTCTACTTCTCAACACAGGACAGTCTGTCCTGTACCAGCCTGAACAATAGACAGATATGGGCAGCATATTGCCAAGGTTGGTATCAGGATCCCTGCTTCAAACCACTGGAGGCCAGGACAGAGAGTCTACTTCTCAACACAGGACAGTCTGTCCTGTACCAGCCTGAACAATAGACAGATATGGGCAGCATATTGCCAAGGTTGGTATCAGGATCCCTGCTTCAAACCACTGGAGGCCAGGACAGAGAGTCTACTTCTCAACACAGGACAGTCTGTCCTGTACCAGCCTGAACAATAGACAGATATGGGCAGCATATTGCCAAGGTTGGTATCAGGATCCCTGCTTCAAACCACTGGAGGCCAGGACAGAGAGTCTACTTCTCAACACAGGACAGTCTGTCCTGTACCAGCCTGAACAATAGACAGATATGGGCAGCATATTGCCAAGGTTGGTATCAGGATCCCTGCTTCAAACCACTGGAGGCCAGGACAGAGAGTCTACTTCTCAACACAGGACAGTCTGTCCTGTACCAGCCTGAACAATAGACAGATATGGGCTGTATATTGCCAAGGTTGGTATCAGGATCCCTGCTTCAAACCACTGGAGGCCAGGACAGAGAGTCTACTTCTCAACACAGGACAGTCTGTCCTGTACCAGCCTGAACAATAGACAGATATGGGCTGTATATTGCCAAGGTTGGTATCATGATCCCTGCTTCAAACCACTGGAGGCCAGGACAGAGAGTCTACTTCTCAACACAGGACAGTCTGTCCTGTACCAGCCTGAACAATAGACAGATATGGGCTGTATATTGCCAAGGTTGGTATCAGGATCCCTGCTTCAGACCACTGGAGGCCAGGACAGAGAGTCTACTTCTCAACACAGGACAGTCTGTCCTGTACCAGCCTGAACAATAGACAGATATGGGCTGTATATTGCCAAGGTTGGTATCAGGATCCCTGCTTCAGACCACTGGAGGCCAGGACAGAGAGTCTACTTCTCAACACAGGACAGTCTGTCCTGTACCAGCCTGAACAATAGACAGATATGGGCAGCATATTGCCAAGGTTGGTATCAGGATCCCTGCTTCAAACCACTGGAGGCCAGGACAGAGAGTCTACTTCTCAACACAGGACAGTCTGTCCTGTACCAGCCTGAACAATAGACAGACATGGGCTGTATATTGCCAAGGTTGGTATCAGGATCCCTGCTTCAAACCACTGGAGGCCAGGACAGAGAGTCTACTTCTCAACACAGGACAGTCTGTCCTGTACCAGCCTGAACAATAGACAGATATGGGCTGTATATTGCCAAGGTTGGTATCATGATCCCTGCTTCAAACCACTGGAGGCCAGGACAGAGAGTCTACTTCTCAACACAGGACAGTCTGTCCTGTACCAGCCTGAACAATAGACAGATATGGGCTGTATATTGCCAAGGTTGGTATCAGGATCCCTGCTTCAGACCACTGGAGGCCAGGACAGAGAGTCTACTTCTCAACACAGGACAGTCTGTCCTGTACCAGCCTGAACAATAGACAGATATGGGCAGCATATTGCCAAGGTTGGTATCAGGATCCCTGCTTCAGACCACTGGAGGCCAGGACAGAGAGTCTACTTCTCAACACAGGACAGTCTGTCCTGTACCAGCCTGAACAATAGACAGATATGGGCAGCATATTGCCAAGGTTGGTATCAGGATCCCTGCTTCAAACCACTGGAGGCCAAGACAGAGAGTCTACTTCTCAACACAGGACAGTCTGTCCTGTACCAGCCTGAACAATAGACAGATATGGGCAGCATATTGCCAAGGTTGGTATCAGGATCCCTGCTTCAAACCACTGGAGGCCAGGACAGAGAGTCTACTTCTCAACACAGGACAGTCTGTCCTGTACCAGCCTGAACAATAGACAGATATGGGCAGCATATTGCCAAGGTTGGTATCAGGATCCCTGCTTCAAACCACTGGAGGCCAGGACAGAGAGTCTACTTCTCAACACAGGACAGTCTGTCCTGTACCAGCCTGAACAATAGACAGATATGGGCTGTATATTGCCAAGGTTGGTATCAGGATCCCTGCTTCAAACCACTGGAGGCCAGGACAGAGAGTCTACTTCTCAACACAGGACAGTCTGTCCTGTACCAGCCTGAACAATAGACAGATATGGGCAGCATATTGCCAAGGTTGGTATCAGGATCCCTGCTTCAAACCACTGGAGGCCAGGACAGAGAGTCTACTTCTCAACACAGGACAGTCTGTCCTGTACCAGCCTGAACAATAGACAGATATGGGCAGCATATTGCCAAGGTTGGTATCAGGATCCCTGCTTCAGACCACTGGAGGCCAGGACAGAGAGTCTACTTCTCAACACAGGACAGTCTGTCCTGTACCAGCCTGAACAATAGACAGATATGGGCAGCATATTGCCAAGGTTGGTATCAGGATCCCTGCTTCAGACCACTGGAGGCCAGGATAGAGAGTCTACTTCTCAACACAGGACAGTCTGTCCTGTACCAGCCTGAACAATAGACAGATATGGGCAGCATATTGCCAAGGTTGGTATCAGGATCCCTGCTTCAAACCACTGGAGGCCAGGACAGAGAGTCTACTTCTCAACACAGGACAGTCTGTCCTGTACCAGCCTGAACAATAGACAGATATGGGCAGCATATTGCCAAGGTTGGTATCATGATCCCTGCTTCAAACCACTGGAGGCCAGGACAGAGAGTCTACTTCTCAACACAGGACAGTCTGTCCTGTACCAGCCTGAACAATAGACAGATATGGGCTGTATATTGCCAAGGTTGGTATCAGGATCCCTGCTTCAAACCACTGGAGGCCAGGACAGAGAGTCTACTTCTCAACACAGGACAGTCTGTCCTGTACCAGCCTGAACAATAGACAGATATGGGCAGCATATTGCCAAGGTTGGTATCAGGATCCCTGCTTCAAACCACTGGAGGCCAGGACAGAGAGTCTACTTCTCAACACAGGACAGTCTGTCCTGTACCAGCCTGAACAATAGACAGATATGGGCAGCATATTGCCAAGGTTGGTATCAGGATCCCTGCTTCAGACCACTGGAGGCCAGGACAGAGAGTCTACTTCTCAACACAGGACAGTCTGTCCTGTACCAGCCTGAACAATAGACAGATATGGGCAGCATATTGCCAAGGTTGGTATCAGGATCCCTGCTTCAGACCACTGGAGGCCAGGACAGAGAGTCTACTTCTCAACACAGGACAGTCTGTCCTGTACCAGCCTGAACAATAGACAGATATGGGCAGCATATTGCCAAGGTTGGTATCAGGATCCCTGCTTCAAACCACTGGAGGCCAGGACAGAGAGTCTACTTCTCAACACAGGACAGTCTGTCCTGTACCAGCCTGAACAATAGACAGATATGGGCAGCATATTGCCAAGGTTGGTATCAGGATCCCTGCTTCAGACCACTGGAGGCCAGGACAGAGAGTCTACTTCTCAACACAGGACAGTCTGTCCTGTACCAGCCTGAACAATAGACAGATATGGGCAGCATATTGCCAAGGTTGGTATCAGGATCCCTGCTTCAGACCACTGGAGGCCAGAACAGAGAGTCTACTTCTCAACACAGGACAGTCTGTCCTGTACCAGCCTGAACAATAGACAGATATGGGCAGCATATTGCCAAGGTTGGTATCAGGATCCCTGCTTCAAACCACTGGAGGCCAGGACAGAGAGTCTACTTCTCAACACAGGACAGTCTGTCCTGTACCAGCCTGAACAATAGACAGATATGGGCAGCATATTGCCAAGGTTGGTATCAGGATCCCTGCTTCAAACCACTGGAGGCCAGGACAGAGAGTCTACTTCTCAACACAGGACAGTCTGTCCTGTACCAGCCTGAACAATAGACAGATATGGGCAGCATATTGCCAAGGTTGGTATCAGGATCCCTGCTTCAGACCACTGGAGGCCAGGACAGAGAGTCTACTTCTCAACACAGGACAGTCTGTCCTGTACCAGCCTGAACAATAGACAGATATGGGCAGCATATTGCCAAGGTTGGTATCAGGATCCCTGCTTCAGACCACTGGAGGCCAGGACAGAGAGTCTACTTCTCAACACAGGACAGTCTGTCCTGTACCAGCCTGAACAATAGACAGATATGGGCAGCATATTGCCAAGGTTGGTATCAGGATCCCTGCTTCAAACCACTGGAGGCCAGGACAGAGAGTCTACTTCTCAACACAGGACAGTCTGTCCTGTACCAGCCTGAACAATAGACAGATATGGGCAGCATATTGCCAAGGTTGGTATCAGGATCCCTGCTTCAGACCACTGGAGGCCAGGACAGAGAGTCTACTTCTCAACACAGGACAGTCTGTCCTGTACCAGCCTGAACAATAGACAGATATGGGCAGCATATTGCCAAGGTTGGTATCAGGATCCCTGCTTCAGACCACTGGAGGCCAGGACAGAGAGTCTACTTCTCAACACAGGACAGTCTGTCCTGTACCAGCCTGAACAATAGACAGATATGGGCAGCATATTGCCAAGGTTGGTATCAGGATCCCTGCTTCAAACCACTGGAGGCCAGGACAGAGAGTCTACTTCTCAACACAGGACAGTCTGTCCTGTACCAGCCTGAACAATAGACAGATATGGGCAGCATATTGCCAAGGTTGGTATCAGGATCCCTGCTTCAGACCACTGGAGGCCAGGACAGAGAGTCTACTTCTCAACACAGGACAGTCTGTCCTGTACCAGCCTGAACAATAGACAGATATGGGCAGCATATTGCCAAGGTTGGTATCAGGATCCCTGCTTCAAACCACTGGAGGCCAGGACAGAGAGTCTACTTCTCAACACAGGACAGTCTGTCCTGTACCAGCCTGAACAATAGACAGATATGGGCAGCATATTGCCAAGGTTGGTATCAGGATCCCTGCTTCAAACCACTGGAGGCCAGGACAGAGAGTCTACTTCTCAACACAGGACAGTCTGTCCTGTACCAGCCTGAACAATAGACAGATATGGGCAGCATATTGCCAAGGTTGGTATCAGGATCCCTGCTTCAGACCACTGGAGGCCAGGACAGAGAGTCTACTTCTCAACACAGGACAGTCTGTCCTGTACCAGCCTGAACAATAGACAGATATGGGCAGCATATTGCCAAGGTTGGTATCAGGATCCCTGCTTCAGACCACTGGAGGCCAGGAGAGAGAGTGTACTTCTCAACACAGGACAGTCTGTCCTGTACCAGCCTGAACAATAGACAGATATGGGCAGCATATTGCCAAGGTTGGTATCAGGATCCCTGCTTCAAACCACTGGAGGCCAGGACAGAGAGTCTACTTCTCAACACAGGACAGTCTGTCCTGTACCAGCCTGAACAATAGACAGATATGGGCTGTATATTGCCAAGGTTGGTATCAGGATCCCTGCTTCAGACCACTGGAGGCCAGGACAGAGAGTCTACTTCTCAACACAGGACAGTCTGTCCTGTACCAGCCTGAACAATAGACAGATATGGGCTGTATATTGCCAAGGTTGGTATCAGGATCCCTGCTTCAGACCACTGGAGGCCACAGGAGAAACATTGTGCTCCTTTGGGGTAATAGAAACATAGGTCTGCACACTTCAACAAACAAACAGGGTTGTATTCCCTCAGGCAGGGTCCAACCCCAGGCAGGGTCCAACCCCAGGCAGGGTCCAACCCCAGGCAGGGTCCTACCCCAGGCAGGGTCCAACCCCAGGCAGGGTCCAACCCCAGGCAGGGTCCAACCCCAGGCAGGGTCCAACCCCAGGCAGGGTCCTACCCCAGGCAGGGTCCAACCCCAGGCAGGGTCCAACCCCAGGCAGGGTCCAACCCCAGGCAGGGTCCAACCCAGGCAGGGTCCAACCCCAGGCAGGGTCCAACCCAGGCAGGGTCCAACCCAGGCAGGGTCCAACCCCAGGCAGGGTCCAACCCCAGGCAGGGTCCAACCCAGGCAGGGTCCAACCCAGGCAGGGTCCAACCCAGGCAGGGTCCAACCCCAGGCAGGGTCCAACCCCAGGCAGGGTCCAACCCCAGGCAGGGTCCAACCTAGGCAGGGTCCAACCCAGGCAGGGTCCAACCCCAGGCAGGGTCCAACCCCAGGCAGGGTCCAACCCAGGCAGGGTCCAACCCCAGGCAGGGTCCAACCCAGGCAGGGTCCAACCCCAGGCAGGGTCCAACCCCAGGCAGGGTCCAACCCCAGGCAGGGTGCAACCCCAGGCAGGGTCCAACCCCAGGCAGGGTCTTACCCCAGGCAGGGTCCAACCCCAGGCAGGGTCCAACCCAGGCAGGGTCCAACCCCAGGCAGGGTCTTACCCCAGGCAGGGTCCAACCCCAGGCAGGGTCCAACCCCAGGCAGGGTCTTACCCCAGGCAGGGTCCAACCCCAGGCAGGGTCCAACCTAGGCAGGGTCCAACCCCAGGCAGGGTCCAACCCCAGGCAGGGTCCAACCTAGGCAGCTATAGTAGGAGCATGTCAAGATGTATAGGTCAGGTTAATACAGGCTCTCATAGGAGGCTGAGCACACTTACAGCATTACAGTACTAATAACCTTCTGAATACCTTCTGTGTCTGACATCAACATGAGGGGATTGAAGTCCTTTCTACGACACTCCAGGTTCGTATCCTTCTTTGAAAAAGTATTGCTTCACCTGCTACATTTCTAGTAGTGTGACAGGGACTCTGGTGTCAGCATGGTAGCAGCCAAGATACAATGGACTCCCTGTGTGTATGTTACATGTGTATCTCTATGGTTACTGTACAACATTCCAACACACTGCCAAGATCAAACAACCACATTATGGGGGGAAGTAAATGGTCTTCCCTAATCTCTCTCTCCATCCCCCTTTCTCTCTATTCCTCTCTCCCCTCTCACCCTCACTCTCCATCCCCCATGTCTCTCTCTTCCTCTTTCCCTCTCTCACCCTCACTCTCCATCCCCCATTTCTCTCTCTTTCCCTCTCCCCTCTCACCCTCACCCTCACTCTCCATCCCCCATTTCTCTCTCTTTCCCTCTCCCCTCTCACCCTCACCCTCACTCTCACCCTCACTCTCCATCCCCCTTTCTCTCTTCCTCTTTCCCTCTCTCCCTTTCTCACCCTCACTCTCCATCCCCATTTCTCTCTTCCTATTTCCCTCTTTCACCCTCACTCTCCATCCCCCATTTCTCTCTCTTCCTCTTTCCCTCTCTCCCTTTCTCACCCTCACTCTCCATCCCCCATTTCTCTCTCTTCCTCTTTCCCTCTTTCACCCTCACTCTCCATCCCCCTTACGCTCTCTTCATCTCTCCCCTCTCACCCTCACCCTCACTCTCCATCCCCCTTTCTCTCTCTTCCTCTCTCCCCTCTCACCCTCACCCTCACTCTCCATCCCCCATTTCCCTCTCTTCCTCTTTCCCTCTCTGACCCTCACTCTCCATCCCCCATTTCTCTCTCTTCCTCTTTCCCTCTCTGACCCTCACTCTCCATCCACCATTTCTCTCTCTTCCTCTTTCACTCTCTCACCCTCACTCTCCATCCCCCCATTTCTCTCTATTCCTCTCTCCCCTCTCACCCTCACTCTCCATCCCCCATGTCTCTCTCTTCCTCTTTCCCTCTCTCACCCTCACCCTCACTCTCCATCCCCCATTTCTCTCTCTTCCTCTTTCCATCTCTCACCCTCACCCTCACTCTCCATCCCCCATTTCTCTCTATTCCTCTCTCCCCTCTCACCCTCACTCTCCATCCCCCATGTCTCTCTCTTCCTCTTTCCCTCTCTCACCCTCACCCTCACTCTCCATCCCCCATTTCTCTCTCTTCCTCTTTCCATCTCTCACCCTCACCCTCACTCTCCATCCCCCATTTCTCTCTCTTCCTCTTTCCCTCTCTCACCCTCACTTTCCATCCCCCATTTCTCTCTCTTCCTCTTTCCCTCTTTCACCCTCACTCTCCATCCCCCATTTCTCTCTCTTCCTCTTTCCCTCTCTCACCCTCACCCTCACCCTCACCCTCACTCTCCATCCCCCATTTCTCTCTCTTCCTCTTTCCTCTTTCCCTCTCTCACCCTCACTCTCATCCCCCATTTCTCTCTCTTCCTCTTTCCCTCTCTCACCCTCACTCTCCATCCCCCATTTCTCTCTCTTCCTCTCTCCCCTCTCACCCTCACCCTCACTCTCCATCCCCCATTTCTCTCTCTCTCTCTCTCTCCCTCTCTCTCTCTCTATCCTTCTCTCTCTCTCTCTCTATACCCCCCCTCTTTCTCTCTTCTCTTCTCTCCCCCCCACCCCCACCCCCTCTCTCTCTCTATCCTTCGCTCTCTCTCTCTCTCTATCCACCCCCCCCCCCCCTCTCTCTCTCGTACCAGCCTGTGCCACATTATAACACATTTGTGTGAGCGTGGCTAACCTTTTTTTTTGCAGAGTTGTATATGAAGTTGAAATATGAAGTAACTTTAGTGACTCACATCACCAGAGAGGGAAACAGTAAGAGACAGAGAGAACCTGTTATTGTAACACAGAGCTGCTGTTAGTGAGTTCACTGCCTGTGTATTTGTGACATCACTGTGATGCCACTGGTAATATCATCAACTCATTTGTCTACAGACTGACTGGAAGCTCCCCAATCAATCCACTGCAGATAAAGTGAAGCAGCACCAGGTTCAGTCAGTCTGTTTGAGTCAGGCTGTATTTCAAGGACATGTGGGGTGAAGGAAACACAGTCATATTTCTCTACATCATTGCTTTTCAACAAAACCATATCAGTGACAACCACATTTAGACTAAAAGTGGCATATTCTGCAGGCTGGCATGTCCACCTTCATGACTCTTATATTGTCCAAATTTCTGCAGGCTGGCATGTCCACCTTCTTGGCTCCTCTATTTTCCAAATCTCTGTCTGCTGGCATGTCCACCTTCATGACTCTTATATTCTCCAAATCTCTGTCTGCTGGCATGTCCACCTTCTTGGCTCTTCGATTGTCCAAATCTCTGCCTGCTGTTGCCTCCTGTACTTCATTCTCCCTGACCTTTCCCATGACCCCTGACAATTCCTTTTTTAATTCAGTCGATTCAAGAAGTAAACTGAAATTCCAATTCCCCTCAATACTTAAAAAAAAGTGGAATAAGAATGTTGGTCCTGAATTGAAATGGAATTGACCCTAACCCTGCTACTCCCCTGTCTTCTGACCTCTCCTGCCCTCTGTCCTGTCTTGCCCTGCTCTGTCCTATCCTGTCCTTCACCTCTGCTCTTCTCCTCTCTCCAGGTAAGACAGGTACAGGTGTGTCAGATGATCTCCTGCCTGACTTTGATGTGAAGATTATGCCAGGTAGGTAGGGGCGTGTCCTCCTCACCTGTGTCTGTCTGTCTCTTCTTTTCACTCATTAACACAAAACTATTGCTTCTTCACTGCCCAATCAGCCTCATGTTGTTCTTTAGTAATCCAATCAGTTATCTTATTACAAATCAAACAAATTATTATGGTCAGTTTACTGTTGAACAATGAGAGAGAGAGCGAGAGAGACAGAAAGAGACAAACCAGAGAGAGTGAGACCAGAGAGATAGGAAGAAAGAGAGAGAGACAGACCAGAGAGATAGGAAGAGAGAGAGCGAGACCAGAGAGATAGGAAGAAAGAGAGAGAGACAGACCAGAGAGAGACAGACCAGAGAGATAGGAAGAGAGAGAGACAGACCAGAGAGATAGGAAGAGAGAGAGACAGACCAGAGAGAGCGAGATCAGAGAGATAGGAAGAAAGAGAGAGAGACAGACCAGAGAGAGACAGACCAGAGAGATAGGAAGAAAGAGAGAGAGACAGACCAGAGAGAGACAGACCAGAGAGATAGGAAGAAAGAGAGAGACTTGTGGTGTCTGACCCAGCCCAAAGGAAGTCCATCATTAGGGATTGTTATTGTGAGTAACATAATGATAGTGAGAGAGTTTACAGGATGGTTGAACTGGACATTACAGAGTAATGATGTTTACAGGATGGTTGAACTGGACATTACAGAGTAATGATGTTTACAGGATGGTTGAACTGGACATTATGGAGTAATGATGTTTACAGGATGGTTGAACAGGACATTATGGAGTAATGATGTTTACAGGATGGTTGAACTGGACATTATGGAGTAATGATGTTTACAGGATGGTTGAACTGGACATTATGGAGTAATGATGTTTACAGGATGGTTGAACTGGACATTACGTGGTAATGATGTTTACAGGATTTACAGGATGGTTGAAATGGACATTATGGAGTAATGATGTTTACAGGATGGTTGAAATGGACATTATGGAGTAATGATGTTTACAGGATGGTTGAACGGGACATTACGTGGTAATGATGTTTACAGGATGGTTGAACAGGACATTATGGAGTAATGATGTTTACAGGATGGTTGAACTGGACATTATGAAGTAATGATGTTTACAGGATGGTTGAACGGGACATTATGGAGTAATGATGTTTACAGGATGGCTGAACTGGACATTATGGAGTAATGATGTTTACAGGGTTTACAGGATGGTTGAACTGGACATTACGGAGTAATGATGTTTACAGGGTTTACAGGATGGTTGAACTGGACATTACGGAGTAATGATGTTTACAGGATGGTTGAACGGGACATTACGGAGTAATGATGTTTACAGGGTGGTTGAACTGGACATTACAGAGTAATGATGTTTACAGGATGGTTGAACTGGACATTATGGAGTAATGATGTTTACAGGATGGTTGAACTGGACATTACGGAGTAATGATGTTTACAGGATGGTTGAACTGGACATTATGGAGTAATGATGTTTACAGGGTTTACAGGATGGTTGAACTGGACATTACGGAGTAATGATGTTTACAGGATGGTTGAACAGGACATTATGGAGTAATGATGTTTACAGGATGGTTGAACTGGACATTATGGAGTAATGATGTTTACAGGATGGTTGAACGGGACATTACGGAGTAATGATGTTTACAGGATGGTTGAACGGGACATTACGTGGTAATGATGTTTACAGGATGGTTGAACAGGACATTATGGAGTAATGATGTTTACAGGATGGTTGAGCTTAACATTATGGAGTAATGATGTTTACAGGATGGTTGAACGGGACATTACGGAGTAATGATGTTTACAGGATGGTTGAACGGGACATTATGGAGTAATGATGTTTACAGGATGGTTGAACTGGACATTATGAAGTAATGATGTTTACAGGATGGTTGAACGGGACATTATGGAGTAATGATGTTTACAGGATGGTTGAACTGGACATTATGGAGTAATGATGTTTACAGGGTTTACAGGATGGTTGAACTGGACATTACGGAGTAATGATGTTTACAGGATGGTTGAACTGGACATTATGGAGTAATGATGTTTAGAGGGTTTACAGGATGGTTGAATGGGACATTACGGAGTAATGATGTTTACAGGGTGGTTGAACTGGACATTACAGAGTAATGATGTTTACAGGATGGTTGAACTGGACATTATGGAGTAATGATGTTTACAGGGTTTACAGGATGGTTGAACTGGACATTACGGAGTAATGATGTTTACAGGATGGTTGAACTGGACATTATGGAGTAATGATGTTTACAGGATGGTTGAACGGGACATTACGGAGTAATGATGTTTACAGGATGGTTGAACTGGACATTATGGAGTAATGATGTTTACAGGATGGTTGAACTGGACATTACGGAGTAATGATGTTTACAGGGTGGTTGAACTGGACATTATGGAGTAATGATGTTTACAGGGTGGTTGAACTGGACATTATGGAGTAATGATGTTTACAGGGTTTACAGGATGGTTGAACTGGACATTATGGAGTAATGATGTTTACAGGGTTTACAGGATGGTTGAACTGGACATTACAGAGTAATGATGTTTACAGGATGGTTGAACTGGACATTATGGAGTAATGATGTTTACAGGGTTTACAGGATGGTTGAACTGGACATTATGGAGTAATGATGTTTACAGGGTTTACAGGATGGTTGAACTGGACATTATGGAGTAATGATGTTTACAGGGTTTACAGGATGGTTGAACTGGACATTACAGAGTAATGATGTTTACAGGATGGTTGAACTGGACATTATGGAGTAATGATGTTTACAGGGTGGTTGAACTGGACATTATGGAGTAATGATGTTTAGAGGGTTTACAGGATGGTTGAACTGGAGATTATGGAGTAATGATGTTTACAGGATGGTTGAACAGGACATTATGGAGTAATGATGTTTACCGGGTTTACAGGATGGTTGAACTGGACATTATGGAGTAATGATGTTTACAGGATGGTTGAACTGGACATTATGGAGTAATGATGTTTACAGGATGGTTGAACAGGACATTATGGAGTAATGATGTGTACAGGGTTTACAGGATGGTTGAACTGGACATTATGGAGTAATGATGTTTACAGGATGGTTGAACGGGACATTACGGAGTAATGATGTTTACAGGATGGTTGAACTGGACATTACGGAGTAATGATGTTTACAGGATGGTTGAACTGGACATTATGGAGTAATGATGTTTACAGGGTTTACAGGATGGTTGAACTGGACATTACAGAGTAATGATGTTTACAGGATGGTTGAACTGGACATTACGGAGTAATGATGTTTACAGGATGGTTGAACAGGACATTATGGAGTAATGATGTTTACAGGGTTTACAGGATGGTTGAACTGGACATTACGGAGTAATGATGTTTACAGGATGGTTGAACTGGACATTACGGAGTAATGATGTTTACAGGATGGTTGAACTGGACATCACGGAGTAATGATGTTTACAGGATGGTTGAACTGGACATTATGGAGTAATGATGTTTACAGGATGGTTGAACGGGACATTACGGAGTAATGATGTTTACAGGATGGTTGAACGGGACATTATGGAGTAATGATGTTTACATGATGGTTGAACTGGACATTATGGAGTAATGATGTTTACAGGATGGTTGAACTGGACATTATGGAGTAATGATGTTTACAGGATGGTTGAACTGGACATTATGGAGTAATGATGTTTACAGGATGGTTGAACGGGACATTATGGAGTAATGATGTTTACATGATGGTTGAACTGGACATTACGGAGTAATGATGTTTACAGGATGGTTGAACTGGACATTATGGAGTAATGATGTTTACAGGATGGTTGAACTGGACATTACGGAGTAATGATGTTTACAGGATGGTTGAACGGGACATTACGTGGTAATGATGTTTACAGGATGGTTGAACAGGACATTATGGAGTAATGATGTTTACAGGATGGTTGAACTGGACATTATGGAGTAATGATGTTTACAGGATGGTTGAACTGGACATTACGGAGTAATGATGTTTACAGGATGGCTGAACGGCACATCATGGGAGTCAGAGAGAAGGGAGTTGATATTGTCTTCTGTCACATTCCCCAAATTCAGATGTTTCCTCATCTTGGAGGTTGTTGACAGATTTGGGTATGGTGAGATGGAAATGGCTTATTCAGTGATGACTCATTCACTCTCATTTCAAATGTTGATGTTGCACTAGTACGTGTTCTTCTCAACAGCAGCTCCCACATCATACTGTAATGTTTTTGTTTAGCAGCTCCCACATCGTACTGTAGTGTTTGTGTTTAGCAGCTCCCACATCGTACTGTAGTGTTTGTGTTTAGCAGCTCCCACATCGTACTGTAGTGTTTGTGTTTAGCAGATCCCACATCGTACTGTAGTGTTTGTGTTTAGCAGCTCCCACATCGTACTGTAGTGTTTGTGTTTAGCAGCTCCCACATCGTACTGTAGTGTTTGTGTTTAGCAGATCCCACATCGTACTGTAATGTTTTTGTTTAGCAGCTCCCACATCGTACTGTAGTGTTTGTGTTTAGCAGCTCCCACATCGTACTGTAGTGTTTGTGTTTAGCAGCTCCCACATCGTACTGTAGTGTTTGTGTTTAGCAGCTCCCACATCGTATCGTACTGTAGTGTTTGTGTTTAGCAGCTCCCACATCGTACTGTAGTGTTTGTGTTTAGCAGCTCCCACATCGTACTGTAGTGTTTGTGTTTGTGTTTAGCAGCTCCCACATCGTACTGTAGTGTTTGTGTTTAGCAGCTCCCACATCGTACTGTAGTGTTTGTGTTTAGCAGCTCCCACATCGTACTGTAGTGTTTGTGTTTAGCAGCTCCCACATCGGACTGTAGTGTTTGTGTTTAGCAGCTCCCACATCGTACTGTAGTGTTTGTGTTTAGCAGATCCCACATCGTACTGTAGTGTTTGTGTTTAGCAGATCCCACATCGTACTGTAGTGTTTGTGTTTAGCAGATCCCACATCGTACTGTAGTGTTTGTGTTTAGCAGCTCCCACATCGTACTGTAGTGTTTGTGTTTAGCAGCTCCCACATCGTACTGTAGTGTTTGTGTTTAGCAGATCCTACATCGTACTGTAGTGTTTGTGTTTAGCAGCTCCCACATCGTACTGTAGTGTTTGTGTTTAGCAGCTCCCACATCGTACTGTAGTGTTTGTGTTTAGCAGCTCCCACATCGTACTGTAGTGTTTGTGTTTAGCAGATCCTACATCGTACTGTAGTGTTTGTGTTTAGCAGCTCCCACATCGTACTGTAGTGTTTGTGTTTAGCAGCTCCCACATCGTACTGTAGTGTTTGTGTTTAGCAGCTCCCACATCGTACTGTAGTGTTTGTGTTTAGCAGCTCCCACATCGTACTGTAGTGTTTGTGTTTAGCAGCTCCCACATCGTACTGTAATGTTTGTGTTTAGCAGCTCCCACATCGTACTGTAGTGTTTGTGTTTAGCAGCTCCCACATCGTACTGTAGTGTTTGTGTTTAGCAGCTCCCACATCGTACTGTAGTGTTTGTGTTTAGCAGCTCCCACATCGTACTGTAGTGTTTGTGTTTAGCAGCTCCCACATCGTACTGTAGTGTTTGTGTTTAGCAGCTCCCACATCGTACTGTAGTGTTTGTGTTTAGCAGCTCCCACATCGTACTGTAGTGTTTGTGTTTAGCAGCTCCCACATCGTACTGTAGTGTTTGTGTTTAGCAGCTCCCACATCGTACTGTAGTGTTTGTGTTTAGCAGCTCCCACATCGTACTGTAGTGTTTGTGTTTAGCAGCTCCCACATCGTACTGTAGTGTTTGTGTTTAGCAGCTCCCACATCGTACTGTAGTGTTTGTGTTTAGCAGCTCCCACATCGTACTGTAGTGTTTGTGTTTAGCAGCTCCCACATCGTACTGTAGTGTTTGTGTTTAGCAGCTCCCACATCGTACTGTAGTGTTTGTGTTTAGCAGCTCCCACATCGTACTGTAGTGTTTGTGTTTAGCAGCTCCCACATCATACTGTAGTGTTTGTGTTTAGCAGCTCCCACATCGTACTGTAGTGTTTGTGTTTAGCAGCTCCCACATCGTACTGTAGTGTTTGTGTTTAGCAGCTCCCACATCGTATTGTAGTGTTTGTAGTTGGTAAAATATTAATATTCAGGGCATTTGGAAAGTATTCAGAACCCTTGACTTTTCCCACATTTTGTTATGTCTTATTTTAAAATTGATTAAATAGTTTTTTCCCCTCATCAATCTACACACAAAACCCCATAATGACAAAGCAAAAACAGGTTTGTAGAATATTTGTACAAATTTATTTGAAAAAATCTGAAATATCACAAGTATTCAGACCCTTTACTCAGTACTTTGTTTAAGCACCTTTGGCAGTGATTACAGCCTCGAGTCTTCTTGGGTATGATGCTGAAAGCTTGGCACACCTGTATTTGGGGAGTTTCTCCCATTTTTCTCTGCAGATCCTCTCAAGCTCTGTCAGGTTTGATGGGGAGCGTCGCTGCAAAGCTATTTTCAGGTCTCTCCAGAGATGTTCGATCGGGTTCAACTCCTGAGCACTCTGGAGTAGGTTTTCATCAAGGACCTCTCTGTACTTTGCTCTGTTCATATTTCCCTCGATCCTGACTAGTCTCCCAGTCCCTGCCGCTGAAAAACATCCCCACAGAATGATGCCGCCACCACCATGCTTCACCATAGGGATGGTGCCAGGTTTCCTCCAGATGTGACGCTTGGCATTCACGACAAAGATTTCGATTTGGTTTCATCAGACCAGAGAATCTTGTTTCTCATGGTCTGAGAGACCTTTTGGTGCCTTTTGGCAAACTCCAAGTGGGCTGTCATGTGCCTTATTGTGAGGAGTGGCTTCTGTCTGACCACTCAACCAGGCCCTTCTCCCACGTTTGCTCAGTTTGGCCGGGCGGCCAGCTCTAGGAAGAGTCTTGGTGGTTCCAAACTTCTTCCATTTAAGAATGATGGAGGCCACTGTGTTCTTGGGGACCTTCAATACTGCAGACATTTTTAGTACCCTTCCCCAGATCTGTGCCTCGACACAATCTTGCCTCGGAGCTCTACTTCCTTCGACCTCTTGGCTTGGTTGACATGTAGAGACATCTAAAGGATGATCAATGGAAACAGGATGGACCTGAGCTCAATTTAGAGTCTCATAGAAAAGGGTCTGAATACCTATGTAAATAAGGTTCTACTTTTTTAATTTGAATACATTTGCTAAAATTTCTGAAAAACTGTTTTCACTTTGTCATAATGGGGTGTTGTGTGTGGATTGATGAGGAACAAAATGATTTAATCGATTTTAGAACAAGGCTGTAATGTAAAAACAAAATGTGGGAAAATGGAAGGGGTTTAAATACATTCTGAATGCATTGTTTGTCTCTGTGTATTAGAGAGAATACAAACATGTCTCTGTGTGTAGTATATAGAATACAAATATATGTCTCTGTGTGTAGGATATAGAATACAAATATATGTCTCTGTGTGTAGTATATAGAATACAAATATATGTCTCTGTGTGTAGTATATAGAATATAAATATATGTCTCTGTGTGTAGTATATAGAATACAAATATATGTCTCTGTGTGTAGTATATAGAATACAAATATATGTCTCTGTGTGTAGTATATAGAATATAAATATATGTCTCTGTGTGTAGTATATAGAATACAAATATGTGTCTCTATGTGTAGTATATAGAATATAAATATATGTCTCTGTGTGTAGTATATAGAATATAAATATATGTCTCTGTGTGTAGAATATAGAATATAAATATATGTCTCTGTGTGTAGTATATAGAATATAAATATATGTCTCTATGTGTAGTATATAGAATATAAATATATGTCTCTGTGTGTAGTATATAGAATATAAATATATGTCTCTGTGTGTAGAATATAGAATATAAATATATGTCTCTGTGTGTAGTCATCATTCTGTCATAATGATGGTAGTCGATTAGATCAGTATCAACAATGTACTCTCTGCATGACATACTGTAACAGGAAACACTCTTTCCCTTTCCTGCCTGTAGCCTAGTCCCCTGACCAGACTTCCTGAAAAGTTGAGAGGATGTGTGTGTGTGTGTGTGGAGAGTGCGAGGGAATACTCTTCCAAGCAAAAACAAATACCACTTCCTACTCTAGAATGTTTTTGAAATGTAACTTTCATCTCTCTCTCTCTTCCAGAATGGGCCTTTGTGGGCTCGGTAGCCCTGGGTATTATCCTGTTCATCTTGCTGTTTGGTGTGTGTTGGTGCCAGTGCTGTCCTCACTCCTGCTGCTGTTATGTGTCCTGTTGGTGCTGCCCTGAGACCTGCTGCTGCCCACGACACTGTAAGTCCTGCTGCTTCCACTGGAGATCACACCACGTTAGATCAACTGTTGTAGTAAACTAATATTGTAGCATACTACAGTTATTGTAGCATATCATACTGTATGTCACTCATTCTACCAATCCACTACCACCTTTTTAGTGGATATAATGTCTACTACTGTAGAATTCCCAGAGCACCTGTGGAGTGTGGAATACCTGAAGTATTACCTGTGGAGTCTGGAATACCTGAAGTATTACCTGTGGAGTCTGGAATACCTGAAGTATTACATGTGGAGTCTGAAATATCTGAAGTGATGAATGTTCCACCTCCAGTATTACCTGTGGAGTCTGGAATACCTGAAGTGATGAATGTTCCACCTCCAGTATTACATGTGGAGTCTGGAATACCTGAAGTATTACCTGTGGAGTCTGGAATACCTGAAGTGATGAATGTTCCACCTCCAGTATTACCTGTGGAGTCTGGAATACCTGAAGTGATGAATGTTCCACCTCCAGTAATACATGTGGAGTCTGGAATACCTGAAGTGATGAATGTTCCACCTCCAGTATTACCTGTGGAGTCTGGAATACCTGAAGTGATGAATGTTCATCCTTCAGTCCTTTCTGTGTCTTCTATCTCTCTGTCCTCTCTCCATGTAGTGTACGAGGCAGGAAAGGGGTTGAGGAGCAGGGCTTCGTCCCCCCAGATCGCTGTCTATCCACCCTACTACGTACCTGGGGTCCCGGCCATGGTCCCCATCGCTCCCCCCTCCCTGGTGGACACCACGATGATGTCCGCTCCCCCCTCTGTGTCAGAGAGCAGTGCAGCTGGAGGTGGGTACTGGGTCTGGTGTTGTCTATTGATGTTCTGATGTTTTAAACGTTATCTAACAAACTGCCTTTTGATTTGTAACTTAATTTAAAGCTGCAATATAAGAAACATACTGGTATAGTTGAACAGCCATTTCTTCACCTTGTTGAACGTGTGGAAAGCTCATACAGAGTCCCAACAGTTTGTCGTAGTGAGGCCTGTCTCTCCTCTCCTGCCTGACAAGTGTTTGTTGTCTCATATACGTCTCAGTGCGGCCTGTGTACCGGCTGCAGTCTACTCTGGATCAGTCCTCTCTGGATCAGGACTCTCTGAAGGTGTTGCAGCACGTAGAGAAACAGCTGGCTCTTTTCCACCCGGCCAAGGCCCAGAGCCACGACTGTAAGCCCGACAGACAGACAAACAGACAGTAGACTCTATACAACCTATACTCTACTCTGTCTGAAATCCACTTCTGCATGTGTCATGACTGTAAGCCCTACAGACAGACAGATAGTTACCCTACCCTGTGTAGACTCAGCAGGACTTATAATGTACTACACTCTGACATCCTCTGTGAAATCAAATCCACTCTGAAATCAACCTGACTCATGGTTGTAAGCCCTACAGACAGACAACCCCTGTGTAGGACAGAGTCAACATGCTTTTTATACTCTAGCTATAATCTGCATGAAATCCATTCTGAAATAACCTCTGCCTACACACTACTCTCTGAAATAACCTCTGCCTACACACTACTCTCTGAAATCCTAGCTTCAACAGTGCTCCTCTTCTCTCTTCTCCTGCAACTGCACAAGCATTTCGCTACACCCGCAATAACATCTGCTAAATATGTGACCAATAAAAATGTGTTTGACTTGAACTCATAAAGACAACACACCTGATTCCTCCTACTTCATAAAGACAACACACCTGATTCATCCTACTTCATAAAGACAACTCACCTGATTCCTCCTACTTCATAAAGACAACACACCTGATTATTCCTACTTCATAAAGACAACACACCTGATTCATCCTACTTCATAAAGACAACACACCTGATTCCTCCTACTTCATAAAGACAACACACCTGATTCATCCTACTTCATAAAGACAACACACCTGATTCTTCCTACTTCATAAAGACAACACACCTGATTCTTCCTACTTCATAAAGACAACACACCTGATTCTTCCTACTTCATAAAGACAACACACCTGATTCTTCCTACTTCATAAAGACAACACACCTGATTCCTGCAACTTCATAAAGACAACACACCTGATTATTCCTACTTCATAAAGACAACACACCTGATTCTTCCTCGTTTTGTGAGCCAGTCTCACACTATCCGTACATCACCACCTTGTTGATCCTCATCTAATGATTCATTCCTCGATTTCCTCCAATCCTCATCAACTGCTGGTAATTGTTTTCTTTCTCCGATTGGATGTGTTGGCCTTGTGTGTCAAAGACAGTCTGTAAAAGAAGACCTATTGTAATGTGTCTGTTTGTTTCAGAGGTTTTTCATCTAGGACTTCCTCTCTCTCTATGTTATGTGCATGTCCACTGGATTCTTCATTCACCTGGCATCTTATCTTAGTCACTGTGATACTAAAACTGTGATTCATAGTATCATAAATACAGAAACGTACTCATGTCTCCACCCCTCCTCTCTCCTCCCCCTTCCCTCTCCTCTTCCTCAGCCTGCAGTATCTCAGAGCTCAGTTCTCTCCATGAGGTGGATACAGGGGGTTTCCGTCAGTCTTACCGCCAGATACAGAAGAAGGCCCTGCCAGCCATCCCTGACCACGACCGTGACCTTGAAGACATCCCTGACCTCCATCATCCCTCGTCCTCCTCTCAGACCCGTCGCCCCACACGCTACCAGCACCGCCGCAACCGCAGCATTGAGGAGGACCATCATCATGATAATAACAGCAGGTCGCCAGAAACACCTTTAGACTGACTGTGTGTGGAGGGGAGTGGGGGTTGTGTGTGTGTGGAGGGGAGTGGGGGTTGTGTGTGTGTCTTCATAGGGGTTGTGTGTGTGTGTCTTCATAGGGGTTGTGTGTGTGTGTCTTCATAGGGGTTGTGTGTGTGTGTCTTCATAGGGGTTGTGTGTGTGTGTCTTCGTGTGTGTGTGTGTGTGTGTGTGTGTGTGTGTGTGTGTGTGTGTGTGTGTGTCTTCATAGGGGTTGTGTGTGTGTGTGTGTGTGTGTCTTCATAGGGGTTGTGTGTGTGTGTGTGTGTGTGTCTTCATAGGGGTTGTGTGTGTGTGTGTGTCTTCATAGGGGTTGTGTGTGTGTGTGTGTGTGTGTGTGTGTGTGTTCTGCATGTTCTAAGTTCCTAATGAGATGTTATGTCCAGGTGGAACCCTCGTTCGGAGCACCTGCAGCGTAAGGCCTTCCTCCTGGGTGGGAAGTCAGGCTCTCTGGATGAGCTGGAGGAGTTTTCCCAGTGCTACAGACAGAGAGGCCCCAGGGAGGAGCTCACCGTCAGGGACATCAGAGACACCGACCAGGAGTACGAGAGACTGGAGCTGCGGGAACGAGAAGGTGACCGGGATAGGGATCGAGATCGGGAATACTGTCCGCCTTCTTACCGGGACAAGACGACGAAACGTGGTTACCGTGACAACAGAGATTGCGATGACCGCGCAGAGACTTGGCGAGAACGAGATCGCCAAGAGGATTGCCATGGAGATCGTCAGGGAAACCGACAACGCAGTCCGCCACCCTCGCCCAAGAAGAGACGGGGCACGTGGGACAACGAGCTGGAGCAGCGCCCCCCTAAACCCCCCGCCCCTCCTCCCCCTCCTCGCCAGAGCCCCCGGGGGCGGGACTACGATGACGAACTCCTGAGCACTCTTTTGGAGCGCAAGACCAGACGGGGTGGGGCCAGTGACAGTGGAGGTGATAGGGGCAGGGGAGGGGGGCGCAGCGAAGAGGACACGCCCTCAGACACACCCTCTAAGGGTTCTAAGGGCTCTAAGAAGAGCAGCGGCAGTGGCGGTGAGCGTCACCATGGCCGTTGTCCTAGCAACAGGGAGGTGGAGTTGGTATTAGACTCACGGGGAGAAGACTCTCTACCCCCGTACTGCCAGACTGCGTTAGAGCGGTTCAGAGCCGCTGAGCGCCCCTCCCCCTCCCCTCGCCCCTCCACCCATTCTTCCCGCCCCTCCAACGGAGGCTCCACCCATAGCCACGCCCATACCCTACAGCAGGAGAGCGGAGAGGAGCGGGATAAGCCCCGGAAAGTGGTGAGCTACATTTAGGGTACACCCAGTATGGGTTCACTTCATCCACAGTAGAAATACACTGAAGAGATACTGTACTATAGTTGAGACTACTGATTTAGGGCAAAGATATCCTTATGCTCATACAGTACTGTAGCTAAGACTGCTTAAAGGGATACTTCAGGATTTTGTCAATTAATCCCTTTATCTACTTCCCCAGAGTAAGATTAACCTGTGGATACTGTTTTTATGTCTCTGCGTACAGTTTGAAGGAAGATGCTAACTAACGTTAGCACAATGACTGGACGTCTATGGTAACTGCTAGCAACGCTAGTTAGCATTGGTTTGAAAAACTACTGAATGCAGAGACATAAAATTGGTATCCATGAGTTAATCTGACTGGGGAAGTAGATAAAGGGCTTCATTGCCAAAATCCCCAAGTATCCCTTTAAGGTAAGACAAGAGATAAGCTTATGCCCATCTTTCTCAGGTATGGAGGCTCACCTTAACAGATATACTGTGACTCAGGTGAGAAAGGAATCTGTTTTAGAAGTCATTGCACCTGTGCCTCTTTAGCCAGAGAGATAAGCAGAATCAGACCATAATAAGAAAAGCTGGAAAACTATCGTCAAGATCTGAACCTGAACCACTTTGCTTACCTTTTATAGCGTTCCTTTCTGCTATTTTTTTGGGGGGGGGTTTCTTATTCCCTGGGTTTGTTTTTCTAATCTAATGGTTTACAACTGTGTTTATATGGACTTTTATGGATCTAACTCCATTTGTCTGCAATCAGTTACAATTAAAAGGCACAGGTGATTAGATATCACATTTGTTCAACTTAACATATTGACTAGCACTACTACTACTACAACTACTACTACTACCACCACTACTACTACTACTACTACTACTACCACTACTACTACTTGGCTAATGCCAGCGTTGTGTTCAGCCTTCTAACAGTTTTTTTTTTTTTACCTCAGTTGAAATGGCAGAGCCAGGTCAAATCTCTTTGTAACCTTTGTGCCCCCAATGTGACCCCAGAACCTGACGTCACTTATCCTTCTTATTCTGCCTGCTTGCTTCTCCTCTCCCAACTAACTGACAGAGCTGGGCTTGCTGCTCCTCTCCCAACTAACTGACAGAGCTGGGCTTGCTGCTCCTCTCCCAACTAACTGACAGAGCTTGGCTTACTGCCCCTCTCCCAACTAACTGACAGAGCTGGGCTTGCTTCTCCTCTCCCAACTAACTGACAGAGCTGGGCTTGCTGCTCCTCTCCCAACTAACTGACAGAGCTTGGCTTGCTGCCCCTCTCCCAACTAACTGACAGAGCTTGGCTTGCTGCTCCTCTCCCAACTAACTGACAGAGCTTGGCTTGCTGCTCCTCTCCCAACTAACTGACAGAGCTTGGCTTGCTGCTCCTCTCCCAACTAACTGACAGAGCTTGGCTTGCTGCTCCTCTCCCAACTAACTGACAGAGCTGGGCTTGCTGCTACTCTCCCAACTAACTGACAGAGCTGGGCTTGCTGCCCCTCTCCCAACTAACTGACAGAGCTTGGCTTGCTGCTCCTCTCCCAACTAACTGACAGAGCTGGGCTTGCTGCTCCTCTCCCAACTAACTGACAGAGCTGGGCTTGCTTCTCCTCTCCCAACTAACTGACAGCGCTTGGCTTGCTGCTCCTCTCCCAACTAACTGACAGAGCTTGGCTTGCTACTCCTCTCCCAACTAACTGACAGAGCTTGGCTGAGACGAGCGGGGTATTTTCACCATTACACTGGGCCAAATGAGCACAAAGCACAGCTTCCATCACTCTGCACACACGTGACTAACGTGAAGCTCTCTTGCTGTTTTCTTTTAACAGAGCACTCTTCTTAGCAGAGACTCTCTCATAGTTTGATGCCTGGAGAGGACACATACAGACTCTGGGAAAGACACTGGGGATAATCCTCTACCCCCCCCCATCACCCCACACAGGGGATCATCCTCTACCCCCCCATCACCCCACACTGGGGATAATCCTCTACCCCCCCCATCACCCCACACAGGGGATCATCCTCTACCCCCCCATCACCCCACACAGGGGATCATCCTCTACTCCCCCATCACCCCACACTGGGGAGGAGAGAGGTTCTCAGAGCACACTAGGCAAGCAGAGAACCCCATGGAGAGGTCAGT
The DNA here is from genome assembly GCF_057628025.1 of Oncorhynchus mykiss. NCBI lineage: Eukaryota > Metazoa > Chordata > Actinopteri > Salmoniformes > Salmonidae > Oncorhynchus > Oncorhynchus mykiss. The sequence goes on from NC_143039.1 coordinate 14,994,240, forward strand.
GACCAGCAGAGGGAATGGCTACCTCTGAGTGACAGGCAGTACAACCACTGGACTGACCATGGCACAGGACGTGGGAGGGTCTGATCAGACTTTAGATACACATCAATCACCATGACCTAAGAAGAAGAGTACTGTTCAGAGCTGTGACAAAGACCTCTGGATGCACAGGACAAATAGCACTGTGTGTGTGTGTGAGACGAAGTATGGTGCTTATTCCTGTCTGCTCTTTTGTGTGTGAGAGTGAATAGTTTCTCCATCTCCCTCTCCATTCTATTCTCCTCTCTCACTAACAACACACACTGAATGACGATGTCATTCCGGAGTTTCTGTCACTGCCACCTCTACACAGTGCAACGCTCTCTCTGTGAAGTCGCTGAATGATGATGTCACTCTGGAGTTTCTGCCACAGCCTGCACCACCACTGCCCAGTCACGGTCGAAGGCCGCCGTTGAGACAACGTTTGGATTCTGTTGTGTGAATGGTCTGGATCCCCCATACCATTGTGTTTTTCAGTGTAAAGCACCTGTTGGCCTTGCTTGGCCTTGACTCTGTGGATAGAGGACACAGTGTTTCTTAATCATTGTGTTTAATGTAATGATACAATGTGGGTTATACCCAGTAAGTTTGGACTAGAGGGTACTACTAACAGAGCCGGGGAGAGAAACTGGAACTTTAGGGACGGCAGGTAGCCTAGCGGTTAAGAGCGAAAGGTTGGTGGTTCAAATCCTCGAGCCGCCTAGGGTGAAAAGAAATGTGTTGATGTGCCCTTGAGCAAGGCACTTAACCCTAATCGCTCCTGTAAGTTGCTCTGGATAAGAGCGTCTGCTAGATGACGTAAATGTACTGGGTTGTGATTATGTGCCATCTATCCTTCGAAGACTGTATTTGGTTTATAATAGTTTTATACATAGTTTATCAACTCTGCCTGTCTCTGTGTTAAATCATGTTGTGATTACAATGCAGTAAATGATTGTGCAAGTGTAACTGAAAGCACTTGTGGGTATGTCTGTGTGTGTTTAAGATAAGATAACCAAGGTGTGTTTAGTTTTCTTATCATTGTTGTGTAAACTGCTAAACACACAACTTTATCTCCACTCATTAGCACTTACACACACACACACACACACACACACACACATTTACTGACCTTCATGCAAATATACTGGCTGTCAACTTACCACAGCTCTTTCTCGCGCCTTGTAGAAGGATTCGTTACAATTGTTCATGTTTAGTGTCGTTTTTTTCCACTTCTTTCAGTGTAGTTATTGCTCATAGCTTTTGTGCTTTTCTATGTTATTTTCTTTCTATGCTTGTTCTACGTCATCGTGTTCCTGTGTTCCATTTATCTGTCTGTCAATGAGACGGTTGTTTCACAGCCCAGCTCCCTGTCTGTCAATGAGACGGTTGTTTCACTGAGTTGAAGTCATAGGCGACAGGCAACAATGGCTTTGTCTATTTATGATCATCACCAACTGACTGTTACTCTAAGAGATCTGGTAATCACACACACACACACACACACACACACACACACACAGTATCTTGGAAAGTGCATGTTGGTGAACACTAAACGGCGGCAGGGTAGCCTAGCGGTTAGAGTGTTGGACTAGTAACCGAAAGGTTGCAAGTTCAAATCCCCGAGCTGACAAGGTACAAATCTGTCGTTCTGCCCCTGAACAGGCAGTTAACCCACTGTTCCCAGGCCGTCATTTAAAATAAGAATGTGTTCTTAACTGACTTGCCTAGTTAAATAAAGGTAAAATAAATAAACACGGAAGTTGTATTTCTCCTTTAGGTCACCTTGTTATAGTAACTTATACCATAACTGGGGCTTTTTGCAATAACACTTACCGTCCGTTACAAACTAATGCCTAATTAACTATTATTTATTATTTACCTCCAGAGACGCAGTTTAACCACAGCCTTTACCTCAAATACTGTTGACCAGGCAGCTTCAATCTCATTCAATAAAGTCTACTTAATCTACACATCTTCTCCACTGTCCTTCATTCAGTTTATAAGGACATTTTGTCATCCTTCAGGTGTTATGTCTTTATGGTAGTAAAGTATGTCTTATAAATCACTGTAGTAAAGTATGTCTTATAAATCATTGTAGACTTGTAAACTGTGGTATGTTTTATAAACTATTTGTGAATCAACAATGTAGTTCTTATGAAGACTATATGAATGCTCTAGAAAGTCTTGATATAAGTGGGTCAGTTAATTGTTCTGTTTTCTGATACACATGTCCTCTGTTGTGTCTGAGGCGCTGGCTGTTTTCCGCCCGGCGACTCATGATGTGGCTTGGGAGGTTGGGGAGGGGCTGACCACTCAGCTCAGGGTTGTATGTGAGGAATGTGGTTGAGCAAGTCCTTCCTAGGCCTGAGAGTCTCAGAGCTTACACACACGCTAGCCTGAGGGGAGTGATGACATCACTTCTATGAGAGGATAACAACAAATATGTCAGCTAGATAACAACTATGTCAGCTAGATAACAACTATGTCAGCTAGATAACAACAACTATGTCAGCTAGATAACAACAACTATGTCAGCTAGATAACAACTATGTCAGCTAGATAACAACAACTCTGTCAGATAACAACAACTCTGTCAGCTAGATAACAACTATGTCAGATAGATCATAACAACTATGTCAGATAGATAACAACAACTCTGTCAGTTACACCAGTAGCACACAAGGGGTCTGGTTCCTGGACACAGAAGCAGCATGCTTTTAGTCTATGACTAAGCCCAAACTGGTTCCGGGAAACTGGTCCAAGAAGTCAAACCGCTTCGGAGGTTTTATTTCCATTACAAATAATAACATCTGGTCCATATTGGAAACCCAGGGACAGGATACAACTGAGTACTGAGTAGGAAAGATAGAGTAGCTGCTGTCATCCTCTGTGGATGAGAATACAATAGCAGAAAACCAGCAGTGGTAAAGCTGGGCAGGTGCAGAGTAGAGTGGGTGTGCTCATGGGAGAGAAACAATCTGTTAAGGAATTCCTAGATCCACATACCTTACCTACACAGACAGAGACACAGACGTTTGCAAGCATGCACGCACAAAAACACACACACACACTTCCATTTGTGGACATTGTCTATGAGTACTACCAAGTGGTGTAGTGAGAGTGGTTGGTTGGCCTGGGTGAGAGACAGGGAGTGCGTCTCAAATGGCATCCTACTTCCTATATAGTGCATTACTTTTGACAGGGGCAAATGGCAACCTATTCCCTGTATAGTGCACTACTTTTGACCAGGGCAAATGGCAACCTATTTCATATATAGTGCACTACTTTTTACTGGGGCAAATGGTACCCTATTCCCTACATAGTAAATTATTTTTGACCAGAGCCCAAAAAGTAGTGCACTACATAGGGAATATAGGATGCCATTTTGGGGCAACCTGGCTCTGTCCTAAGTCCTGTCGTCTCCTCAGAGTTGAACAAGCAGCCTGTCGGTCTCTGGCTGGGGGGGACCAGGGGGCCGCTGGCTCTGCCCTAAGTCCTGTTGTCTCCTCAGAGTTGAACAAGCAGCCTGTCGGTCCCCGGCTGGGGGGAACCAGGGAGCCGCTGGCTCTGCTCTGAGACCTGTTGGCCCTAGGCCTGTGGGGCTTTATAGGCTTTACATTCACATGGTAATGTTCTGGGGTTGCATGCTTTGTCCATTGGGAAACTATGTTCACAGGGCACTAAAACATTGCAAAGAGGTCTACACAAGACAGTGCCAAATAACACACAAAACAGGGGGGGGGAGAGAGAAAGAAGGGGGGGGAGAGAGAAAGAAGGGGAGGGAGAGAGAAAGAAGGGGAGAAAGAAAGAAGGGGAGGGAGAGAGAGAGAAAGAAGGGGAGGGAGGGAGAGAGAAAGAAGGGGAGGGAGGGAGAAAGAAGGGGAGGGAGAGAGAAAGAAGGGGAGGGAGAGAGAAAGAAGGGGAGGGAGGGAGAGAGAAAGAAGGGGAGGGAGGGAGAAAGAAGGGGAGGGAGGGAGAAAGAATGGGAGGGAGGGAGAGAGAAAGAAGGGGAGGGAGAGAGAGAGAAAGAAGGGGAGGGAGAGAGAGAGAAAGAAGGGGAGGGAGGGAGAGAGAAATAAGGGGAGGGAGGGAGAAAGAAGGGGAGGGAGAGAGAAAGAAGGGGAGGGAGGGAGAGAGAAAGAAGGGGAGGGAGGGAGAAAGAAGGGGAGGGAGAGAGAGAGAAAGAAGGGGAGGGAGGGAGAGAGAAAGAAGGGGAGGGAGGGAGAAAGAAGGGGAGGGAGAGAGAAAGAAGGGGAGGGAGAGAGAAAGAAGGGGAGGGAGGGAGAGAGAAAGAAGGGGAGGGAGGGAGAAAGAAGGGGAGGGAGAGAGAGAGAAAGAAGGGGAGGGAGGGAGAGAGAAAGAAGGGGAGGGAGGGAGAAAGAAGGGGAGGGGGGGAGAAAGAAGGGGAGGGAGAGAGAAAGAAGGGGAGGGAGAGAGAAAGAAGGGGAGGGAGGGAGAGAGAAAGAAGGGGAGGGAGGGAGAAAGAAGGGGAGGGAGAGAGAGAGAAAGAAGGGGAGGGAGGGAGAGAGAAAGAAGGGGAGGGAGGGAGAAAGAAGGGAGAGGGAGAGAGAAAGAAGGGGAGGGAGGGAGAGAGAAGGGGAGGGAGGGAGAGAGAAAGAAGGGGAGGGAGGGAGAAAGAAGGGGAGGGAGGGAGAGAGAAGGGGAGGGAGGGAGAGAGAAAGAAGGGGAGGGAGGGAGAGAGATGCTAAGCCAATGTTTGCTTAGTTTACAGGTGTTAGGCTGCTACACTGGTTGCTTAGTTTACAGGTGTTAGGCTGCTACACTGGTTGTTTAGTTTACAGGTGTTTGGCTGCTACACTGTTTGCTTAGTTTACAGGTGTTAGGCTGCTACACTGTTTGCTTAGTTTACAGGTGTTAGGCTGCTACACTGGTTGCTTAGTTTACAGGTGTTAGGCTGCTACACTGGTTGCTTAGTTTACAGGTGTTAGGCTGCTACACTGGTTGCTTAGTTTACAGGTGTTAGGCTGCTACACTGGTTGCTTAGTTTACAGGTGTTTGGCTGCTACACTGGTTGCTTAGTTTACAGGTGTTAGGCTGCTACAATGTTTGCTTAGTTTACAGGTGTTAGGCTGCTACACTGTCTATCATCAAACAGCTAGAATGGGATTATTTCCATCAAATGAATGAACAAGTATTATGATGTGGACTGAATGGATTCCCACCCTCGTCTACAACCGTCACAAAGTCAGCAACGTTTGCATCAGCACAGGGTCTCGGCTACTGGTAACATCCAGTGGTTTCATACTAGGCCTCCTGTCCCCTGGATCACTTCACCCGTTGTAGGCTACAGGGTCTAGGCTACTGGGAACATCCAGTGGTTTCATACTAGGCCTCCTGTCCCCTGGATCACTTCACCTGTTGTAGGCTACAGGGTCTAGGCTACTGGGAACATCCAGTGGTTTAATACTAGGCCTCCAGTCCCCTGGATCACTTCACCTGTTGTAGGCTACAGGGTCTAGGCTACTGGGAACATCCAGTGGTTTCATACTAGGCCTCCAGTCCCCTGGATCACTTCACCCGTTGTAGGCTACAGGGTCTAGGCTACTGGGAACATCCAGTGGTTTAATACTAGGCCTCCTGTCCCCTGGATCACTTCACCTGTTGTAGGCTACAGGGTCTCGGCCTTTTAAATGATATTCATTCTAACATTAAAAATGAACCTTTTGAATGAATGTATTCCAAACGAAGTAAAAACATCTCACTGTAGGCTAATTATTGCCTAACAATGTCATGTGTAAAAAAAAAAAAGACCCTAAATCACATTTAAAAAAGGCTGAATATTAATGTATGCATTAAAGTAATTATTTAAATATCGAATGAATTAACATATTACAGATTTACCGTCGCTTTCATTCTGTATTATCATAGCGGCTTCCTGCCATTCTGCGGTAGGAAGCACCTGTCTACGTCACATACAGCACCTGTTTCGGGGTGGGGTCTGTCTGTCTCCGCAGCCAGCAAAGCAAATTCCCGAAAGGTGTCGGACAAGGAAGACAAAACACAAGACAGACAGAACAATGGGGAGTCTGTTTAGGAGGATAATTTAGGTCTTTCCTTTTTTTTAATAGATAATAAATTGGGCGAGATAATATTTATTAGTTTAATGGATCAATCATCAACGATGAGGAGGTTGATACTGGCCGCGTTCGTCCTCTCTTCCCTACCGACAGGTGAGTTTTTGTTGATGAAAATGAGCAATTTATATTTGAATCGTTAAATGTTGTCAATTCGTCCTGTTCTTGCATTAGAGCTTCGTTTCATTAAGTCGCGTCAAAAGTTTATGCTATTCTAATGTATCCATCCACAACCCAAAAAGTTCCAATGACTAGCCAGTTAGGCAGGAGCCGGGGTATCGGTCACATGATGGACAGATACCGATGAGTTCTCACGATGACTCGCACTGTCGTCCTGTCAAGTTACAGATACTGATCCTTATCTAGATTTAGACCTACTCATAATGAAATACTGTAGATTGAAAATGGAATTCACCTTTTTTTAGAGCAAAACTCCTGTTGGTTTGGCTCCAGCTGGGGGGAGAATGGGTGTTAGTTATCCTGACATTGCACCTCAATAATAGTAATTATGTAGGGTATTTAAGGACATAGACCCCGACAGTTACAGAGTAACCTGACTAGCCTAAATGGCAACCTGGTCTCAGAGCATTTCGTATTATTCTGTACGTAAATCCGGGACACTCCATTTAGTGTGATATGTTATGTTTGGTATGGTTACAGAAGACAAACTGTTACTTAAGGCAAAAACGAAAGTAGGGTGGATGGGTGGGTGTATAATGCAAACGTCTAGCTCTAGCAACCCAAAGGTTACGAGTTCATCACAGACAACTTCAGCATTTTAGCTAATTAGGAACTTTTCAACTACTTGCTACTTTGCATCTACTTAGCATGTTAGCTAACCCTTCCCCTAACACTAGCCTTAATCCTTTAACCTAACTCCTAAACTCAACCTTAACCCCTAGCCTAGCTAACGTTAGCAAGCTGTCTAACGTTAACCACCTAGCTAGAATGTAACATATCATACTGTTTGCAAATTCGTAACATATTGTACTTTTTGCAAATTCGTAACACGTAATATGAATTGTAAGTTTTAACATATCATAGGTAATGTGTGATGGACATCCACAAATTAATGCATACCATATGAAACGTATTATATGATAATAAATGGAGTGTCTCGGATTTACATACAGAATAATACGGAATGCTCTACAACCAGGTTGTAAAGGGTGGTCTATTGCCGATATCCCTCAACGCCAGTTCCACTGCGTTTTGTCAGGGCTCTCCAAAACTGTCCCTGGGGAGAAACCGTCCCGTCGGTTTTCACTCTAACCTTAATCTAGCACACCAGATTCTAATAATTAGCTGGTTGATAAACTGAACCAGGTTAGTTACACTTGGACTTAGAGTGAAAACCTACAGGAGGGTAGCTCTCCAGGAACAGGGTTGGAGAACGCTGTCGTACGGTAAGAGTTGAATACACCTGGCCTATACTGTAGAGGTATTTTTGCAATGGAAGTTGAGTCTATTTGAATAGCATCAAACTGTTTCCTGTGGCAGGCTGTCTCTTGCTTTGTCACTAGTTTTTCTGGTTGAACCACCTTCAGTAGGGCTCTGTCACACACACGTACACATACTCTACCCCATTCTTTTATTCTCTCTATCTCATTCAATATGCTTTAACCCAATGATTCCCACCGGAACGCCAGCGCATTTTGGTACCAACGATTCCTCTGTGATTTAACGGGGGCTGAGCTAGAGCGGTGTTTGTGAGACCAGGGCAGTCCGAATGGATTGAGCTACAAACTATTTAAAGCGATCTCTGAAAAGCTGAGACTCTCAGGAACACGCACGTGTGACATGTTTAGGTCTATGACCTCACAAGCTACAGAAGAGTCGCTAGAAGATACGGTTCTTCTACATAGATCATAGGAAATCCCAGGACAGTCTCTAATACTGTAAGGGGTTCTTCTACATAGATCATAGGAAATCCCAGGACATAGTCTATAATACTGTAAGGGGTTCTTCTACATAGATCATAGGAAATCCCAGGTCATAGTGTCTATAATACTGTAAGGGATTATTCTACATAGATCATAGGAAATCCCAGGACATAGTGTCTATAATACTGTAAGGGGTTCTTCTACATAGATCATAGGAAATCCCAGGACATCGTGTCTATAATATTGTAATAAGCTGACATAGTTGCTGTCACAAACTCCACCCAGTTGTCACTGACTAGTTGGATATTTCCCAGTGAGCAAACCATTTCTGTACTTGTTTTTGCTTTGGTGGACCTTATGTTTTGTATTGGCATTTGTCAATAAAACTCATGAATACAACTGTTTATGTGAAATAGTTGTTGTGTTCTACTTGTAGCCCTGGTTGTCCTGAAAATACAATGTTAAAACACTTCATTGTGAGAATAAATATAAGGGCTGGACGTGCAGATCAATGAAAGTCAGATCAATGAGAAGCTGATTTTTGCTGTGGCCTCGGGACTGATAGAGTTAACGCACATCTGAGCAAAAGAACAAGTACATTAGAATGTCTAGTTGTAGAAACCGACGCCTCACAAAGCAGCTTCATTAAAAAGTACCCACAAAACACCAGTCTCAACGTCAACCGTGAAGAGGCGACTCCGGGATGCTGGCCTTCGAGGCAGAGTTCCTCTGTTCAGTCTCAACATCAACAGTGAAGAGACGACTCCGGGATGCTGGTCTTCTAGGCAGAGTTCCTCTGTCCAGTCTCAACTTCAACAGTGAAGAGGCGACTCCGGGATGCTGGCCTTCGAGGCAGAGTTCCTCTGTTCAGTGTCTGTGTTCTTTTGCCCATCTTAATCTTTTATTTTTATTGGCCAGTTTGAGATATGGCTTTTTCTTTGCAACTCTGTCTAGAAGGCCAGCATCCTGGAGTCACCTCTTCACTGTTGATGTTGAGACTGGTGTTTTGCAGGTACTATTTAATGAAGCTGCCAGTTGAAGACTTGTGAGGCGTCTGTTACTTAAACTAGACACTCTAATGTACTTGCCCTCTTGCTCAGTTGTTCACTGGGGCCTCCCACTCTGGTTAGGGCCAGTTTGCGCTGTTCTGTGAAGGGAGTAGTACACAGTGTTGTACGAGATCTTCAGTTGCTTGGCAATTTCTTGCATGGAATAGCTTTCATTTCTCAGAACAAGAATAGACTGAAGAGTTTTAGAAGAAAGTACTTGGTTTCTGGACATTTTGAGCCTGTAATCGAACCCACGAATGCTGATGCTCCAGATACTCAACTAGTCTAAAGAAGGCCAGTTCTATTGCTTCTTTAATCAGAACAGTTTCCAGCTGTGCTAACATAATGGCAAAAGGGTTTTCTAATGATCAATTAGCCTTTTAAAATGATAAACTTGGATTAGCTAACACAACGTGCTGTTGGAACACAGGAGGGATGGTTGTTGATAATGGGCCTCTGTATGTCTATGTGCAGTTGAAGTCGGAAGTTTACATACACCTTAGCCAAATACATTTAAACACAGTTTTCACCATTCCTGACCATTTAATCCTAGTAAAAATTCCCTGTCTCAGGTCAGTTAGGATCACCACTTTATTTTAAGAATGTGAAATGTCATAAATAATAGTAGAGAGAATGATTTATTTCAGCTTTTATTTCTTTCATCACATTCCCAGTGGGTCAGAAGTTTACATACACTCAATTAGTATTTGGCTTTTCGCACCAAAGTGCGTTCATCTCTAGGAGACAGAATGGGTCTCCTTCCTGAGCGGTATGACGGCTGCGTGGTCCCATGGTGTTTATACTTGCAAACTATTGTTTGTACAGATGAACGTGGTACCTTCAGGCGTTTGGAAATTGCTCCCAAGGAATAACCAGACTTGTGGAGGTCTACATTTTTTTTTATGAGGTCTTGGCTGATTTTCCCATGATGTCAAGCATAGAGGCACTGAGTTTGAAGTTAGGCCTTGAAATACATCCACAGGTACACCTCCAATTGACTCAAATTATGTCAATTAGCCTATCAGAAGCTTTTAAAGCCATGACATTTTCTGGAATTTTCCAAGCTATTTAAATGCACAGTCAACTCGGTGTATGTAAACTTCAGACCCACATTCACTTATAATTCACTGTAATAATCTGTCTGTAAACAATTGTTGGAAAAATTACTTGTGTAATGCACAAAGTAGATGTCCTGACCGACTTGCCAAAACTATAGTTTGTGAACCTGAAATTTGTGGAATGGTTGAATAACAAGTTTTAATGACTCCAACCTAAGTGTATGTAAACTTCAACTGTAGATATTCCATGAAAAATCAGCCGTTTCCAGCTACAATAGTCATTTACAACATCAACAATGTCTACACTGATTTAATTTAATGTTATTTTAATGGACAAAAATGGACTTTTCTTTCAAAAACTGTACATTCCCCCTTACACACACACACACACACACACATACACACACACACACACACATATACATACACACATACACACACACATATACATACACACATACACACACACACACACACATATACACACACACACACACACACACACACACACACACACACACACACACATACATACATACATACATACATACATACATACATACATACATACACACTGACATGATGTATTCTCTCCCATCAGAGGTGCAGAGCGTCCAGGTGAATGTTCCTCAGACAGAGAGGAGTACAGCTCTGTTTGCCTCCGTCATCCTGAAGTGTGATTACTCCACCTCCGCTAACCAGCAGGATGTCCAGGTCACCTGGCGATACAAGTCCTTCTGCAAGGACCCCATCCTGGAGTATTACTCCCAAGGTTAGTTATGGACCCTGTACTAGTCCCCAGGTTAGTTATGGACCCTGTACTTGTCTCCAGGTTAGTTATGGACCCTGTCCTAGTCCCCAGGTTAGTTATGGACCCTGTACTTGTCTCCAGGTTAGTTATGGACCTTGTCCTAGTCCCCGGGTTAGTTATGGACCCAGGACTAGTCCCCGGGTTAGTTATGGACCCTGTCCTAGTCCCCAGGTTAGTTATGGACCCTGTACTAGTCTCCAGGTTAGTTATGGACCCTGTACTAGTCTCCAGGTTAGTTATGGACCCTGTACTAGTCCCCAGGTTAGTTATGGACCCTGTCCTAGTCCCCAGGTTAGTTATGGACCCTGTCCTAGTCCCCAGGTTAGTTATGGACCCTGTACTAGTCTCCAGGTTAGTTATGGACCCTGTACTAGTCCCCGGGTTAGTTATGGACCCTGTCCTAGTCCCCAGGTTAGTTATGGACCCTGTACTAGTCCCCAGGTTAGTTATGGACCCTGCCCTAGTCCCCAGGTTAGTTATGGACCCTGTCCTAGTCCCCAGGTTAGTTATGGACCCTGTCCTAGTCCCCAGGTTAGTTATGGACCCTGTACTAGTCCCCAGGTTAGTTATGGACCCTGTACTAGTCCCCAGGTTAGTTATGGACCCTGTCCTAGTCCCCAGGTTAGTTATGGACCCTGTCCTAGTCCCCAGGTTAGTTATGGACCCTGTCCTAGTCCCCAGGTTAGTTATGGACCCTGTCCTAGTCCCCAGGTTAGTTATGGACCCTGTACTAGTCCCCAGGTTAGTTATGGACCCTGTACTAGTCCCCAGGTTAGTTATGGACCCTGTCCTAGTCCCCAGGTTAGTTATGGACCCTGTCCTAGTCCCCAGGTTAGTTATGGACCCTGTCCTAGTCCCCAGGTTAGTTATGGACCCTGTACTAGTCCCCAGGTTAGTTATGGACCCTGTACTAGTCCCCAGGTTAGTTATGGACCCTGTCCTAGTCCCCAGGTTAGTTATGGACCCTGTCCTAGTCCCCAGGTTAGTTATGGACCCTGTCCTAGTCCCCAGGTTAGTTATGGACCCTGTCCTAGTCCCCAGGTTAGTTATGGACCCTGTACTAGTCCCCAGGTTAGTTATGGACCCTGTACTAGTCCCCAGGTTAGTTATGGACCCTGTCCTAGTCCCCAGGTTAGTTATGGACCCTGTCCTAGTCCCCGGGTTAGTTATGGACCCTGTACTAGTCTCCAGGTTAGTTATGGACCCTGTCCTAGTCTCCAGGTTAGTTATGGACCCTGTACTAGTCCCCAGGTTAGTTATGGACCCTGTACTAGTCTCCAGGTTAGTTATGGACCCTGCCCTAGTCCCCAGGTTAGTTATGGACCCTGTCCTAGTCCCCAGGTTAGTTATGGACCCTGTCCTAGTCCCCAGGTTAGTTATGGTGGAAGTGAAAGGAACTGGCCTGGAGCTGGGTTTGGGAGTTGGGCTACATGTTAACTAGTTGGGCTACAGTTTGACGGTGTATATAGGCAAATTCTAAGGTTGTTAGTGGTTGGGTAGATGAGTTTGCTGTAGTGTTTTCTTCAGGTTTGTAGTGAGGCCCAAACTTCCTGTCTCACTCTAGAACCTGAAATATTAATTAAATTACTGGTAATGTACAGTAACACTCACTTCTGAATGAAACATATCTCCCTCTATAGCGTACCAGAATGCTCTGCAGCTGGGTCAGGACCCGGCCAATGACTGCCCCGACCGCCAGCGCACGGTTAGGATCATCGTCCAGAAGAGAGGCTCCAACGAGGCCATACTGGGCACAGAGTACCGGGAACGCAAGATCTCCGTCCAGAACAGTGAGTCTAGTAGACAGCCTTGTGTTGCAAAATTCCAGTAACTTCCCCTAAATCCCCCAGTTTGATAGAAATCTTGGTGGGAGAATTCCAAATTCCCTGCTTAAATCCCTCCTGATACCGGAAATCATCCAACCTGGGCATTTCTGGAAAACCTGGGAATTTCAGGAACATTACTGGAATTTTGTAACTTTAATCCAGTCACAATGTCACACCTGCGTTAACTAATCCAAATAGTGGTGGAATACAACAACCATGTGAAATGACTGGAGGTTCCCAGAAGAATGGATTGAGAAACAACGTGTGAATGTGTGCTGTTTGTTGCTACTCTGACATGTTTTGACGTTGTTGGGCCTGTCTTCCCCCACAGAGGCTGACCTGGTGATCAATGAGATCATGTGGTGGGACAACGGAGTTTACTACTGTTCTGTGGAAGCCACGGGAGACACCAGCGGCGGCTTGGATGGCGTGATCCAACTCATGGTCTACAGTAGGTTGACCACGACCACAGCTATGACCACAACCTGGGCCGTGTTCATAAAGCGTCTCTGAGTCAGAGTGCTGATCTAGGATCAGGTCCTTCCTGTCCATGTCATCTGATTCGTTAAGATGTCTTTCCTGTCCATGTCATCTGATTCGTTAAGATGTCTTTCCTGTCCATGTCATCTGATTCGTTAAGAGGTCCTTCCTGTCCATGTCATCTGATTCGTTAAGAGGTCCTTCCTGTCCATGTCATCTGATTCGTTAAGATGTCTTTCCTGTCCATGTCATCTGATTCGTTAAGATGTCTTTCCTGTCCATGTCATCTGATTCGTTAAGATGTCTTTCCTGTCCATGTCATCTGATTCGTTAACTTCTTACGGCTGAAATCCCGTTAACGGGATCGATTTGACAACAGCCAGTGAAAGTGCAGGGCGCCAAATTCAAACAGAAATCTCATAATACTTGAATGTTTGAGGAATTTTAAATATCTTATGGCTGTTGGCAGTATTGAGTAGCTTGGATGAATAAGGTGCCCAGAGTAAACTGCCTGCTACTCAGGCCCAGTTGCTAATATATGCATATTATTAGTATATTTGGATATAAAACACTGAGGTTTCTAAAACTGTTTGAATGATGTCTGTGAGTATAACAGAACTCCTATGGCAGGCAAAAACCTGAGAAATAATCCAACCAGGAAGTGGGAAATCTGAGGTTTGTAGATTTTCAAGTATATGGCTATCTAAGATAGTGTAAATTTGGTCCGATTGCACTTCCTAAGTCTTGGGGATGAGGTAGTTGGGTGTGCTATTTACAGATGGGCTGTGTACAGGTTCAGTGATCGATCGGTAAGCTGCTCTGACAGCTGATGCTTAAAGTTAGAGAGTGAGATATAAGTCTCCAGCTTCAGTGATTTTTGAAATTCATTCCAGTCATTGGCAGCAGAAAACTGGAAGGAAAGGAGGCCAAAGTAGATGTTGGCTTTGGGGATGACCAGTGAAATATACCTGCTGGAGCGTGTGCTACGGGTGGGCGTTGCTATGGTGACCAGTGAGCTGAGATAAGGCGGGGCTTTACCTAGCAAAGACTTTTAGATGACCTGGAGCCAGTGGGTTAGGCAACAAATATGTAGCGAGGGCCAGCCAACGAGGGCATTCAGGTTTCAGTGGTGGGTAGTATATGAGGCTTTGTTGACAAAACAGATGGCACTGTGATAGACTGCACCTAGTTTGCTGAGTAGAGTTGGAGGCTAATTTGTAAATGGCATCGCCGAAGTCAAGGATCGGTAGGATAGTCAGTTTTACGAGGGTATGTTTGGCAGCATGAGTGAAGGATGCTTTGTTGCGAAATAGGAAGCCGATTCTAGATTTAATTTTGGATTGGAGATGCTTAATGTGAGTCTGGAAGGAGAGTTTACAGTCTAACCAGACACCTAGGTATTTGTAGTTGTCCACATATTCTAAGTCAGAACCATCCAGAGTAGTGATGCTAGACGGGGGTGCAGGCAGCAATCAGTTGAAGAGCATGCATTTAGTTTTACTATCATTGAAAAGCAGTTGGAGGCCACGGAAGGAGTGTTGTATGGCATTGAAGCTCGTTTGGAGGTTTGTTAACACAGTGTCCAAAGAAAGGGTAGATGTATACCGAATGGTGTCGTCTGCGTAGAGGTGGATCAGAGAATCACCAGCAGCAAGAGCGACATCATTGATGTTTACAGAGAAAAGACTCGGCCCGAGAATTGAACCCTGAGGCACCCCAGAGGTCCGGACGGCAGGTCCTCCGATTTGACACACTGAACTCTATCCGAGAAGTAGTTGGTGAACCAGGCGAGGCAATCATTTGAGAAACCAAGGCTTATTGAGTCTGCCGATAAGAATGCGATGATTGACAGTTGAAAGCCTTGGCCAGGTCGATGGATACGGCTGTACAGTATTGTCTTTTGTCGATTGTGGTTATGATATCGTGGCTGAGGTGCCCCCGTGACCAGCTCGGAAACCAGACGGCGTAGCGGAGAAGGTACGGTGGGATTCAAAATGGTCGGTGATCTGTTTGTTAACTTGGCTTTCGGAGATTTGAGAAAGGCATGGCAGGATGGAGCTAGGTCTATAACAGTTTGGGTCTAGAGTGTCTCCCCCTTTGAAGAGGGGGGTGACCGTGGCAGCTTTCCAATCTTTGGGGATCTCAAGACGATACAAAAGAGAGGTTGAACAGGCTAGTAATAAGGGTTGCAACAATTTTGGCGGATAATTTTAGAAAGAGAGGGTCCAGATTGTCTAGTCCTGCTGATTTGTAGGGGTCCAGATTTTGCAGCTCTTTCAGAACATCAGCTGTCCGGATTTGGGTGAAGGAGAAGTGGGGAGGGGGGCTTGGGCAAGTTGCTGCGGGGGGTACAGAGCTGTTGGCTGGGGTAGGGGTAGCCAGGTGGAAAGCATGGCCAGCTGTAAAAAATGCTTATTGAAATGATTGATAATCATAGATTTATGTTTCCATGTCATCTTATTCATTTAGGAGAAGCCATAGCTTATATCAGCACTAGTCCTACTGTGAAGCACTTTGTAAATACTGACCCTGGTGGGAATAGACTCTAAATGAAGTGACATGGGTATAAGTGCATGTCTGTTTCCCAACCTAGTAAGTATCATCTGATGTGATGGTTTCCTGTGTTGTGGCTGTCCCCAGACTGGCTGACGGTGCTGTTCATAGTGATTGGAGCTCTGCTCCTCATCCTGCTCTTCTGTATCTGCTGCTGCCAGTGTTGTCCTCAGAGGTGCTGCTGCTACGTCCGCTGCCCCTGCTGCCCACAGACCTGCTGCTGTCCTGAGAAAGGTAGGGAAGGGTCTCTCTGTCTGTCCCTGCTGCCTACAGACCTGCTGCTGTCCTGAGAAAGGTAGGGAAGGGCATCTGTCTGTCCCTGCTGCCCACAGACCTGCTGTCCTGAGAAAGATAGGGAAGGGCCTCTCTTCTCTCTTTCTCACACACTTAGGCTCCATCTCACCTCTTCCTCTGTGTCTCTCTCTCTCCAGCGGTGATGCAGCACAGGATGATGAAGGATGCCCAGAGGGCCATGGGTCCATGGATGGGAGGTCAGCCCATCTACAGCCCCATGAGCCACGGATCCTCACAGATGAACCCTCTGCTGTATGCAGGTTAGTACCACACACACACACACACACACACACACACACACACACACACACACACACGGAGTCTTACACACACACAGCAGAGCTATGCTTCTGATCTTCTAAATGTGTTTTTAACAAATCCATATTTGTCACTTATCATGGTTTTCTCTGTCCCATCAGGCTCCCAATCAGGGAAGAGCATCGCCATGGCCCCCATGCCCCTACCCCCTCCCCCATCTGGCTACAACATGCCCCCCAGTGTCCACGCTGCCAGCATCTACGGCAACCAACATCCCGGCAACAAGCAGATGCTGGACTACCTGGAGAGCCAGGTGAGGGGCATGGATGGGACCAGCCCCATGATGCAGCCCCAACCCCACCACCAGCAGCTCCAGATGATACCCCCTCCCCCTCAGCACATGATGCCCCAGCACGTCCCCTTCTCAGCGGGTCCTCCCAGCATGCTCTCTGGCCTGGACGACGGGGCCGTGGAGTACCGGGGGGTCATCCAGATGCCTCCCATCATAGAGCAGCCTGGACGAGGAGGTCGGAGAGGGGGCCAGCCGCCGCTTGCTCCTAAAACACGTCCACCCAGCTCCAGAGGAAGCAGCCGCAGCGAGAGTCGCTTCACCAGTCACCGTGACGACCGCAGCGAAGCCAGCGGGCGCCGTTACCCGTCGCCGTCAAGGAGCCGTGGCATGCCAAGGAGCTACAGTGAAGTCTTTCTGGACGGGGAGAGCCGGGGGGCGCGGGGTCGAATGGGTTCACGTGACGACCTCAGCGACAGGGTCCCTCGATCCCGCTCCAGAGACGACCTGTTCGAGGAGCAGCGTCGCGCCCCACCTCCCAGCAACTACTCCCGCTCCCGCAGAGGGTCGTTCAGTTCAGATGAGGATGAAAACAGCAGGAGAGGAGAGGGCAGAGGTCACAGGAGAGGAGGAGGAGGAGAGATGTATTCAGACATTCCGCCCAGCTATTCTGAATACGAGCCGGGACAGAAACCACCAAGGAGGAATGAGCGTTACTCTGTTAAAACTCTGCTTTAGTTAGTACACTGAATACACACTCCTAAACACAAACCACACACACACACAAACCACACACACACACACTCACACAACCCCTTCAAAAACATTTACCATCTGACAATGGCATTTGATCCATGCCTTCAATTACACACAATCATATAATCACGCAGATATGAAAGAATCACTCACAGACACACTAGTGCACACTACTTGCTTTCATCACTTCTTCCATTCAGGGAGCCTTTAATTAATGTGTCCCGCTACAGGGCAAGAGTTCTGGCAGGGGCACTGTGGTCATCTGATCTGGGCTCTCACTGGCTACCTCTCCTCTCCTTCTGCTGAATGGCATTACAACAGCCCCCTCTGCTGGTTGAACGCTCTCAGTGCAGATAAGTGCCCAATCTTGACAATCTGTTGTGCAAACAAAAGCTGTGTGTGCAGTACAGTAGTCAGCCAGTGAGTCAGCCCTCAACAGTAGATGAGCAGTTTGAAAGGCTCAGCAATGGGAAATCAGAGACTGTAGAAAGAGCTGAGGTTGGGCAATTTTGCAGAGCTAAACAACTGTCTCAGGTCACACTGTCATGTCCTCCTCCACCCTCTATCTCCTCATATTGTGCTATTCTAATTAGAGGTCGACCGATTATGGTTTTTCAACACCGATACCGATTATTGGAGGACCAAAAAAAGACGATACCGATTATTGGAGGGCCAAAAAAAGACGGTACCGATTAATCGGCCGATTTAAAAATAATAACAATAATTTATTTATTTTAAATGTTATTTATTTGTAATAATGACAATTGCAACAATACTGAATGAACACTTACTTTAACTTAATATAATACATCAATAAAAATCAATTTAGCCTCAAATAAATAATGAAACATGTTCAATTTGGTTTAAATAATGCAAAAACAAAGTGTTGGAGAAGTAAAAGTGCAATATGTCCCATGTAAGAAAGCTAACGTTTAAGTTCCTTGCTCAGAACATGAGAACATATGAACGTTGGTGGTTCCTTTTAACATGAGACTTCAATATTCTCAGGTAAGAGGTTTTAGGTAGTAGTTAATTTAGGATTTATAGGACTATTTCTCTATACCATTTGTATTTCATATACCTTTGACTATTGGATGTTCTTATAGGCACTATATATTGCCAGTGTAATAGTATAGCTTCCGTCCCTACCTGGGCTCGAACCAGGAACACATCGACAACAGCCACACTCGAAACAGCGTTACCCATCGCTCCACAAAAGCCGCGGCCCTTGCTAGGCAAGGGGGATAACTACTCCAAGTCTCAGAGCAAGTGACGTTTGAAACGCTATTAGCGCGCACCCCGCTAACTAGCTAGCCATTTCACATCGGTTACACCAGCCATTAGGCTTATAGTCTTGAAGTCATAAACAGCGCTGTGCTTGCGAAGAGCTGCTGGCAAAACGCGCGAAAGTGCTGTTTGAATGAATGCTTACGAGCCTGCTGCTGCCTACCACCGTTCAGACTGCTCTATCAAATCATAGACTTCATTACAACATAACACACAGAAATACGAGCCTTTGGTCATTAATATGGTTGAATCCAGAAACATTTTGAAAACAAAACGTTTATTATTTCAGTGAAATACGGAACCGTTCTGTATTTTATCTAACGGGTGGCATCCAGAAGTCTAAATATTCCTGTTACATTGTACAACCTTCAATGTTATGTCATAATTACGTAAAATTCTGGCGAATTAGTTCGCAATGAGCCAAGCTGCCCAAACTGTTGCATATACCCTGACTCTGTGTGCAATGAACAATTTCACCTGGTTAATATTACCTGATAACCTGGATTTCTTTTAGCTAAATATGCAGGTTTAAAAATATATACTTCTGTGTATTGATTTTAAGAAAGGCATTGGTGTTTATGATTAGGTACAGTCGTCCAACGATTGTGCTTTTTTCGCAAATGCGCTTTTGTTAAATCATTCCCCAGCGTTGCATCGATTATATGCAACGCAGGACACGCTAGATGAACGAGTAATATCATCAACCATGTGTAGTTAGTTATAACTAGTGATTATGATTGATTGTTTTTTATAAGATAAGTTTAATGCTAGCTAGCAACTTACCTTGGCTTCTACTGCATTCGTGTAACAGGCAGGCTCCTCGTGGAGTGCACTGAGAGGCAGGTGGTTAGAGCGTTGGACTAGTTAACGGTAAGGTTGCAAGATTGGATCCCCCGAGCTGACAAGGTGAAAATCTGTCGTTCTGCCCCTGAACAAGGCAGTTAACCCACCGTTCCTAGGCCATCATTGAAAATAAGAATGTGTTCTTAACTGACTTGCCTAGTTAAATAAAGGTATAAAAAATACATTTAAATCGGCAAAATCGTCGCCCAAAAATACAGATTTCCGATTGTTATGAAAACTTGAAATCGGCCCTAATTAATCGGTCGACCTCTAATTCTAATGGGGAAAGAGAGGGATGAATGACAACATATGAAAGAGATGAAGTTTGGCAATTATGTAGAACTAAGCAATTGTCTTTGGTCAGCGGCCATGTTGTCCTCCTCCTTCACCTTCGCCCTCTTGTTTTCCTCCATCCGCCCTACATCTCTCCATCTTGTATTATCCTAACGGGGAAAGAAAGGACTAAACGAGAGAAATGAATGACAACATATGAAAGACGTAGAAAGCACGAATGATAGCTGGCGGCGTGCAAGTCGACATGTCGATCTGATTTTCCAGATTCTAGAACTAGGACTCTAGAACGTTTACAATTTCTTTAACGTTTTTGAAGGTACTACACACACCATTTTATTTGTATCATTGCCATAACATTAACAGATGAGAATAATACATAATATGCCTTATTTAATTGTTTGTCAAAAGTAAACCAGAAAACAAAATGTGTTTCCTGTTTGTTTTTAGCCATAGCCTATGTAGGCTTGTACTCCATGATCACTCAGGTCCCTTTTCTACATGTTGTACATGTAAATAGTTTTGAATTTTGTGCTCTGTCTGGACATCTTGACCTGTGAATATTCAGTTATGTATGTATCGATATGGCTCAGGATATTTCAAATGTGAGAAAAATGAGCAAAAACGATGTGTTGTTACGTGAAGTCAGTTTGCTTGGGGACTTATCCTATTAGAGAAAGCAAAACCACCACCATCTCCTCAGGGTGAATTAGGCTTTGATGTGAAGATCACAGCTGTATGATTTGATGTCTCTGGATAGAAAATGGTGTTGGTGTAAGTTACTCCCTCTTAAGGACAATGAAGGAAATGTTTTCAATAAAGTTATTTTATAGATACCTTTGTGTACAGGTGTCTTCTTCACCCAACTGGTTTCCATTTCAAACATGCTGGAGGAAAATTACACTCACATCCAACAGGCTGGCCTATAGGACACACAGACACTAGGAAGCTCCTCCATTGTCCAGTAAGTTACACAGACAGTGAATGCCTGCTTCAGACCTATATATGATCACCTTTGTGTTGTGATCAGATCAGCTCAAGGCAAGGTAAAGACAAATTGGCAGAATTGATTTGTCAAATTACATTCAGGGTCAAAGGCCATCCATATAAGATGTGTGCCATGGGATGTCATACTCGCTTGTGATTAATGTATTCAATATAACAAAGTTAGCAGGAATTAAATGCATATTTTTTTATTTAACATTTACCCTGTGTTGAAAATGTTAACTTGAAAAGCCACTGCTTTGCAAGAGGATTGTACAATTTGTGTAAATATTCGTCACCAAATTCGTGTGCGGCTGCGTGGCTGAAGAACACGTCGCATGAATGATGACGTTTTGGCAAAACAGGCATCGCTTTGCCACGTCGGTCTCTGTGTGCTACTAGTGACTGTAGCTAGCTACTGTTGCACTGCAAACAGACTCGTTTTTAACCGTATGTTTGTTGTTGGAGGTAAACCGATATAACGTCCTGTGTGTTTATAAGTAGCACACAACCCCCGTCCCCGCTAAAACCTATGAATATATTCCCTTTTAAGACGAGAGAAATGTTCGCTCCTGTCTCGGCTTGTCAACCCACAATTGACTGATGCATCCGTGTCCATACCATCCGCTTTTTGTCAATGTTGTGTGAGTATTCTGTTTAATTCCTGCACGAGTAGCTAATTAGCTAGCTGTTTTTGTATACGATGCATAATATTAAACATAATATAAACTACCTAGGCTAGCTAACTTCCCCAATTTGAAATGATGAATCCTGTGCATTGTCTCGTTTCTCCTCTATAATAACAAATAACAGTTCGATCATGTCCAATAACACACAAAAACTAGCTAGCACCGTTCGTTAGGTAGCTTGACAATGTTACTGAAAATAACTAGCTAGCTACAAATTGCTTATACAAATCTAGTTAAATGTGTAGTAAGTACAATATGTGTTTAGCTAGCAAACTTTAGCTACGTGTCTTGAAAATACAACTTTTCAACTTCTTCTATGAGAATGTTTCATCTTCTTGAATGTTATAAAGTAGTTAGAAATTCGATGTTCTGCCATTTGGGAATATTGCACTCTCAATACAAGTGTCAGACTTGTGTAACAGTTGCCTATAATATTGTAACAGCTTCTATCAGCCACAGTTTACCACGAACTGTCATAAAGCCGTTACTTTATTGCGCATGCCTTCTGATCTGATTTCCGCATTTTGCAAAGTTGAAAAACTGCAGTTTCGATACAACACTACATACAGTACAGTCATGCTTAAGAAAGTGTTGCCTGAGAACAGTAGCTAGCTATGTTTGCAGATAGGCTACTCTGATCTGATGCGAGCATGGCTAAAGGGGATGTTTCTAAAGCCGTTATCACTCATCATCACCAGCAACATTAGTACATGGAAGGACAGCCTAGCTAGTCTAAGTTGACTGGCACCTTTGCATCCCTTCCCTGCTCCTCCAGTAGTCAAGGTTGTAGTGTACTGGACTAGCCAGCTACCTTTGTTTTGTGGTTGTGGGCATTGTCTCTATCCCTAACTCCTTTCTGTTCAGTCTCCCTTAATGGAATGGCTGTGTGTGGATTGTTCAGGCACTAGGAAGCTCCTCAATTACACACACACACACACACACACACACACAGACACAGACAAAGGTAATTGTGATAACCTGGTTTGCTTATCTCTTGTTCTATAACCGTGGCATCTACCGTAGCTACGGTTGTTGTCTCTCACCTGGCTGCCATTGTAAAGTGTGTTTGGTGACTGTGTGCTTGTACATGCATTCGATACCTGTCTGTGTGTGTTGCCTGTCTGTGTGTGTTGCCTGTCTATGTGCGTTGCCTGTCTGTCTGTGTGTGATGCCTGTCTGTCTCTGTCTGTCTGTGTGTGATATTTGCCTGTCTGTCTGTGATGTTTGTCTCTGTGTCTGTGTGTGATTTTTGTTTGTCTGTCTGTGTGTCTGGTCTGTCTGTCTGTGTGTGTTTGATGCCTCTGTCTCTGTGTGATGCCTCTCTGTCTGTCTGTGTGTGATGCCTCTCTGTCTGTGTGTGTGATGTCTGTCTGTGTGTGATGTCTGTCTGTGTGTGATGTCTGTCTGTGTGTGATGTCTGTCTGTGTGTGATGCCTGTCTGTGTGTGATGCCTGTCTGTGTGTGATGCCTGTCTGTGTGTGATGCCTGTCTGTCTGTCTGTGTGTGATGCCTCTCTGTCTGTCTGTGTGATGTCTGTCTGTGTGTGATGCCTGTCTGTGTGTGATGCCTCTCTGTGTCTGTCTGTGTGTGATGCCTGTCTGTGTGTGTGTTTGCCTGCCTGCCTGCCTGTCTGTCTGACTGTGTGATGCCTGTCTGTCTGTGTGTGTGATGCCTGTCTGTATGTCTGTCTGTGTGTGATGCATGTCTGTGTGTGTGATGTTTGCCTGCCTGTCTGTCTGTGATACCTGTCTGTCTGTGTGATGCCTGTCTGTCTCTCTGTGTGTCTAATGTCTGTCTGTCTGTCTGTCTGTCTGTCTGACTGTGTGATGCCTTGTCTGTGTCTAATTCCTGTCTGTCTCTCTGTCTGTCTGTGTGTGAAGCCTCTGTCTGTCTGTGTGTGATGACTGTCTGTCTGTGTGTGTGATGCCTGTCTGTGTGTGATGCCTGTCTGTGTGTGATGCCTGTCTGCCTGTCTGTGTGTGTGATGTTTGCCTGCCTGTCTGTCTGACTGTCTGTGTGTGATGCCTGTCTGTGTGTGTGATGCCTGTCTGTCTGTCTGTCTGTCTGTGTGTGTGATGCCTGTCTGTGTGTGTGATGTTTGCCTGTCTGTCTGTCTCTGTGTGTCTGTGTCTAATGCCTGTCTGTCTGTGATGTCTGTCTGTCTGTGTGTGATACCTGTCTGTCTGTGTGATGACTGGCTGTCTGTCTGTGTGTCTCTGTGTTGCCTGTCTGTGATCAGTCTGAGGATGTCGTCTTATGTAAAGTTGCATGACCCTGGGTGCTTGACTGTGGTGATGTTGTCCTACCAGTAACCCAGGACCTATTCACCCACCTCTGTTCTATTGACTCTGACCTAGTCTGGCCTTTTCTTGTCACCATCTTCCCCAGGGCTGCGTTCAGTAGGACACCATGTTCTGGAAAGTTTAGACAGAAATACATTGTTTATCCTACGTCATATCATCCTACGTGCCTCTCCGATGAGAAGAGTAGCGACTCATTCATGGCATGTTTTTTCAGGAGACGTCTATCTGCAACGTGTGTGTGTGTGTGTGTGTGTACACATTCTGTCCTCTATTGGGACTGTTCTTTATTGCACCTGGGTTGTCTTCATTAGTGCACACACTATAACAAAATGGGTTGCAATGTGCACAAGTTCAGATGGTATTCTACCTCCCTGTTTGACTCTGTTTTCTAACGTGTTGTGCCTAATGAACATGACCCTGACGTTGTTCTCTCTCTCTGTCCGTCTCTCCAGTGGCCTGGCTGTGTTGGGCCGGGCTGTGAGGTGGTGCTGGTCTCTGGGTCTAGGTGGAGAGGCAGTAGCAGGGGGTGTTGAGGTGGTGCCTGGCCATGCCCGGGGGCCGCAGGGGGCCAAGTAGACAACAGCTGAGCCGCTCTGCTCTGCCCTCCCTGCAGACTCTGGTGGGGGGCAGCCTCGGCAACGGACTCAGAAACAGGTTAGGATACGAACACAGATATTGTCGACACCCCTAACACACACACACACACAGATGGGGTAAAGTAGTGTACTACAACAAGCAGACCTAACCCTCCTACCCCACCAAACACAAACAGGCCTACATGATTTATTGAGCCAAGCCTAATGGGAAGTTAAATGTGTAGTTCTAGGCTATTTGATCACACCTTCTGTTTTTAAAATGTTACTGTCTGTATCTACCATGAGACGGCTTCTTCCTTCCCGTCCTGACTGTGATTTAACATTCAAACATAATTAGTGTTAGTCCTGTAGATGATTGGTGTGAGTGAGGGGGGTGGAGTCAGATTATTAATACCACACCTCCTCTGAGGAGGAAGGTATGCCAGCTCAGATCAACACCGATGAGGAAGAGGCATCGAGATCATTTCACTTCTATTGTTCTGGGAGCAGTCTGGCGGACTCGTTCTCCAGGGAGCAGCCTGGGGGACTCGTTCTCCAGGGAGCAGTCTGGCGGACTCGTTCTCCAGGGAGCAGTCTGGCGGACTCGTTCTCCAGGGAGCAGTCTGGCGGACTCGTTCTCCAGGGAGCAGTCTGGGGGACTCGTTCTCCAGGGAGCAGTCTGGCGGACTCGTTCTCCAGGGAGCAGTCTGGGGGACTCGTTCTCCAGGGAGCAGTCTGGCGGACTCGTTCTCCAGGGAGCAGTCTGGCGGACTCGTTCTCCAGGGAGCAGTCTGACGGACTCGTTCTCCAGGGAGCAGTCTGGCGGACTCGTTCTCCAGGGAGCAGTCTGGCGGACTCGTTCTCCAGGGAGTGGTTGTCCGGCGGACTCAGATGCTCAGCACACTAACACTCAAGCTCAAGGCTACTCCAGAACCACAACACACCAGTAACCCCAGCTTCTCTCTATGCCCCCCTCCCTCCAGAACCACAACACACCAGTAACCCCAGCTTCTCTCTATGCCCCCCTCCCTCCAGGAGCAGTAACTGTGTGGGTCTCTCTGCCCCGCCCCTCTCGGCCCTCATCACGCCGGAACCCGTCCGTCACTACCGGATCCCTGACCTCCCATTGGACAGCAGCCTGCTGTTTGAGTTCCTGCTCTTCCTCTACCTGCTGGTGGCGCTGTTTGTTCAGTATATTAATATCTACAGGACTGTGTGGTGGTACCCTTATAGTCACCCTGCTGCCTCCACCTCTCTGGTGAGTAGTAGTGAACACACACAGATAACCTACAACTCTGGTGAGTAGTAGTGAACACACACACAGAGATAACCTACAACTCTGGTGAGTAGTAGTGAACACACACACAGAGATAACCTACAACTCTGGTGAGTAGTAGTGAACACACCTTCAGTCCATTTGTTGTCTCCTCTCTGCAGAACTTCCATCTGATGGACTACCACCTGGCTATCTTCATCACAGTGATGCTGGCCAGGAGACTGGTGTGGACTATAGTGTCAGAGGTATCTCTCTCTACCTCTCTACCTCTCTCTCGTGTTATCTCTCTATCTATCTCTTTCTACCTCTCATATTCTCTCTCTTTACCTCTCTCTCTCTTTATCTCTCTCTCTACCTCTCTCTCTCTTTATCTATCTCTTTCTACCTCTCATCTTCTCTCTCTACCTCTCTCTCTCTTTCTACCTCTCTCTCTCTCTACCTCTCTCTCTCTTTCTACCTCTCTCTCTCTCTACCTCTCTCTCTCTTTCTACCTCTCTCTCTCTTTCTACCTCTCTCTCTTTATCTCTCTCTCTCTCTTTATCTCTCTATCTCTCTCTATCTTTCTTCCTCTACCTCTCTCTCTTTCTACCTCTCTCTCTTTCTACCTCTCTCTCTCTCTCTCTCTCTCTCTCTCTCTCTACCTCTCTCTCTCTCTCTACCTCTCTCTCTCTTTCTACCTCTCTCTCTTTATCTCTCTATCTTTCTTCCTCTCTCTCTCTCTCTTTCTACCTCTCTCTCTTTCTACCTCTCTCTCTATACCTCTCTCTCTCTCTCTCTCTCTCTCTCTCTCTCTCTACCTCTCTCTCTCTTTCTACCTCTCTCTCTCTTTCTACCTCTCTCTCTCTTTCTACCTCTCTCTCTCTTTCTACCTCTCTCTCTCTTTCTACCTCTCTCTCTCTTTCTACATCTCTCTCTCTTTCTACCTCTCTCTCTCTTTCTACCTCTCTCTTTATCTCTCTATCTCTCTCTATCTTTCTTCCTCTACCTCTCTCTCTTTCTACCTCTCTCTCTTTCTACCTCTCTCTCTTTCTACCTCTCTCTCTCTCTCTACCTCTCTCTCTCTTTCTACCTCTCTCTCTTTATCTCTCTCTCTCTCTACCTCTCTCTCTTTCTACCTCTCTCTCTTTCTACCTCTCTCTCTCTCTCTACCTCTCTCTCTCTTTCTACCTCTCTCTCTTTATCTCTCTCTCTCTCTATCTTTCTTCCTCTCTCTCTCTCTCTCTCTACCTCTCTCTCTTTCTACCTCTCTCTCCCTTCCTCAACTTTATCTGCCTATTCATCAGCTGTTTCTAAACTGGTTGCATCATGTTTGTGGTGTAGTAGTGGGGATGGGAATTAACTTGTTTCTAGTATTTAGGCCTACGCTGATCCTCCTAGTTGCATCGTTCGTGTGTGACTGGCTTAGTATTGTTGTGTCAGGACTCTGGCCAGGGTTGTGTGTGTTTGACTGACTTGTGCTTTATATTGAGGATTGTGGTCTTGTTATGTCCAAGTTAAGAGCTTAGTGTGTAGCAATGCATTGTGGTTGATTGTGCTGTCTGTCGGTGGATCGTGTTTGTATAACCTCTAACCTGTGCGTGTGTTTCTCTGTCTGTCTCTGTGCCCCACCCCAGGCGTCTCAGACCAGTCCATGTTCCTTGGTACGGTACGTGGTTCTGATCGCAGCACGGCTCAGCCTCCTCACTCTGTGTGGCTGGGTTCTCTGTTGGACTCTGGTCAACCTGTTCAAGAACCACTCGGTGCTCAACCTGCTCTTCCTTGGATACCCGTGAGTGTCTGTGTTCAGAGAGCGGAGCTACCAGAGGTTTCAGACTAGTTACTGTAGGACAGCAGCTCTACAGTTGATGTGTCAGTAGTCTGGTGGTTTGATTCAGAGAGCGGAGCTACCAGAGGTTTCAGACTAGTTACTGTAGGACAGCAGCTCTACAGTTGATGTGTCAGTAGTCTGGTGGTTTGATTCAGAGATGGTGTGTTTACTGGGAAGTAGTGTAGTGTGTTTTATTGTTATTCAGAGATGGTGTGTTTACTGGGAAGTAGTGTAGTGTGTTTTATTGTTATTCAGAGATGGTGTGTTTACTGGGAAGTAGTATAGTGTGTTTTATTGTTATTCAGAGATGGTGTGTTTACTGGGAAGTAGTGTAGTGTGTTGTATTGTTATTCAGAGATGGTGTGTTTACTGGGAAGTAGTGTAGTGTGTTTTATTGTTATTCAGATATGGTGTGTTTACTGGGAAGTAGTGTAGTGTGTTTTATTGTTATTCAGAGATGGTGTGTTTACTGGGAAGTAGTATAGTGTGTTTTATTGTTATTCAGAGATGGTGTGTTTACTGGGAAGTAGTGTAGTGTGTTTTATTGTTATTCAGAGATGGTGTGTTTACTGGGAAGTAGTGTAGTGTGTTTTATTGTTATTCAGAGATGGTGTGTTTACTGGGAAGTAGTGTAGTGTGTTTTATTGTTCTCCATTATCTAGTTGATCACAGTGTCATATTCTCCATTATCTAGTTGATCAGTGTCATATTCACCATTATCTAGTTGATCACAGTGTCATATTCTCCATTATCTAGTTGATCACAGTGTCATATTCTACATTATCTAGTTGATCACAGTGTCATATTCTACATTATCTAGTTGATCACAGTGTCATATTCTACATTATCTAGTTGATCACTGTCATATTCTCCATTGTCTAGTTGATCAGTGTCATATTCTCCATTATCTAGTTGATCACAGTGTCATATTCACCATTATCTAGTTGATCACAGTGTCATATTCACCATTATCTAGTTGATCACAGTGTCATATTCACCATTATCTAGTTGATCACAGTGTCATATTCACCATTATCTAGTTGATCACAGTGTCATATTCTCCATTATCTAGTTGATCACAGTGTCATATTCACCATTATCTAGTTGATCACAGTGTCATATTCACCATTATCTAGTTGATCAGTGTCATATTCACCATTATCTAGTTGATCACAGTGTCATATTCACCATTATCTAGTTGATCACAGTGTCATATTCACCATTATCTAGTTGATCACAGTGTCATATTCTCCATTGTCTAGTTGATCAGTGTCATATTCACCATTATCTAGTTGATCACAGTGTCATATTCTACATTATCTAGTTGATCACAGTGTCATATTCTCCATTGTCTAGTTGATCAGTGTCATATTCACCATTATCTAGTTGATCACAGTGTCATATTCTACATTATCTAGTTGATCACAGTGTCATATTCTCCATTATCTAGTTGATCAGTGTCATATTCTCCATTATCTAGTTGATCACAGTGTCATATTCTACATTATCTAGTTGATCACAGTGTCATATTCTCCATTGTCTAGTTGATCAGTGTCATATTCACCATTATCTAGTTGATCACAGTGTCATATTCACCATTATCTAGTTGATCACAGTGTCATATTCTCCATTGTCTAGTTGATCACAGTGTCATATTCACCATTATCTAGTTGATCACAGTGTCATATTCTACATTATCTAGTTGATCACAGTGTCATATTCTCCATTGTCTAGTTGATCACAGTGTCATATTCACCATAGTCTAGTTGATCACAGTGTCATACTCACCATTATCTAGTTGATCAGTGTCATATTCTCCATTATCTAGTTGATCAGTGTCATATTCTCCATTATCTAGTTGATCACAGTGTCATATTCACCATTATCTAGTTGATCACAGTGTCATATTCACCATAATCTAGTTGATCACAGTGCCATATTCACCATTATCTAGTTGATCAGTGTCATATTCTCCATTGTCTAGTTGATTTAACACATGGTTCTTAACACATGGTCCTTATTTCCCTTATTTTCTTATTTATTGTCCTCTCTCTCTTTCTCTCTCCTCTCTCTCTCATTTTTCTCTCTCATCCCTGTCTCTCTCTGTACGTCAGGTTTGGGGTGTATGTTCCCCTGTGTTGCTTCCATCAGGAGAGTAGGGCCCAGCCAGTGCCTTCAGACTGTGGTTACTCAGACCAGGACCTGTCCCATGGGCCGTTCTTCAGGTAAACATAAACACACACACTCCCCTTATTCAGGTAAACATAAACACACACACTCCCCTTATTCAGGTAAACATAAACACACACACTCCCCTTATTCAGGTAAACACTCATAAACACACTCCCCTTTATTCAGGTAAACACTCATAAACACACTCCCCTTATTCAGGTAAACATAAACACACACGTTCCCCTTATTCAGGTAAACATAAACACACACGTTCCCCTTATTCAGGTAAACATAAACACACACGTTCCCCTTATTCAGGTAAACATAAACACACACGCTCCCCTTATTCAGGTAAACACTCATAAACACACACTCCCCATATTGAGGTAAACACTCATAAACACACACTCCCCTTATTCAGGTAAACACTCATAAACACACACACTCCCCTTATTCAGGTAAACAAATAAACACACACTCTCCCCTTATTCAGGTAAACATAAACACACACACTCCCCTTATTCAGGTAAACATAAACACACACACTCCCCTTATTCAGGTAAACATAAACACACACACTCCCCTTATTCAGGTAAACATAAACACACACACTCCCCTTATTCAGGTAAACATAAACACACACACTCCCCTTATTCAGGTAAACACTCATAAACACACGCTCCCCTTATTCAGGTAAACACTCATAAACACACACACTCCCCTTATTCAGGTAAACAAATAAACACACACTCTCCCCTTATTCAGGTAAACAAATAAACACACACTCTCCCCTTATTCAGGTAAACAAATAAACACACACACTCCCCTTATTCAGGTAAACAAATGAAACCCCAGACTTCACTGTTGTCTCCCCCAGCCAAACACCCCCTTCTGGTCAGACTGGGGGACAGAACATTGATTTAAACAAAATGTCAGTTAAAGTTCCCTGTGAAGTGAGTGGAATCAGAGGCAGTCAGGAACTCCTGATTTCTTCTCTCTCACAGCCTGGGACAGATTCCTCTTTGTTTGATTGTGTGAGTTTAGTCCGTGGTCTTTTCAGCTGACACCCCACCTAAAGGGTGGGCATTTTAAAGTACCATAGAGAGTACACTGCAAAGAGACAACAATGTGATATTCCTGTCATGTGACGTTTTCATAAATGCAATAATAGTGTCATTTGGCTTTTGTCTGATCTGTTTTATTTCTGTGTCTGTATTAATAATGTCAGTAGGAGCGCTGGGCCCCGTATCCACAAAGAGGCTCAGAGTAGAAAATTGGTCTTAAGTGCTGAGAATAGAGAATCTCCTGCTCTTATGGTTCAGTATACGAGCTATTGATGAAACCTCTAGTCGTAAGAGTCCTACCTAGTTGACAGATCTTTAGGACACCAGCTGTCCTAATCAATTACCAGTTACCAGCAGGCTTCTTCTTTATCAGAACCATTGTTTTAAAACAAGCTTCTTGATAATAGAGAAGGGCAGTGAGTCAGTGGTACTTTATTAGAACCATTGTTTTAAAACAAGCTTCTTGATAATAGAGAAGGGCAGTGAGTCAGTGGTACTTTATCAGAACCATTGTTTTAAAACAAGCTTCTTGATAATAGAGAAGGGCAGTGAGTCAGTGGTACTTTATCAGAACCATTGTTTTAAAACAAGCTTCTTGATAATAGAGAAGGGCAGTGAGTCAGTGGTACTTTATCAGAACCATTGTTTTAAAACAAGCTTCTTGATAATAGAGAAGGGCAGTGAGTCAGTGGTACTTTATCAGAACCATTGTTTTAAAACAAGCTTCTTGATAATAGAGAAGGGCAGTGAGTCAGTGGTACTTTATTAGAACCATTGTTTTAAAACAAGCTTCTTGATAATAGAGAAGGGCAGTGAGTCAGTGGTACTTTATCAGAACCATTGTTTTAAAACAAGCTTCTTGATAATAGAGAAGGGCAGTGAGTCAGTGGTACTTTATCAGAACCATTGTTTTAAAACAAGCTTCTTGATAATAGAGAAGGGCAGTGAGTCAGTGGTACTTTATCAGAACCATTGTTTTAAAACAAGCTTCTTGATAATAGAGAAGGGCAGTGAGTCAGTGGTACTTTATCAGAACCATTGTTTTAAAACAAGCTTCTTGATAATAGAGAAGGGCAGTGAGTCAGTGGTACTTTATTAGAACCATTGTTTTAAAACAAGCTTCTTGATAATAGAGAAGGGCAGTGAGTCAGTGGTACTTTATTAGAACCATTGTTTTAAAACAAGCTTCTTGATAATAGAGAAGGGCAGTGAGTCAGTGGTACTTTATTAGAACCATTGTTTTAAAACAAGCTTCTTGATAATAGAGAAGGGCAGTGAGTCAGTGGTACTTTATTAGAACCATTGTTTTAAAACAAACTCCTTGATAATAGAGAAGGGCAGTGAGTCAGTGGTACTTTATTAGAACCATTGTTTTAAAACAAGCTTCTTGATAATAGAGAAGGGCAGTGAGTCAGTGGTACTTTATTAGAACCATTGTTTTAAAACAAGCTTCTTGATAATAGAGAAGGGCAGTGAGTCAGTGGTACTTTATTAGAACCATTGTTTTAAAACAAGCTTCTTGATAATAGAGAAGGGCAGTGAGTCAGTGGTACTTTATTAGAACCATTGTTTTAAAACAAACTCCTTGATAATAGAGAAGGGCAGTGAGTCAGTGGTACCTGCGCCTTAGTCAGGCAATTGCTTTGGAGATGTTGAAAGAATGTTTTGATATTTCTGTATGATAAATCTAGACTTAAATGCAACATTATTTTCAATTGTCATTTTTATTTGTCATTCTCCCCAATTTTGTGGGATCCAATTGGTAGTTACAGTCTTGTCTTATCGCTGCAACTACCGTACGGACTCAGGGAGAGGTCGAAGGTCAAGAGCTGTGCGTCCTCCGAAACACAACCCAACCAAGCCGCACTGCTTCTTGACGCAATGCCCGCTTAACCCGGAAGCCAGCTTCACCAATGTGTCGGAGGAAACGCCGTACACCTGGCCACCGTGTCAGCGAGCACTGCGCCCGGCCCGTCACAGGAGTCGCTAGTGCGTGATGGGACAAGGACATCCCTGCTGGTCAAACCCTTCCCTAACCCAGACGACGCTGGGCCAATTGTGCGCCGCCCCATGAGTCTCCCGGTCGCGGCCGGTTGCGACAGAGCCTGGACTCAAACCCAGAATCTCTAGTGGCACAGCGATGTGATGCGATGCACTGCGATGCTGAGCCTTAGACCGCTGCTCCACTCATGAGGCGACGCAGCAGTATCTTTGACAGTGATTTCACACGAGGCCTATTTCACATAATATAATAAATCACATATTTTTATTTGTATTATTTCATTAACCTACATCATGTTACTTCTAGTTATCCCGTTGGAGCACAATATCACATTGTTAAAAAGGTGCCCAAATTGGACATGCCTTTAAGTTGGGCAGTTGAAGGCATGTAGGGCCTATGTTAACTTTTGATTGTGTTCGGGAAAAGAATTATAGACCTTTCAAATGTCGTATGCAACATTATCATACATGATCAGAATGAGTTTTTAAAAAAAATGGTTATGCTTGCCAACATATTCATCCACAGTTAAGAGAAGGAAGTGGTCGTGTCATGTGACAAGGATATCAAACGTTTTATCAATGTTTTAATGTACAGTCACATCCACTGTGGTTGTCTGACACATGCTATTGGGTTCACAGCGAGGGATTATTCTCCATCCACTGTGGTTGTCTGACACATGCTATTGGGTCCAGAGCGAGGGATTATTCTCCATCCATTGTGGTTGTCTGACACATGCTATTGGGTCCAGAGCGAGGGATTATTCTCCGTCCACTGTGGTTGTCTGACACATGCTATTGGGTCCAGAGCGAGGGATTATTCTCCATCCACTGTGGTTGTCTGACACATGCTATTGGGTTCACAGCGAGGGATTATTCTCCATCCACTGTGGTTGTCTGACACATGCTATTGGGTTCAGAGCGAGGGATTATTCTCCATCATTGGATGTTGCCAAATATTTTAATAATTACTTAATGGAAAACTTAGGCAGGAAATGCCAACAACGAACAGTGAGTGAGTCCATCGTATTCATACATAAAAAAACTAATAATGTTTTTCTAAGTTATAATTTTGTGAAGTTTGTCCGGGAGAGGTGGAATAATTGTTATCGTTCAATAATGACAAACCTCCCGGCATTGACACCTTAGATGGAACGCTACATAGGAGTGGCTCTAGAGTCGGCTACCATCCCATCTGTCATATCTTTAATCTGAGCCCCGAGGAAAGTCTTTGTCCTCAGGCCTGGAGGGAAGCCAAAGTCATTCCACTACCCAAGAGTGGTAAAGCGGCCTTTACTGGTTCTAACAGCAGACCAATCAGCTGGCTGCCAGCTCTTAGCAAACTGTTGGGGGAATTGTTTTTGGCCAAATACAATGCTGTTTCTCTGTAAACAAATGAACAACAGACTTTCTGCATGCTTATAGAGAAGGGCACTCAACATGTACTGCACTGACAGAAATGACTGACTGGTTGAAAGAAATTGATATTAAGAAGATTGTGGGAGCTGTACTGTTAGATTTCAGTGCAGCCTTTGATATTAAGAAGATTGTGGGAGCTGTACTGTTATATTTCAGTGCAGCCTTTGATATTATTGACCATAACCTGTTTTTGAGAACTTGTGTGTTGTGGCTTTTCAACCTCTGCCATATTGTGGATTCAGAGCTATCTATCTAATAGAGCTCAGAGGGTTTTCTTTAATGGAAGCTTCTCTAATATCAAACATGTAAATTGTGGTGTACCGCAGGGCAGCTCTCTAGGCCCTCTACTCTTTTCTATTTCTACCAATGACCTGCCACTGGCATTAAACAATGCATGTGTGTCTATGTATGCTGATGATTCAACCATGTACACATCAGAAACTACAGCTAGTGAAGTCACTGAAACCCTTAACAAATAGTTGCAGTCTGTTTTGGAATGGGTGGCCAGTAATTAACTGGTCCTGAACATCTCTAAAACTAAGAGCATTGTATTTGGTACAAATCATTCCCTATGTTCTAGACCTAGTTAACCCGCAGCTGGCCCAGAACAAAGCAGAACGTCTTGCTCTTCATTGTAACCAGAGGGATAATATTAAAACTATGCATGCCCTATGCATGCCAGTCTCTCTTGGCTAAGAGCTGAGGGAAGACTGACTGCTAGGGCTGGGCGGTATACCGTATTTGACTATATACCAGTATTGATGCACGGACCGGTTTGGGTTTTTACTTTACCTTCTATAACGGTATTGAATGTTTGGTTTGTTAAAAGGGATACGCCGTGTGACACGCTCTTACCCCACCAGACATGCCACCAGGGGTCTTTTCACAGTGCCCAGGTCCAGAACATATTCAAGGAACCGTACAGTATTATACAGAGCCATGAGCGCATGGAACTCCCATCTCATTTAAAAAAAATTTAAAAAACATTTTTTAATTTAACCTTTATTTAACCAAGTAGGCCAGTTGAGAACAAGTTCTCATTTGCAACTGCGACCTGGCCAAGATAAAGCAAATCAGTGCGACACAAACAACAGAGTTACACATGGAATAAACAAACATGCAGTCAATAACACAATAGAAAAGTCTATATACAATGTGAGCAAATGAGGTAAGACAAGGGAGGTAAGGCAATAAATAGGCCATGGTGGCGAAGTAAATTACAAATTAGCAATTAAACACGAGTGATACCTGGAGACTGAAGAAAAAACTGATCCTAGATCATTATTACTTCTCTCTTCTCCCTCCAGGCCTAAGGACTTCCTAGCATTACTAAGGGAGAACCTGAGAGAGCAGTTTACCACTCCAGGCCACATCCCCCACCACACCTGTCCCCAGCCCCCGTCTCCAGAACTCATCCGCAGCGAGGTGGAGGAACTCCGGAGCGACTTCAACCGTCGCATCAAGGAAGTCCTCTTCAACTCCCTCTTCAGCGCTTACTACGTAGCCTTCCTCCCCCTCTGCTTCGTCAAGGTACAAACCCTAACCCTTACTACGTAGCCTTCCTCCCCCTCTGCTTCATCAAGGTACAAACCCTAACCCTTACTACATAGCCTTCCTCTCTGCTTCGTCAAGGTACAAACCCTAACCCTTACTACATAGCCTTCCTCCCCCTCTGCTTCATCAAGGTACAAACCCTAACCCTTACTACATAGCCTTCCTCCCCCTCTGCTTCATCAAGGTACAAACCCTAACCCTTACTACATAGCCTTCCTCCCCCTCTGCTTCATCAAGGTACGTCACACTTCCTCTCTCTCTCCCTCTCCTTCCTCCACTCTTTCCCTCCCTCTAGCAGGTTGCTGCTTTCCTTCTCCTCCCCTCCCCGTTATCCAAGGAACTGTCAACCCTGCTGGTACTCATCTCCCCTCCCCGTTATCCAAGGAACTGTCAACCCTCCTGGTACTCATCTCCCCTCCCCGTTATCCAAGGAACTGTCAACCCTCCTGGTACTCATCTCCCCTCCCCGTTATCCAAGGAACTGTCAACCCTCCTGGTACTCATCTCCCCTCCCCGTTATCCAAGGAACTGTCAACCCTGCTGGTACTCATCTCCCCTCCCCGTTATCCAAGGAACTGTCAACCCTGCTGGTACTCATCTCCCCTCCCCGTTATCCAAGGAACTGTCAACCCTGCTGGTACTCATCTCCCCTCCCCGTTATCCAAGGAACTGTCAACCCTGCTGGTACTCATCTCCCCTCCCCGTTATCCAAGGAACTGTCAACCCTCCTGGTACTCATCTCCCCTCCCCGTTATCCAGGGAACTGTCAACCCTCCTGGTACTCATCTCCCCTCCCCGTTATCCAAGGAACTGTCAACCCTCCTGGTACTCATCTCCCCTCCCCGTTATCCAGGGAACTGTCAACCCTGCTGGTACTCATCTCCCCTCCCCTGAGTCTTTGTGTGTTCACAGTTTCCTCCTTCAGTCTCCAGGTATCCTAGG
Organism: Oncorhynchus mykiss; assembly: GCF_057628025.1. NCBI lineage: Eukaryota > Metazoa > Chordata > Actinopteri > Salmoniformes > Salmonidae > Oncorhynchus > Oncorhynchus mykiss. The sequence goes on from NC_143039.1 coordinate 15,030,814, forward strand.
TGTGCTGTCTCCTGCGTTTGTGTTAAGGCCCCTGAACCCTAAAATGTGGTCTTCTCTCCCCCTCCAGAGTACCCAGTACTATGACATGCGCTGGTCCTGTGAGCACCTGATCATGGTGTGGATCAATGCGTTTGTGATGCTGATGAGCCAGCTGTTACCTCCCAGCTACTGTGACCTGCTGCACCGCTCTGCAGCCCACCTGGGGCGCTGGCAGAAGCTGGAGCACGGCTTCTACAGCAACGCGCCACAGCACGTGTAGGTGGTCCCCACACACACACACACACACACACACACACACACACACACACACACACTTCTACAGCAACGCGCCACAGCACGTGTAGGTGGTCCCCACACACACACACACACACACACACACACTTCTACAGCAACGCACCACAGCACGTGTAGGTGGTCCCCACACACACACACACACACACACACACACACACTTCTACAGCAACGGCCCACAGCACGTGTAGGTGGTCCCCACACACACACACACACATACTTCTACAGCAATGGCCCACAGCACGCTTAGGTGGTCCCCACATTACACACACACACACACACACACACACACACATACTTCTACAGCAACGCGCCACAGCACGTGTAGGTGGTCCCCACACACACACACACACACACATACTTCTACAGCAACGCGCCACAGCACGTGTAGGTGGTCCCCACACACACATACTTCTACAACAGTGTGTCAGTACGTAACCCAACCTTTTCTCCTGGAGAGCTAGACATATGCAGGATTTTGTTCCAACACATCTGACTCTAATCAACTGTTCTTCAGGACTCTACCAGGTGCGTTAGAGCAGGGATGGAGCAAAGCCCTGCATAAGGAGGCTGTCTCCAGGAAGAGGGTTAGTCACCCTGCTGTCCACCAGACTGTCCAGTCTTCTAAGCAGGGTTCTATTGGATCTGTCGGCTGTAGGATCAATCTCCACCTCTTCGTTGTGTGTTGCAGGTGGTCTGAGAGTACAGTCTGGCCCCAGGGGGTGTTGGTACGTCACAGTCGTAGCCTGTACAAGGCTGTAGGACCCTACAACGTGGCCCTGCCCTCAGACGTCTCCCACGCTAGGTTTTACGTGAGTCGCTGCCTTTCACTAGACCCTGTAGTCTGTGTGTGTTTATGTACTGCCTTTCACTAGACCCTGTAGCCTGTGTGTGTTTATGTACTGCCCATGTACTGCCTTTCACTAGACCCTGTAGTCTGTGTGTGTTTATGTACTGCCTTTCACTAGACCCTGTAGTCTGTGTGTGTTTATGTACTGCCTTTCACTAGACCCTGTAGTCTGTGTGTGTTTATGTACTGTCCATATACTGCCTTTCACTAGACCCTGTAGTCTGTGTGTGTTTATGTACTGCCTTTCACTAGACCCTGTAGCCTGTGTGTGTTTATGTACTGCCCATGTACTGCCTTTCACTAGACCCTGTAGTCTGTGTGTGTTTATGTACTGCCTTTCACTAGACCCTGTAGTCTGTGTGTGTTTATGTACTGTCCATGTACTGCCTTTCACTAGACCCTGTAGTCTGTGTGTGTTTATGTACTGCCTTTCACTAGACCCTGTAGTCTGTGTGTGTTTATGTACTGTCCATGTACTGCCTTTCACTAGACCCTGTAGTCTGTGTGTGTTTATGTACTGCCTTTCACTAGACCCTGTAGTCTGTGTGTGTTTATGTACTGCCTTTCACTAGACCCTGTAGTCTGTGTGTGTTTATGTACTGCCCATGTACTGCCTTTCACTAGACCCTGTAGTCTGTGTGTGTTTATGTACTGCCTTTCACTAGACCCTGTAGCCTGTGTGTTTATGTACTGCCTTTCACTAGACCCTGTAGTCTGTGTGTGTTTATGTACTGCCTTTCACTAGACCCTGTAGTCTGTGTGTGTTTATGTACTGCCTTTCACTAGACACTGTAGTCTGTGTGTGTTTATGTACTGCCTTTCACTAGACCCTGTAGTCTGTGTGTGTTTATGTACTGTCCATGTACTGCCTTTCACTAGACCCTGTAGTCTGTGTGTGTTTATGTACTGCCTTTCACTAGACCCTGTAGTCTGTGTGTGTTTATGCACTGCCCATGTACTGCCTTTCACTAGACCCTGTAGTCTGTGTGTGTTTATGTACTGCCTTTCACTAGACCCTGTAGCCTGTGTGTTTATGTACTGCATTTCACTAGACCCTGTAGTCTGTGTGTGTTTATGTACTGCCCATGTACTGCCTTTCACTAGACCCTGTAGTCTGTGTGTGTTTATGTACTGCCTTTCACTAGACCCTGTAGTCTGTGTGTGTTTATGTACTGTCCATGTACTGCCTTTCACTAGACCCTGTAGTCTGTGTGTGTTTATGTACTGCCTTTCACTAGACCCTGTAGTCTGTGTGTGTTTATGTACTGTCCATGTACTGCCTTTCACTAGACCCTGTAGTCTGTGTGTGTTTATGTACTGCCTTTCACTAGACCCTGTAGTCTGTGTGTGTTTATGTACTGCCCATGTACTGCCTTTCACTAGACCCTGTAGTCTGTGTGTGTTTATGTACTGCCTTTCACTAGACCCTGTAGCCTGTGTGTTTATGTACTGCCTTTCACTAGACCCTGTAGTCTGTGTGTGTTTATGTACTGCCTTTCACTAGACCCTGTAGTCTGTGTGTGTTTATGTACTGCCTTTCACTAGACACTGTAGTCTGTGTGTGTTTATGTACTGCCTTTCACTAGACCCTGTAGTCTGTGTGTGTTTATGTACTGTCCATGTACTGCCTTTCACTAGACCCTGTAGTCTGTGTGTGTTTATGTACTGCCTTTCACTAGACCCTGTAGTCTGTGTGTGTTTATGTACTGCCCATGTACTGCCTTTCACTAGACCCTGTAGTCTGTGTGTGTTTATGTACTGCCTTTCACTAGACCCTGTAGCCTGTGTGTTTATGTACTGCATTTCACTAGACCCTGTAGTCTGTGTGTGTTTATGTACTGCCTTTCACTAGACCCTGTAGTCTGTGTGTGTTTATGTACTGCCCATGTACTGCCTTTCACTAGACCCTGTAGTCTGTGTGTTTATATACTGCCTTTCACTAGACCCTGTAGTCTGTGTGTGTTTATATACTGCCTTTCACTAGACCCTGTAGTCTGTGTGTTTATATACTGCCTTTCACTAGACCCTGTAGTCTGTGTGTTTATATACTGCCTTTCACTAGACCCTGTAGTCTGTGTGTGTTTATGTACTGCCTTTCACTAGACCCTGTAGTCTGTGTGTGTTTATATCCTGCCCATGTACTGCCTTGAGATGTCCCTTTTATGTACAAGTCTAACTATAGATACATGTTAGTAAATAAATACCAGTTGAGATGTCCCTTTTATTTACAAGTCTAACTATAGATACATGTTAGTAAATAAATACCAGTTGAGATGTCCCTTTTATTTACAAGTCTAACTATAGATACATGTTAGTAAATAAATACCAGTTGTGATGTCCCTTTTATGTACAAGTCTAACTATAGATACATGTTAGTAAATAAATACCAGTTGAGATGTCCCTTTTATGTACAAGTCTAACTATAGATACATGTTAGTAAATAAATACCAGTTGTGATGTATCTATAGTTAGACTTGTAAACAAAAGGGACATGTTAGTAAATAAATACCAGTTGAGATGTCCCTTTTATTTACAAGTCTAACTATAGATACATGTTAGTAAATAAATACCAGTTGAGATGTCCCTTTTATTTACAAGTCTAACTATAGATACATGTTAGTAAATAAATACCAGTTGAGATGTATCTATAGTTAGACTTGTAAACAAAAGGGACATGTTAGTAAATAAATACCAGTTGTGATGTATCTATAGTTAGACTTGTAAACAAAAGGGACATGTTAGTTAATAAATACCAGTTGTGATGTATCTATAGTTAGACTTGTAAACAAAAGGGACATGTTAGTAAATAAATACCAGTTGAGATGTATCTATAGTTAGACTTGTAAACAAAAGGGACATGTTAGTAAATAAATACCAGTTGTGATGTATCTATAGTTAGACTTGTAAACAAAAGGGACATGTTAGTAAATAAATACCAGTTGTGATGTCATTTTTTGTGTTGCAGTTCCTTTTCCACAAGCCGTTGCGGATCCTGAACCTGTTAATCTGGATCGAGTCCAGCGTAGTCCTGTACCAGTTGTACTCCCTGCTCCGCTCTGACAGCTGGAACCACACCCTGTCCCTGGGCCTCATCCTGTTCTGTAACTACTACGTCCTCTTCAAGCTGCTCCGGGACCGCATCGTGCTGGGCAAGGCCTACTCCTACCCTGTTACCTCCAGTACCGGGTCCAGCACCACCACCAGCACCGCCACCAACGGCCTGGGGCTCAAGTCCCAGTGACACCCCAGGAGAGGGTTCTGGAGCTGGGGGACGTGGGTTCGGATACTCCCTAGCCTCCCTGCCACTATGGCTGTACGGAGGGATGGGTGGAAGGGGTGGAGGTGAGAGAGGGGGTCGGCCGGCAGCAGGAGGGACTGACTGTGAACTCATATTGTTTTGATACGGTTCTATTTTTCATGCAATGTTTATACCTATTTAAATAATATTTTATTTTGTATACTGTTTTCAAAAGTAACAGGGCATTACGGTAGTATTGTCATGTGATGTTTGTTGTTGCTTCATGGTGCAAAGCGATTGGATGGGAGAGAGTGAGTTGTGTTCTTAATGCCATGAGGCCCCGCCCACGTGCTGTGCTAAGCTCTTCCTCCTATGCTCACCGCGTTCCGACTTCCACCAAAGATGCTTAAAGAAGGCTCTAGAGCCAATCAGATGGCGCCGGCGGCCAATCAAGGAAGAGACTTTGGCTCGGTTGGCCAATCAAGGAAGCGACTGAGGAGACCCCGCCTCTCCCTGCACACTGCCTCTTTAGAGAACATATCCCATCCCTTTACAGTGTTTTATTAGGATTCGTTACGTAGCAAGACCGTCTGCAGTTTGGCCATGAGCGCTGACTCTGGTGCCTGTAGAACATACCCACGTACCCTATTCCCTACATAGTGCACAGCTTTTGACCAGAGCCTTATTAGCCCAGGTTAAAAGTAGTGCACTATGTAGGGAATAGGGTATAATTCGGGACAGGCCCAATGTCTTCTTTGCAGCGTCATGTTCATTCAGGTCATTAATTTGCCACAAATAGCCGCTCTTCATTTCACTGTGCCCGAGAAGCGAAAAACATAGATATAGTCTGAATAGAATGGACACCACCACCGCAACAGATTGAATGACCGTTTTTCTAGATGGGAGACGAACCGCGTTGAATGTGCAGACGTGTGTATGTGCTTTACTTTCCAGTGTGTGTTTGAAATTAAATTACAAATGACACTTGGTATCTTCAATGCTACACGTTGTGCTCCGCTGCCAGCAGTGTTATTTTAAACAGCTTGCCTTGTTGCCAGTCCCAGATGACCATGTGGGATGGCTTCTAGTGCCATAACTGTCCGCTCATCCACTCTATCTTGTTCCTTTTCTATGAGCAGCTGATCTAGAATGATTCATGTTTTATCAACGTGCCAAAATCCCAGGTTGCCTGTATGATCACGTTTGTTCACGGGCGCGTTCCAACCTTGTCTTTTAATGCAGTCCTTGTTGTAGGCGCCTCTCAGCAGATTGCTATATGAAATGAATGTGGTACCTGCGATGTTGTGAGATCTGATATGTGCAGGATGACTGCAATAAAGATGACCTGGAACGTTAGCTGTGTGTTTATATTTTCAGTGGGTGAGGTGGAAGGAAGATGGAGAGGGGGGGGGGACATGGACTATCGTATGGCTCAGTGTTGGATTTTCAATGAGCATTTTTCATGCTGTTGAAATATGAAATAAACTAAAATAACGCTGTTAAACTGACTTGTGAAATGTTTCTGTTTGTCCATGACACCGTGTAGATAAGAGATGAAACCACAAAGACCACCAAACCACATTATGCATTTTATTCCAAAGCATTATAAAGTTGATATATATATATATATTGCTGCACAGTTGTTTTTGAAACAGAAAAATAGCTCACCCATAAGGTTTGACAAAGTGCATATCATGAGTAGTTGAGGGTCAGTGTTCCAGAGTCAACACTCTGCTGTCATCAAAGTGGCCTGTAGTGTTGTATTTGGCCCAGCAGAGGGAGCTATGGATATTTGACTTGGGTCCATTTGAAACACCAACCGTTTGTACTGTGACAGTCTATACCTTGAGTTGACATTTTTTTAAGAGCAGGGTAGCACCTTTGGTTGATGACAGGGTTACATTCATTGGCAATAACAGAAAAAAAAAGTTGTCCCAACAGAGCTCTGACAATCTATAGAATTAGCAGTGAAACTGCATCTGTCTCTCCCTCTCCACCAATCTCTTACACATCTTCTTGTTCCTCCTCCTATTTCATCCTTTCTTTCAGTGCATTAAATGTTCTCTTCACCATCATAACACGCTGGTCCATGGAGTCCCTGGTCAAAGCCATCTTCTGAAGCTCAGTCATAACATGCTGGTCCAGGGAGTCCCTGGTCAAAGCCATCTTCTGAAGCTCAGTCATAACACGCTGGTCCAGGGAGTCCCTGGTCTAAGCCATCTTCTGAAGCTCAGTCATAACACGCTGGTCCAGGGAGTCCCTGGTCTAAGCCCTCTTCTGAAGCTCAGTCATAACATGCTGGTCCAGGGAGTCCCTGGTCAAAGCCATCTTCTGAAGTACAGGGAGTCCCTGGTCAAAGCCATCTTCTGAAGTACAGGGAGTCCCTGGTCAAAGCCATCTTCTGAAGTACAGGGAGTCCCTGGTCTAAGCCATCTTCTGAAGTACAGGGAGTCCCTGGTCAAAGCCATCTTCTGAAGCTCAGTCATAACACCTTTCAGTTGTGTTTCAAAGCACAGTGTTGATCATGCAGTAAGAAGGGCACGAATACATGTTTTACATTTGATTTAATGTACGACGGAAAGGGTTAGTGAGGATGTATGTATGTACAGTAGGACTTCCTGGATGTAAATGTGAGTCGTTCTAGTTGTGTGTTGGGTGGGATGTCTCTGCATGCAGAACGATGGTATGTATTAGTAATGAAACAGTATTAATGCATGATGAAGTGTGTTCTGCATGTGTATGAATGACATGTCCACTTGTAAACTTCCTCAGCAAGGGAAGTGAAGACCCCCTTTGTCCTCCATCAATCCTCCGTGTGTGTGTGTACAGTATGTGCATGACATGTCCACCTCTTCCTCATCCTTCTCGGCAGTCTACATAGTTTCCTTTGATCCAGTAGCAGATCTGGGCGTATTTCAGAGGCGTCACCCTCACCGCCACGTTAAACTCTTGCGACGCCCCGTCTCGATCCACCCACTGGTGCCCTGAGAACACCCCGATCACCTTCCTCTCCCAGCGCCGCCTCCTCCGGTCCCACATACGAGCGTAGATCCCCGAGCCGCTGGCCCCGGGCTGGGCGTCACAGTGCTGGTAGAGCAGGTCTGGCGTCTCCTCTCCAGCCCGGCAGAACCGGTAGACCAGCTGGCCCGGCCGGTCGTTGTCATAGCCGGAGAATTGGACCCTGCGCCCGGGCAGCTGCTTCGCCGGCGGGGAGACGCCCAGCTTCATGTGGCGTCGTTTGTGGGCCTTCTTGAGCTCTAACAAGGCGTAGTCGTAGTCCATTCCGATGTCGTTGCCGTTGCCCTTGATCCAGCCTTTGGGCACGTGGGTGCGCTTGGCACGAATCCACTGGAACTTCATCTTATCTGGGGGTGATGGATGGGTGTTGGATGCATTGGTGGCAGAGGCCGGATTGGGAGAGTCACGCTGCTTTGGCTTCAGGAAACCCACCCGGAGCTTTTGCGCCCCCTTCACGTAGTTCTTCCCGTCGTGGACGCAGTGGGCGGCGGTCAGAACGTGCCGGTCGCCCACCAGTGTTCCGGAACACCCGGTGGACAGCTTGACCGCTGCAGAGAATGGGTAGTTCAACAGGAAGTCTTGCCCTACAATGCTGAAACGCCCGTCATGGCCAAAGATCTGACGTTTGCGTCGGGAAGGCAGTGCCGGCGTGGTCTGGGTGCGGGCAGTGTACCCGTAGATCCCCACGGCGGTTTCCGTGAGGCGACCGTTGCTATGGAGTGTCTCGTATGACAGGATGCTACGCAGGTCCCAGTAGCTGGGGGGAAGAGCCTTCTTGTGACATTCTGGGTCACATGGGGAGGCGACGTCCAATCGGGCATCAGCCTGGAAGTGAGGGGCGGGTCGGTCCTCTGTCACCTGGGGTAAGACCACAGGGACGCGTTGCAGGGGCCATTGGGGCTGGATAGGAGCCACTGGAGGGATGGAGAGGAGGAGGAAGAGGGAGAGGAGGGGAAGGGGGGATGGGATGGAGGGAAAAGAGGCCATAGAGGAGGGAGACCTAGAAGAGGAGAGAAGGAGAGGACAGGTGAGATGTGATGTCACTAAATACCTAGACAGGTGAGATAAAATCTAACTTTATTTGTCACATGCGCCGAATACAACATGTGTAGGTAGACCTTACCGTGAAATGCTTACTGACAAGCCCTTAACCAACCATGCAGTTCAAGAAGAGTTAAGAAAATATTTACCAAATGAAAATAATCAAGTAAGTAACACAATAACATAACAACAACGAGGCTCTATACAGAGGGTACCGGTACAGAGTCAATGTGGAGGCTATATACAGGGGGTACCGGTACAGAGTCAATGTGGAGGCTATATACAGGGGGTACCGGTACAGAGTCAATGTGGAGGCTATATACAGAGGGTACCGGTACAGAGTCAATGTGGAGGCTATATACAGGGTATTACGGTACAGAGTCAATGTGGAGGCTATATACAGGGGGTACCGGTACAGAGTCAATGTGGAGGCTATATACAGAGGGTACCGGTACAGAGTCAATGTGGAGGCTATATACAGGGTATTACGGTACAGAGTCAATGTGGAGGCTATATACAGAGGGTACCGGTACAGAGTCAATGTGGAGGCTATATACAGGGTATTACGGTACAGAGTCAATGTGGAGGCTATATACAGGGGGTACCGGTACAGAGTCAATGTGGAGGCTATATACAGAGGGTACCGGTACAGAGTCAATGTGGAGGCTATATACAGGGTATTACGGTACAGAGTCAATGTGGAGGCTATATACAGAGGGTACCGGTACAGAGTCAATGTGGAGGCTATATACAGGGTATTACGGTACAGAGTCAATGTGGAGGCTATATACAGGGGGTACCGGTACAGAGTCAATGTGGAGGCTATATACAGGGAGTACTGGTACAGAGTCAGTGTGGAGGCTATATACAGGGGGTACCGGTACAGAGTCAATGTGGAGGCTATATACAGGGGGTACCGGTACAGAGTCAATGTGGAGGCTATATACAGGGGGTACCGGTACAGAGTCAATGTGGAGGCTATATACAGAGGGTACCGGTACAGAGTCAATGTGGAGGCTATATACAGAGGGTACCGGTACAGAGTCAATGTGGAGGCTATATACAGAGGGTACCGGTACAGAGTCAATGTGGAGGCTATATACAGAGGGTACCGGTACAGAGTCAATGTGGAGGCTATATACAGAGGGTACCGGTACAGAGTCAATGTGGAGGCTATATACAGAGGGTACCGGTACAGAGTCAATGTGGAGGCTATATACAGAGGGTACCGGTACAGAGTCAATGTGGAGGCTATATACAGGGGGTACCGGTACAGAGTTAATGTGGAGGCTATATACAGGGGGTACCAGTACAGAGTCAATGTGGAGGCTATATACAGAGGGTACCGGTACAGAGTCAATGTGGAGGCTATATACAGGGAGTACTGGTACAGAGTCAATGTGGAGGCTATATACAGAGGGTACCGGTACAGAGTCAATGTGGAGGCTATATACAGGGGGTACCGGTACAGAGTCAATGTGGAGGCTATATACAGGGGGTACTGGTACAGAGTCAATGTGAAGGCTATATACAGGGGGTACTGGTACAGAGTCAATGTGGAGGCTATATACAGGGGGTACCGGTACAGAGTCAATGTGGAGGCTATATACAGGGGGTACCGGTACAGAGTCAATGTGGAGGCTATATACAGGGGGTACCGGTACAGAGTCAATGTGGAGGCTTTATACAGGGGGTACCGGTACAGAGTCAATGTGGAGGCTATTTACAGAGGGTACTGGTACAGAGTCAATGTGGAGACTATATACAGGGGGTACTGGTACAGAGTCAATGTGGAGGCTATATACAGGGGGTACCGGTACAGAGTCAATGTGGAGGCTATATACAGAGGGTACTGGTACAGAGTCAATGTGGAGGCTATATACAGGGGGTACCGGTACAGAGTCAATGTGGAGGCTTTATACAGGGGGTACCGGTACAGAGTCAATGTGGAGGCTTTATACAGGGGGTACCGGTACAGAGTCAATGTGGAGGCTATATACAGGGGGTACTGGTACAGAGTCAATGTGGAGGCTATATACAGGGGGTACCGGTACAGAGTCAATGTGGAGGCTATATACAGGGGGTACCGGTACAGAGTCAATGTGGAGGCTATTTACAGAGGGTACTGGTACAGAGTCAATGTGGAGGCTATATACAGGGGGTACCGGTACAGAGTCAATGTGGAGGCTATATACAGGGGGTACCGGTACAGAGTCAATGTGGAGGCTATATACAGGGGGTACCGGTACAGAGTCAATGTGGAGGCTATATACAGGGGGTACCGGTACAGAGTCAATGTGGAGGCTATATACAGGGGGTACCGGTACAGAGTCAATGTGGAGGCTATTTACAGGGGGTACTGGTACAGAGTCAATGTGGAGGCTATATACAGGGGGTACCGGTACAGAGTCAATGTGGAGGCTATATACAGGGGGTACCGGTACAGAGTCAATGTGGAGGCTATATACAGGGGGTACCGGTACAGAGTTAATGTGGAGGCTATATACAGGGGGTACCGGTACAGAGTTAATGTGGAGGCTATATACAGGGGGTACTGGTACAGAGTTAATGTGGAGGCTATATACAGGGGGTACTGGTACAGAGTCAATGTGGAGGCTATATACAGGGGGTACTGGTACAGAGTCAATGTGGAGGCTATATACAGGGGGTACTGGTACAGAGTCAATGTGGAGGCTATATACAGGGGGTACCGGTACAGAGTCAATGTGGAGGCTATATACAGGGGGTACTGGTACAGAGTCAATGTGGAGGCTATATACAGGGGGTACCGGTACAGAGTCAATGTGGAGACAATATACAGGGGGTACCGGTACAGAGTTAATGTGGAGGCTACATACAGGGGGGTACCGGTACAGAGTTAATGTGGAGGCTATATACAGGGGGTACCGGTACAGAGTCAATGTGGAGGCTACATACAGGGGGTACCGGTACAGAGTCAATGTGGAGGCTATATACAGGGGGTACTGGTACAGAGTCAATGTGGAGGCTATATACAGGGGGTACCGGTACAGAGTCAGTGTGGAGGCTATATACAGAGGGTACCGGTACAGAGTTAATGTGGAGGCTACATACAGGGGGGTACCGGTACAGAGTTAATGTGGAGGCTATATACAGGGGGTACCGGTACAGAGTCAATGTGGAGGCTATATACAGGGGGTACCGGTACAGAGTCAATGTGGAGGCTATATACAGAGGGTACCGGTACAGAGTCAATGTGGAGGCTATATACAGGGGGTACCGGTACAGAGTTAATGTGGAGGCTATATACAGGGGGTACCGGTACAGAGTCAATGTGGAGGCTATATACAGGGGGTACCGGTACAGAGTTAATGTGGAGGCTATATACAGGGGGTACCGGTACAGAGTCAATGTGGAGGCTATATACATGGGGTACCGGTACAGAGTCAATGTGGAGGCTATATACAGGGGGTACCGGTACAGAGTCAATGTGGAGGCTATATACAGAGGGTACCGGTACAGAGTCAATGTGGAGGCTATATACAGAGGGTACCGGTACAGAGTCAATGTGGAGGCTATATACAGGGGGTACCGGTACAGAGTCAATGTGGAGGCTATATACAGAGGGTACCGGTACAGAGTCAATGTGGAGGCTATATACAGGGGGTACCGGTACAGAGTCAATGTGGAGGCTATATACAGAGGGTACCGGTACAGAGTCAATGTGGAGGCTATATACAGGGGGTACCGGTACAGAGTCAATGTGGAGGCTATATACAGAGGGTACCGGTACAGAGTCAATGTGGAGGCTACATACAGGGGGTACTGGTACAGAGTTAATGTGGAGGCTATATACAGAGGGTACTGGTACAGAGTCAATGTGGAGGCTATATACAGGGGGCACCGGTACAGAGTCAGTGTGGAGGCTATATACAGAGGGTACCGGTACAGAGTCAATGTGGAGGCTATATACAGGGGGTACCGGTACAGAGTCAATGTGGAGGCTATATACAGGGGGTACCGGTACAGAGTCAATGTGGAGGTTATATACAGGGGGTACCGGTACAGAGTCAATGTGGAGGCTATATACAGGGGGTACCGGTACAGAGTTAATGTGGAGGCTATATACAGGGGGTACCGGTACAGAGTCAGTGTGGAGGCTCTATACAGGGGGTACCGGTACCGAGTCAATGTGGAGGCGATATACAGGGGGTACCGGTACAGAGTCAATGTGGAGGCTATATACAGGGGGTACCGGTACAGAGTCAATGTGGAGGCTATATACAGGGGGTACCGGTACCGAGTCAATGTGGAGGCTATATACAGGGGGTACCGGTACAGAGTCAATGTGGAGGCTATATACAGGGGGTACCGGTACCGAGTCAATGTGGAGGCTATATACAGGGGGTACCGGTACAGAGTCAATGTGGAGGCTATATACAGGGGGTACCGGTACAGAGTCAATGTGGAGGCTATATACAGGGGGTACCGGTACAGAGTCAGTGTGGAGGCTATATACAGGGGGTACCGGTACCGAGTCAGTGTGGAGGCTATATACAGAGGGTACCGGTACCGAGTCAGTGTGGAGGCTATATACAGGGGGTACCGGTACCGAGTCAGTGTGGAGGCTATATACAGAGGGTACCAGTACCGAGTCAGTGTGGAGGCTATATACAGAGGGTACCGGTACCGAGTCAGTGTGGAGGCTATATACAGGGGGTACCGGTACCGAGTCAGTGTGCGGGATACAGGTTAGTTGAGGTAATTTGTACATATAGGTAGGGGTGAAGTGTGATGTCACTAAATACCTAGACAGGTGAGATGTGAGTCAGTAATACCTAGACAGGTGAGATGTGGTCAGTCAGTAATACCTAGACAGGTGAGATGTGGTGAGTCAGTAATACCTAGACAGGTGAGATGTGGTTAGTCAGTAATACCTAGACAGGTGAGATGTGGTGAGTCAGTAATACCTAGACAGGTGAGATGTGGTGAGTCAGTAATACCTAGACAGGTGAGATGTGGTGAGTCAGTAACACCTAGACAGGTGAGATGTGGTGAGTCAGTAATACATAGACAGGTGAGATGTGGTGAGTCAGTAACACCTAGACAGGTGAGATGTGGTGAGTCAGTAATACCTAGACAGGTGAGATGTGGTGAGTCAGTAATACCTAGACAGGTGAGATGTGGTGAGTCAGTAATACCTAGACAGGTGAGATGTGGTGAGTCAGTAATACCTAGACAGGTGAGATGTGGTGAGTCAGTAATACCTAGACAGGTGAGATGTGGTGAGTCAGTAATGTGGAGGCTATATACATGGGGTGAGATGTGGTGAGTCAGTAATACCTAGACAGGTGAGATGTGGTGAGTCAGTAATACCTAGACAGGTGAGATGTGGTGAGTCAGTAATACCTAGACAGGTGAGATGTGGTGAGTCAGTAATACCTAGACAGGTGAGATGTGGTGAGTCAGTAATACCTAGACAGGTGAGATGTGGTGAGTCAGTAATACCTAGACAGGTGAGATGTGGTGAGTCAGTAATACATCAAGGGTCTTTCACCTGATAAAACAGACCCTTCTCTCACTGTTACAGATGATTTAGTGTTTGTTTATATGATGATGCTATTTCTTATACTAGTCATGCAGTCTATAGACAATGTAGTTCTGCTGCAGTGACCAGAGAGACCTGTAGTTCTGTTGCAGTGACCAGAGAGACCTGTAGTTCTACTGCAGTGACTAGAGAGATCAGAGAGACCTGTAGTTCTGTTGCAGTGACCAGAGAGACCTGTAGTTCTGCTGCAGTGACCAGAGAGACCTGTAGTTCTACTGCAGTGACCAGAGAGACCTGTAGTTCAACTGCAGTGACTAGAGAGATCAGAGAGATCCGTAGTTCTGCTGCAGTGACCAGAGAGATCAGAGAGACCTGTAGTTCTACTGCAGTGACCAGAGAGATCTGTAGTTCTACTGCAGTGACCAGAGAGATCTGTAGTTCTACTGCAGTGACCAGAGAGATCTGTAGTTCTACTGCAGTGACCAGAGAGATCTGTAGTTCTACTGCAGTGACCAGAGAGATCAGAGAGACCTGTAGTTCTACTGCAGTGACCAGAGAGACCTGTAGTTCTACTGCAGTGACTAGAGAGATCAGAGAGATCCGTAGTTCTGTTGCAGTGACCAGAGAGACCTGTAGTTCTGCTGCAGTGACCAGAGAGATCAGAGAGAACTGTAGTTCTGCTGCAGTGACCAGAGAGATCTGTAGTTCTGCTGCAGTGACCAGAGAGACCTGTAGTTCTACTGCAGTGACTAGAGAGATCAGAGAGATCCGTAGTTCTGTTGCAGTGACCAGAGAGACCTGTAGTTCTGCTGCAGTGACCAGAGAGATCAGAGAGAACTGTAGTTCTGCTGCAGTGACCAGAGAGATCTGTAGTTCTACTGCAGTGACCAGAGAGATCTGTAGTTCTACTGCAGTGACCAGAGAGATCTGTAGTTCTACTGCAGTGACCAGAGAGATCTGTAGTTCTACTGCAGTGACCAGAGAGATCAGAGAGACCTGTAGTTCTACTGCAGTGACCAGAGAGACCTGTAGTTCTACTGCAGTGACTAGAGAGATCAGAGAGATCCGTAGTTCTGTTGCAGTGACCAGAGAGACCTGTAGTTCTGCTGCAGTGACCAGAGAGATCAGAGAGAACTGTAGTTCTGCTGCAGTGACCAGAGAGATCTGTAGTTCTGCTGCAGTGACCAGAGAGACCTGTAGTTCTACTGCAGTGACTAGAGAGATCAGAGAGACCTGTAGTTCTGCTGCAGTGACCAGAGAGATCTGTAGTTCTACTGCAGTGACCAGAGAGATCTGTAGTTCTACTGCAGTGACCAGAGAGATCAGAGAGATCTGTAGTTCTGCTGCAGTGACCAGAGAGACCTGTAGTTCTGCTGCAGTGACCAGAGAGACCTGTAGTTCTGCTGCAGCGATCAGAGACCTGTAGTTCTACTGCAGTGACTAGAGAGATCTGTAGTTCTGCTGCAGTGACCAGAGAGACCTGTAGTTCTGCTGCAGCGATCAGAGACCTGTAGTTCTACTGCAGTGACTAGAGAGATCAGAGAGACCTGTAGTTCTGCTGCAGTGACCAGAGAGACCTGTAGTTCTGCTGCAGTGACCAGAGAGATCTGTAGTTCTGTTGCAGTGACCAGAGAGACGTGTAGTTCTACTGCAGTGACTAGAGAGATCAGAGAGACCTGTAGTTCTGCTGCAGTGACCAGAGAGACTTGTAGTTCTGCTGCAGTGACCAGAGACCTGTAGTTCTACTGCAGTGACTAGAGAGATCAGAGAGACCTGTAGTTCTGTTGCAGTGACCAGAGAGACCTGTAGTTCTACTGCAGTGACTAGAGAGATCAGAGAGACCTGTAGTTCTGCTGCAGTGACCAGAGAGACCTGTAGTTCTGCTGCAGTGACCAGAGAGACCTGTAGTTCTACTGCAGTGACTAGAGAGATCAGAGAGACCTGTAGTTCTGCTGCAGTGACCAGAGAGACCTGTAGTTCTGCTGCAGTGACCAGAGAGATCTGTAGTTCTGTTGCAGTGACCAGAGAGACCTGTAGTTCTACTGCAGTGACTAGAGAGATCAGAGAGACCTGTAGTTCTGTTGCAGTGACCAGAGAGATCAGAGAGACCTGTAGTTCTACTGCAGTGACCAGAGACCTGTAGTTCTGCTGCAGTGACCAGAGAGTCCTGTAGTTCTACTGCAGTGACCAGAGAGATCAGAGAGACCTGTAGATCTGTTGCAGTGACCAGAGAGATCTGTAGTTCTACTGCAGTGACCAAAGACCTGTAGTTCTGCTGCAGTGACCAGAGACCTGTAGTTCTGTTGCAGTGACCAGAGACCTGTAGTTCTGCTGCAGTGACCAGAGAGATCTGTAGTTCTACTGCAGTGACCAGAGACCTGTAGTTCTGCTGCAGTGACCAGAGAGTCCTGTAGTTCTACTGCAGTGACCAGAGAGATCAGAGAGACCTGTAGTTCTGTTGCAGTGACCAGAGAGATCTGTAGTTCTACTGCAGTGACCAGAGACCTGTAGTTCTGCTGCAGTGACCAGAGACCTGTAGTTCTGTTGCAGTGACCAGAGACCTGTAGTTCTGCTGCAGTGACCAGAGAGACCTGTAGTTCTACTGCAGTGACCAGAGACCTGTAGTTCTGCTGCAGTGACCAGAGAGACCTGTAGTTCTGCTGCAGTGACCAGCGAGACCTGTAGTTCTGCTGCAGTGACCAGAGAGATCAGAGAGACCTGTAGTTGTGCTGCAGTGACCAGAGAGATCTGTAGTTCTGCTGCAGTGACCAGAGAGACCTGTAGTTCTACTGCAGTGACCAGAGACCTGTAGTTCTGCTGCAGTGACCAGAGACCTGTAGTTCTGCTGCAGTGACCAGAGAGTCCTGTAGTTCTGCTGCAGTGACCAGAGAGTCCTGTAGTTCTGCTGCAGTGACCAGAGAGTCCTGTAGTTCTGCTGCAGTGACCAGAGAGTCCTGTAGTTCTGCTGCAGTGACCAGAGAGTCCTGTAGTTCTGCTGCAGTGACCAGAGAGTCCTGTAGTTCTGCTGCAGTGACCAGAGAGTCCTGTAGTTCTGCTGCAGTGACCAGAGAGTCCTGTAGTTCTGCTGCAGTGACCAGAGAGTCCTGTAGTTCTGCTGCAGTGACCAGAGACCTGTAGTTCTACTGCAGTGACCAGAGAGACCTGTAGTTCTGCTGCAGTGACCAGAGAGACCTGTAGTTCTACTGCAGTGACCAGAGACCTGTAGTTGTGCTGCAGTGACCAGAGACCTGTAGTTCTGCTGCAGTGACCAGAGAGTCCTGTAGTTCTACTGCAGTGACCAGAGAAATCAGAGAGACCTGTAGTTGTGCTGCAGTGACCAGAGAGATCTGTAGTTCTGCTGCAGTGACCAGAGAGTCCTGTAGTTCTACTGCAGTGACCAGAGAGATCAGAGAGACCTGTAGTTGTGCTGCAGTGACCAGAGAGACCTGTAGTTCTACTGCAGTGACCAGAGACCTGTAGTTGTGCTGCAGTGACCAGAGACCTGTAGTTCTGCTGCAGTGACCAGAGAGTCCTGTAGTTCTACTGCAGTGACCAGAGAGATCAGAGAGACCTGTAGTTGTGCTGCAGTGACCAGAGAGATCTGTAGTTCTGCTGCAGTGACCAGAGAGTCCTGTAGTTCTACTGCAGTGACCAGAGAGATCAGAGAGACCTGTAGTTGTGCTGCAGTGACCAGAGACCTGTAGTTCTGCTGCAGTGACCAGAGAGATCTGTAGTTCTACTGCAGTGACCAGAGAGATCAGAGAGACCTGTAGTTGTGCTGCAGTGACCAGAGAGACCTGTAGTTCTGCTGCAGTGACCAGAGAGACCTGTAGTTCGGCTGCAGTGACCAGAGACCTGTAGTTCTGCTGCAGTGACCAGAGAGATCTGTAGTTGTGCTGCAGTGACCAGAGAGTCCTGTAGTTGTGCTGCAGTGACCAGAGACCTGTAGTTCTGCTGCAGTGACCAGAGAGTCCTGTAGTTCTACTGCAGTGACCAGAGAGATCAGAGCCCTTCTGAATGTGACCGGATGTCTGGACCGTCAGTCACAGCGGCTGGGAAACATTCTCCAACCCAGACCCGGCGAGCCCTGCATCGTATTTTTAGCCACCAGACTGGAGCTGGGGGAGGGGGGGGGGGGGGGGGGGGGGGGTTGTGTGCACAAGGGACTAAGATTTCTGCCTTAGGAATTTAGAGCTGCGGTGGAATTCGGCCAAGCAGTTACACAACTTCTACTGTTTTAATATGGCTTAAAAATGTCCTTCCCCTGGGGTTAAAGGTTAGAGGTCAGGTGCTCTCTTCAGGGCTGAGCAGTGCTGGAGGAAGGTTCCAGAGGCTGGGAGGGTGAGGATGCTCTGTTCGCTGTGTAGTAGGAGGAAACTCTGGATACGTCCCAAATGGCACCCTATTCCCTATATAGTGCACTATTTCTGACCAGTTCTCTATGGGGTTCTGGTCAAACGTAGTGCACTTCATAGGGAATAGGGTACCATTTGGGATGTGACCTCCATCTCTCATTTGCCCCCACTACAGACTGGAAGCAGGAACTGTATAGTAGTATATCATACTGGTTCTATCAACTAGATTTCTCCATAGGAATAGGGCAGGCTGTAGGACAGGCTGTGGGGTGTGGGTGGGGGGGGGGGGCTTGTCTGTGGTAAAAATACTTAGATTTGTTAAGCACAGTGGTAGGATCAGACGTAGGATCACCCCTAAAGTGATGGTTCATTAATAAACATGTAATACCTTCCTATGAACGAAGTCCTTCTGAATAAGGAAATGTGTTTTAAACTAGAGCCAACAGTAGCCTATTTGCATCTATCTGTAGGCCTTCATGTCCTGGACAGTAGAAATGTCCTGAACCTGTTTTATGAACAAACAAACGGGAAGTACTGGTTAAAACAGTATCTCTTCTCTTCTGATTATCTCTTATCTCCATGACGTCAGCCAATACTTTGGGGATCTGATGTATCGATGTATTGCACTTTGCTATTAACAGATATCACCACAGATGTCCAAAACACTTCGTTCATAGGAAGGTATTACATGTTTATTAATGTTTATTAACATTCATGTTTATTAACGTTATTGACTTATAAATGTTGATGAAATTATGTTTCACCATCACTCATAGATATACATTTAAATCTGCTTGGGCATGAACTACTCCAGAACTTCTCAATAAATCTCGCTCAGATGCTCCCCGTGCTCATTAGCCTACATTGGACGCCTGAATAGGTAATTATATAGGAATTATGGTGATGAATAATAACCTAGATTACGCAGACATGAAATAATAGGCTATAAAATGTGAAAATCCTTACCCACGGAGCGCTTCACCCCACTTATGCTTGGTTTGCATTGGCAAGTGGCACGCGATGGGGGTCTGGGGAAGCTGCGGTTGTTGCTGCTACCGGGCGGACATCAGAGGGGTATCGGTGCGATAACGCGGGTGCTGCGAAGGGGTGGAAGTTAAACTGGTCCTTTCAAAAAGTAGATCCTTACATCAGGAGAGAGGAGGTCCAATGAAAAAGATGTATTCTCTCAAATGATTTCCGAAGGCAACCGGTCCGCTGTAGACGCTCCTCCATTGGGACAGGCGCTCGCTCGGTGGATACTAACCAGAGTTTAATGACCACCAGCGAAAGCTACTGCCTCTGCTATAACCGGTCCGGTCACGTGACTGATGATATTTTGCTTGTCATTTGCATGGCAACGATTTAAACGCTGACAAACAATATCAGAGATGAGGAAACTATTTGTTGTTGATTTATTTATGAACCTTCACCAACTGAATTCTGATATTATTTCCAGAATTGTTGTATCCAGACTAAAGGCATGCCTCAGTGAACATTCAGTTACCGTATGACCCCATGTCATCAATCATCATCATCAATCATCATCATAATTCTTTGTACCTGCTAGTGTTTTCAGATGATGATTTTGTGATACTGAATGTGAAGCTGGAGGTAGTGGTGCCCTGCAGTGTTAAAACAATTAGGGTGTGGACTGGAGGAATGGAGAAAGACAATGAGAGAAGAATAGAGAGAGCAAAGGTGAGGAAGAGTGAAGAATAAGAGGAGGAGAAGGGAGGGAGGAGTACATAGGAGAAGGGAGGAAGGAGTACATAGCAGGAGAAGGGAGGGGTGAGTATATAGGGAGGAGTAGATAGCAGTAGATAGCAGGAGAAGGGAGGGAGGAGTATATAGCAGGAGAAGGGAGGGAGGAGTACATAGCAGGAGAAGGGAGGGAGGAGTACATAGCAGGAGAAGGGAGGGAGGAGTACACAGCAGGAGAAGGGAGGGAGGAATACTTAGCAGGAGAAGGGAGGGAGGAGTACATAGCAGGAGAAGGGAGGGAGGAGTACACAGCAGGAGAAGGGAGGGAGGAGTACTTAGCAGTAGAAGGGAGGGAGGAATACTTAGCAGGAGAAGGGAGGGAGGAGTACATAGCAGGAGAAGGGAGGGAGGAGTACATAGCAGGAGAAGGGAGGGAGGAGTACACAGCAGGAGAAGGGAGGGAGGAGTACTTAGCAGTAGAAGGGAGGGAGGAATACTTAGCAGGAGAAGGGAGGGAGGAGTACACAGCAGAGACATTAGATGAAAGACTTCTCTGTGTTCTAGAACTGTCTCTGTCTCCATGGTAGCACTGAAGACTGCATACTGCAATCCCAAGCTTCTATTGTCACCCACCTACTCCTAGTTACTGCTCTGTCACAACACGCACACACACTCTGGCAGGACACCCACACACGGACCGAAGCACGCACACACACACACACACACACACACACACACACACACACACACACACACACACACACACACACACACACACACACACACACACACACACACACACACACTCCTAACTCACAGATTTGGCAGGACACGCGCATTCCTCTCTGCACACACACACACAACCCAGAATCTGCAGTCCTTCAGATGCATATTATACATACACAACACACAAACACACAAATGTTGTTTTACGACCAGCAACAGAGCGCGTATGTGTGCCCAAGGTCGGCAGGCACACTTTATTGGTTTCAGGTGTTAGCCTCCGTCAACACAGTCAACACACAGCAGGGTTTCTCCAACTGTACACACTCCAACTTACACATGTTGCCCTTCTGGCCTGAATCCAGAACTCAAACTACATTTACAATGACAACAAGGTCATAAAACTGATCACAGTTTACAGAGGTGTAAAGTGTTGTTTATATAGTATCATACAGTCATTACCCGTATCTAGTGTTTATACAGTATCATACTGTCGTTACCCGTATCTAGTGTTGTTTATACAGTATCATACAGTCATTACCCGTATCTAGTGTTTATACAGTATCATACTGTCGTTACCCGTATCTAGTGTTTATACAGTATCATACTGTCGTTACCCATATCTAGTGTTGTTTATACAGTATCATACTGTCGTTACCCATATCTAGTGTTGTTTATACAGTATCATACTGTAGTTACCCATATCTAGTGTTTATACAGTATCATACTGTCATTACCCATATCTAGTGGTGTTTATACAGTATCATACTGTCGTTACCCATATCTAGTGTTGTTTATACAGTATCATACTGTCGTTACCCATATCTAGTGTTGTTTATACAGTATCATACAGTCATTACCCGTATCTAGTGTTTATACAGTATCATACTGTCGTTACCCATATCTAGTGTTGTTTATACAGTATCATACTGTCATTACCCATATCTAGTGTTTATACAGTATCATACTGTCGTTACCCATATCTAGTGTTGTTTATACAGTATCATACTGTCGTTACCCATATCTAGTGTTGTTTATACAGTATCATACTGTCGTTACCCATATCTAGTGTTGTTTATACAGTATGATACTGTCATTACCCATATCTAGTGTTTATACAGTATCATACTGTCGTTACCCATATCTAGTGGTGTTTATACAGTATCATACTGTCATTACCCATATCTAGTGGTGTTTATACAGTATCATACTGTCGTTACCCATATCTAGTGGTGTTTATACAGTATCATACTGTCGTTACCCATATCTAGTGTTGTTTATACAGTATCATACTGTCATTACCCATATCTAGTGGTGTTTATACAGTATCATACTGTCATTACCCATATCTAGTGGTGTTTATACAGTATCATACTGTCGTTACCCATACCTAGTGTTTATACAGTATCATACTGTCATTACCCATATCTAGTGTTGTTTATACAGTATCATACTGTCGTTACCCATATCTGGTGTTTATACAGTATCATACTGTCGTTACCCATATCTAGTGTTGTTTATACAGTATCATACTGTCATTACCCATATCTAGTGTTTATACAGTATCATACTGTCGTTACCCATATCTAGTGTTTATACAGTATCATACAGTCGTTACCCATATCTAGTATTTATACAGTATCATACTGTCATTACCCATATCTAGTGTTGTTTATACAGTATCATACTGTCGTTACCCATATCTAGTGTTGTTTATACAGTATCATACTGTCGTTACCCATATCTAGTGTTGTTTATACAGTATGATACTGTCATTACCCATATCTAGTGTTTATACAGTATCATACTGTCGTTACCCATATCTAGTGGTGTTTATACAGTATCATACTGTCGTTACCCATATCTAGTGGTGTTTATACAGTATCATACTGTCGTTACCCATATCTAGTGTTGTTTATACAGTATCATACTGTCATTACCCATATCTAGTGTTTATACAGTATCATACTGTCGTTACCCATATCTAGTGTTTATACAGTATCATACTGTCATTACCCATATCTAGTGTTGTTTATACAGTATCATACTGTCGTTACCCATATCTAGTGGTGTTTATACAGTATCTTACTGTCGTTACCCATATCTAGTGTTGTTTATACAGTATCATACTGTCTTTACCCATACCTAGTGTTGTTTATACAGTATCATACTGTCTTTACCCATATCTAGTGGTGTTTATACAGTATCATACTGTCGTTACCCATACCTAGTGTTGTTTATACAGTATCATACTGTCGTTACCCATATCTAGTGTTTATACAGTATCATACTGTCGTTACCCATATCTAGTGTTGTTTATACAGTATCATACTGTCGTTACCCATACCTAGTGTTGTTTATACAGTATCATACTGTCATTACCCATATCTAGTGTTTATAAAGTATCATACTGTCATTACCCATATCTAGTGTTGTTTATATAGCATCATACTGTCATTACCCATATCTAGTGTTGTTTATACAGTATCATACTGTCGTTACCCATATCTAGTGTTTATACTGTATCATACTGTCGTTACCCATATCTAGTGTTTATACAGTATCATACTGTCGTTACCCATATCTAGTGTTTATACTGTATCATACTGTCGTTTCCCATATCTAGTGTTTATACAGTATCATACTGTCGTTACCCATATCTAGTGTTGTTCATACAGTATCTTACTGTCGTTATCCATATCTAGTGTTGTTTATACAGTATCATACTGTCATTACCTATATCTAGTGTTGTTTGTACAGTATCATACTGTCATTACCCATATCTAGTGTTGTTTATACTGTATCATACTGTCGTTACCCATATCTAGTGTTTATACAGTATCATACTGTCATTACCCATATCTAGTGTTGTTTATACAGTATCTTACTGTCGTTACCCATATCTAGTGGTGTTTATACAGTATCATACTGTCATTACCCATATCTAGTGTTTATACAGTATCATACTGTCATTACCCATATCTAGTGTTGTTTATACAGTATCATACTGCCGTTACCCATATCTAGTGTTTATACAGTATCATACTGTCGTTACCCATATCTAGTGTTCATACAGTATCATACTGTCATTACCCACATCTAGTGTTGTTTATACAGTATCTTACTGTTGTTACCCATATCTAGTGTTGTTTATACAGTATCATACTGTCGTTACCCATATCTAGTGTTTATACAGTATCATACTGTCGTTACCCATATCTAGTGGTGTTTATACAGTATCATACTGTCGTTACCCATATCTAGTATTTATACAGTATCATACTGTCGTTACCCATATCTAGTGTTCATACAGTATCATACTGTCGTTACCCATATCTAGTGTTTATACAGTATCATACTGTCGTTACCCATATCTAGTGGTGTTTATACAGTATCATACTGTCATTACCCATATCTAGTGTTGTTTATACAGTATCATACTGTCGTTACCCATATCTAGTGTTGTTTATACAGTATCATACTGTCATTACCCATATCTAGTGTTGTTTATACAGTATCATACTGTCATTACCCATATCTAGTGTTGTTTATACAGTATCATACTGTCATTACCCATATCTAGTGGTGTTTATACTGTATCATACTGTCGTTACCCATATCTAGTGTTTATACAGTATCATACTGTCATTACCCATATCTAGTGTTGTTTATACAGTATCTTACTGTCGTTACCCATATCTAGTGGTGTTTATACAGTATCATACTGTCATTACCCATATCTAGTGTTTATACAGTATCATACTGTCATTACCCATATCTAGTGTTGTTTATACAGTATCATACTGTCGTTACCCATATCTAGTGTTTATACAGTATCATACTGTCGTTACCCATATCTAGTGTTCATACAGTATCATACTGTCATTACCCATATCTAGTGGTGTTTATACAGTATCATACTGTCATTACCCATATCTAGTGGTGTTTATACAGTATCATACTGTCGTTACCCATATCTAGTGTTGTTTATACAGTATCTTACTGTCGTTACCCATATCTAGTGTTGTTTATACAGTATCATACTGTCGTTACCCATATCTAGTATTTATACAGTATCATACTGTCGTTACCCATATCTAGTGTTCATACAGTATCATACTGTCATTACCCATATCTAGTGTTGTTTATACAGTATCTTACTGTCGTTACCCATATCTAGTGGTGTTTATACAGTATCATACTGTCATTACCCATATCTAGTGTTTATACAGTATCATACTGTCATTACCCATATCTAGTGTTGTTTATACAGTATCATACTGCCGTTACCCATATCTAGTGTTTATACAGTATCATACTGTCGTTACCCATATCTAGTGTTCATACAGTATCATACTGTCATTACCCACATCTAGTGTTGTTTATACAGTATCTTAATGTTGTTACCCATATCTAGTGTTGTTTATACAGTATCATACTGTCGTTACCCATATCTAGTGTTTATACAGTATCATACTGTCGTTACCCATATCTAGTGGTGTTTATACAGTATCATACTGTCGTTACCCATATCTAGTATTTATACAGTATCATACTGTCGTTACCCATATCTAGTGTTCATACAGTATCATACTGTCGTTACCCATATCTAGTGTTTATACAGTATCATACTGTCGTTACCCATATCTAGTGGTGTTTATACAGTATCATACTGTCATTACCCATATCTAGTGTTGTTTATACAGTATCATACTGTCGTTACCCATATCTAGTGTTGTTTATACAGTATCAAACTGTCATTACCCATATCTAGTGTTGTTTATACAGTATCATACTGTCATTACCCATATCTAGTGTTGTTTATACAGTATCATACTGTCATTACCCATATCTAGTGGTGTTTATACTGTATCATACTGTCGTTACCCATATCTAGTGTTTATACAGTATCATACTGTCATTACCCATATCTAGTGTTGTTTATACAGTATCTTACTGTCGTTACCCATATCTAGTGGTGTTTATACAGTATCATACTGTCATTACCCATATCTAGTGTTTATACAGTATCATACTGTCATTACCCATATCTAGTGTTGTTTATACAGTATCATACTGTCGTTACCCATATCTAGTGTTTATACAGTATCATACTGTCGTTACCCATATCTAGTGTTCATACAGTATCATACTGTCATTACCCATATCTAGTGGTGTTTATACAGTATCATACTGTCATTACCCATATCTAGTGGTGTTTATACAGTATCATACTGTCGTTACCCATATCTAGTGTTGTTTATACAGTATCATACTGTCGTTACCCATATCTAGTGTTGTTTATACAGTATCTTACTGTCGTTACCCATATCTAGTGTTGTTTATACAGTATCATACTGTCGTTACCCATATCTAGTATTTATACAGTATCATACTGTCGTTACCCATATCTAGTGTTCATACAGTATCATACTGTCATTACCCATATCTAGTGTTGTTTATACAGTATCTTACTGTCGTTACCCATATCTAGTGGTGTTTATACAGTATCATACTGTCATTACCCATATCTAGTGTTGTTTATACAGTATCATACTGTCGTTACCCATATCTAGTGTTGTTTATACAGTATCTTACTGTCGTTACCCATATCTAGTGTTGTTTATACAGTATCATACTGTCGTTACCCATATCTAGTATTTATACAGTATCATACTGTCGTTACCCATATCTAGTGTTTATACAGTATCATACTGTCGTTACCCATATCTAGTGGTGTTTATACAGTATCATACTGTCTTTACCCATATCTAGTGTTGTTTATACAGTATCATACTGTCGTTATCCATATCTAGTGGTGTTTATTCTGTAACACAGACCATTTGTCAACCCGTACCAGCTGTCTGTTTGAGATGAATCATAACCACACATACGTTTTGATTTACATAGGATCTTTTTTTAATCAAACGCACCCAACTGTTGATCTCATTAAAGGCTTGCGGTTTCTGATCAGTTCAATATGCAATGAATATGTCTGAAGGCTGTTAAATCACAGGATGTTGAATAGCTGCAGAGCCCCAGGAAAACTACCATGTCGTTTCAGTCCAATATGCAATGATTGTTTATAGTTAAAGCATCAGAGAAGTTGAGGACAATAGGTGGAGCCACATCCCCCAGTCAAGACCATGAGTCAGGCATGATTCAGGGCCACCAGAGAGCATGGTGTCATATTGTTGGAGAGGTAGCTAGCACCAGAGAGCATGGTGTCATATTGTTGGAGAGGTAGTCAACACCAGAGAGCATGGTGTCATATTGTTGGAGAGGTAGTCAGCACCAGAGAGCATGGTGTCATATTGTTGGAGAGGTAGCTAGCACCAGAGAGCATGGTGTCATATTGTTGGAGAGGTAGCCAGCACCAGAGAGCATGGTGTCATATTGTTGGAGAGGTAATCAGCACCAGAGAGCATGGTGTCATATTGTTGGAGAGGTAGCTAGCACCAGAGAGCATGGTGTCATATTGTTGGAGAGGTAGTCAGCACCAGAGAGCATGGTGTCATATTGTTGGAGAGGTAGCTAGCACCAGAGAGCATGGTGTCATATTGTTGGAGAGGTAGCCAGCACCAGAGAGCATGGTGTCATATTGTTGGAGAGGTAGCTAGCACCAGAGAGCATGGTGTCATATTGTTGGAGAGGTAGTCAACACCAGAGAGCATGGTGTCATATTGTTGGAGAGGTAGCTAGCACCAGAGAGCATGGTGTCATATTGTTGGAGAGGTAGCTAGCACCAGAGAGCATGGTGTCATATTGTTGGAGAGGTAGCTAGCACCAGAGAGCATGGTGTCATATTGTTGGAGAGGTAGTCAGCACCTGAGAGCATGGTGTCATATTGTTGGAGAGGTAGTCAGCACCAGAGAGCATGGTGTCATATTGTTGGAGAGGTAGCCAGCACCAGAGAGCATGGTGTCATATTGTTGGAGAGGTAGCCAGCACCAGAGAGCATGGTGTCATATTGTTGGAGAGGTAGCTAGCACCAGAGAGCATGGTGTCATATTGTTGGAGAGGTAGCCAGCACCAGAGAGCATAGTGTCATATTGTTGGAGAGGTAGCTAGCACCAGAGAGCATGGTGTCATATTGTTGGAGAGGTAGCCACCACCAGAGAGCATGGTGTCATATTGTTGGAGAGGTAGCTAGCACCAGAGAGCATGGTGTCATATTGTTGGAGAGGTAGCTAGCACCAGAGAGCATGGTGTCATATTGTTGGAGAGGTAGCTAGCACCAGAGAGCATGGTGTCATATTGTTGGAGAGGTAGCCACCACCAGAGAGCATGGTGTCATATTGTTGGAGAGGTAGCTAGCACCAGAGAGCATGGTGTCATATTGTTGGAGAGGTAGCTAGCACCAGAGAGCATGGTGTCATATTGTTGGAGAGGTAGTCAGCACCAGAGAGCATGGTGTCATATTGTTGGAGAGGTAGTCAGCACCAGAGAGCATGGTGTCATATTGTTGGAGAGGTAGCTAGGACCAGAGAGCATGGTGTCATATTGTTGGAGAGGTAGCCAGCACCAGAGAGCATGGTGTCATATTGTTGGAGAGGTAGCTAGCACCAGAGAGCATGGTGTCATATTGTTGGAGAGGTAGCTAGCACCAGAGAGCATGGTGTCATATTGTTGGAGAGGTAGCTAGGACCAGAGAGCATGGTGTCATATTGTTGGAGAGGTAGCTAGCACCAGAGAGCATGGTGTCATATTGTTGGAGAGGTAGCCAGCACCAGAGAGCATGGTGTCATATTGTTGGAGAGGTAATCAGCACCAGAGAGCATGGTGTCATATTGTTGGAGAGGTAGCTAGCACCAGAGAGCATGGTGTCATATTGTTGGAGAGGTAATCAGCACCAGAGAGCATGGTGTCATATTGTTGGAGAGGTAGCTAGCACCAGAGAGCATGGTGTCATATTGTTGGAGAGGTAGCCAGCACCAGAGAGCCTGGTGTCATATTGTTGGAGAGGTAGCTAGCACCAGAGAGCATGGTGTCATATTGTTGGAGAGGTAGTCAGCACCAGAGAGCCTGGTGTCATATTGTTGGAGAGGTAGCTAGCACCAGAGAGCATGGTGTCATATTGTTGGAGAGGTAGCTAGCACCAGAGAGCTTGGTGTCATATTGTTGGAGAGGTAACCAGCACCAGAGAGCATGGTGTCATATTGTTGGAGAGGTAGTCAGCACCAGGGAGCATGGTGTCATATTGTTGGAGAGGTAGCTAGCACCAGAGAGCATGGTGTCATATTGTTGGAGAGGTAGTCAGCACCAGAGAGCATGGTGTCATATTGTTGGAGAGGTAGCCACCACCAGAGACCATGGTGTCATATTGTTGGAGAGGTAGCTAGCACCAGAGAGCATGGTGTCATATTGTTGGAGAGGTAGCCAGCACCAGAGAGCATGGTGTCATATTGTTGGAGAGGTAGTCAGCACCAGGGAGCATGGTGTCATATTGTTGGAGAGGTAGCTAGCACCAGAGAGCATGGTGTCATATTGTTGGAGAGGTAGCCAGCACCAGAGAGCATGGTGTCATATTGTTGGAGAGGTAGCCAGCACCAGAGAGCATGGTGTCATATTGTTGGAGAGGTAGCTAGCACCAGAGAGGTTCACACCGCACAAACACACCCATCCAACAATGTGAAAGCATGGAGAGAGTTGGGTGAACTGTGCTCTGTGAACACACACCCACACAACAATGTGAGAGCATGGATATAGTTGGGTGAACTGGCTCTGTGAACACACACACCCACACAACAATGTGAGAGCATGGAGATAGTCCGGTGAACTGGCTCTGTGAACACACACACCCACACAACAATGTGAGAGCATGGAGATAGTTGGGTGAACTGTGCTCTGTGAACACACACACACACACAACAATGCAGCGACATGGTGCTGGGTGAACTGTGTTCTGTCTGTGAGTGATTAGTAATCAGGTTGTTGGCCAGGTCCAGGGTGTGTTCCACTCTACATCGCACGCTGGATCACCTAACAATGACACTTCCTACACTGCTCCCCCTCTTTATCTCTCTCTCTCTCTCTCTCTCTCTCTCTCTCTCTCTCTCTCTCTCTCTCTCTCTCTCTCTCTCTCTCTCTCTCTCTCTCTCCCACCTCTCCCTTTCCATCTATCTATCACTCTCCCTTCGCTCTTTTTCTCTCTCTTCCCCTCTCTCTCTTTCTCGCTTTCTCTCTCTCTCTCCCTCTCTCTCTCTCTCTCTCTTTCTCTCCCCCCCTCCTGCTCTCTCTCTCTCTCTATCTCTCTCTCTCTTTCTCTCTCTCTCTCTCTCTCTCTCTCTCTTTGCTGTGTAACTGGGTCAGCAGCCCTGCCAACTGAGCCTAACCTCCATTCACTCCCAACACCAATTCTACAGCCTTGGTTCAGAGCTGACCTCTTTGAGGCCTTGAATTAAGTATTCAAATACACAAGAATATTCATCCATGGTTGGACTTCTGCATCATAGAAAGTGTAATTGGGCCTCCGTTGGTTAGCAACGTTGACTACAGTATGCACAATAAGTGGTCCCTATGTTGGATAAAAATCTCCATGATACTTTTGGTTGAATCTAAAGGGGTTGAGTGTGTATCTCTGACACAGCCTGTGTGTTTGTTCATTTGATTGTGTGTGTGTTTGTGATGTTGTTTGTCCTCCAGCCAATCACATGTCCTGAGTTATAACGAGTATTCTCTGCAGCTGGATCAGTAGACAGACTAGGAAACAGGCGGACTAGGAGACAGGCAGACTAGGAGACAGGCAGACTAGGAGACAGGCAGACTAGGAGACAGGTGGACTAGGAGACAGGCGGACTAGGATACAGGCGGTCTACAGGGAGGAGGTGAGGGCCCTCGGAGTGTGGTGTCAGGAAAATAACCTCACACTCAACGTCAACAAAACTAAGGAGATGATTGTGGAATTCAGGAATCAGCAGAGGGAACACCCCCCTATCCACATCGATGGAACAGTAGTGGAGAGGGTAGCAAGTTTTAAGTTCCTCGGCATACACATCACAGACAAACTGAATTGGTCATATATCTTTATGTACATATTCTTTATCCCCTTACACTTGTGTGTATAAGACAGTAGTTTTGAAATTGTTAGTTAGATTACTTGTTGGTTATTACTGCATTGTCGGAACTAGAAGCACAAGCATTTCGCTACACTCGCATTAACATCTGCTAACCATGTGTATGTGACAAATTTGATTTGATTTGATTTTGACTAGGAGACAGGCGGACTAGGATACAGGCAGACTAGGAGACAGACAGACTAGGAGACAGGCGGACTAGGAGACAGGCGGACTAGGATACAGGCAGACTATTAGACAGACAGACTAGGAGACAGGCGGACTAGGAGACAGGCGGACTAGGATACATGCAGACTAGGAGACAGACAGACTAGGAGACAGGCGGACTAGGAGACAGGCGGACTAGGATACAGGCAGACTAGGAGACAGACAGACTAGGAGACAGGCGGACTAGGATACATGCAGACTAGGATACATGCAGACTAGGATACATGCAGACTAGGATACATGCAGACTAGGAGACAGACAGACCAGGAGACAGACCAGGACACAGACAGACCAGGACACAGACAGACCAGGAGACAGACAGACCAGGAGACAGACAGACCAGGAGACAGACAGACCAGGACACAGACAGACCAGGAGACAGACAGACCAGGAGACAGACAGACCAGGAGACAGACAGACCAGGAGACAGACAGACCAGGACACAGACAGACCAGGAGACAGACAGACCAGGACACAGACAGACCAGGAGACAGACAGACCAGGAGACAGACAGACCAGGAGACAGACAGACCAGGAGACAGACAGACCAGGAGACAGACAGACTGGGAGACAGACAGACTGGGAGACAGACAGACCAGGAGACAGACAGACCAGGAGACAGACAGACCGGGAGACAGACAGACCAGGAGACAGACAGACCGGGAGACAGACAGACCAGGAGACAGACAGACCAGGAGACAGACAGACCAGGAGACAGACAGACTAGGAGACAGACCAGGAGACAGACAGACCAGGAGACAGACAGACCAGGAGACAGACAGACCAGGAGACAGACAGACTAGGAGACAGACCAGGAGACAGACAGACTAGGAGACAGACCAGGAGACAGACAGACCAGGACACAGACAGACCAGGAGACAGACAGACCAGGAGACAGACAGACCGGGAGACAGACAGACCAGGAGACAGACAGACCAGGAGACAGACAGACCAGGAGACAGACAGACCAGGAGACAGACAGACCAGGAGACAGACAGACTAGGAGACAGACCAGGAGACAGACAGACTAGGAGACAGACCAGGAGACAGACAGACCAGGAGACAGACAGACTAGGAGACAGACAGACTAGGAGACAGACAGACCAGGAGACAGACAGACCAGGAGACAGACCAGGAGACAGACAGACCAGGAGACAGACAGACAACCTCATTTGGTCAATGGGAGAAAGGTTATTTGAGTGGGCTGATATGGTGAGACATGCTGTTTGTTTTGAGTTGTTATGAAAGAGGCCATCTTGTTTGAGCTAATGGCTTGTCGTTGCCACGGGGACACACATTCTCCAGAGTGGTGTTCATGTACATTTTTCCCCTCCTCTTCGTTCTCCCCACAGAGCTGAACTGAGCAGACACAATCAAACAAGTGTGATGCTGATCCCCCTCTCTGTGTATCTGTATCTCTCCCTCTCCCCTTTCCCTCCCTCCTCTTCACTCTTCCCTCACTTCCTCTCCCCATCTCTCTCCCTCTCTCTCTTTTCCTCTCTCTGTCTCCCCCTCTCTCTTTCTCTCTCTTTCTCACCCCCCTCCTGCTCTCTCTCTCTCTCTCTCTCCCCCTCCTGCTCTCTCTCTCTCTCTCTCTCTCTCTCTCTCTCTCTCTCTCTCTCTCTCTTCCCTCCTGCTCTTTCTCCCTCTCTCTCTCCCTCCCTCCCTCTCTTTCTCCACCTCCCCCTCTTTCTCCCTCCCTCTCTCTCCCTCCCTATCCCTCCATGTCTGTCCATCCCATCATCTGTCCTCTTTCTCTCTCTCCGTCTCTCTCTCCCTCCTCACTCCTTTCTTCCCTCTCTCCTCCCTTGTTTGTCCATCCCCTCCTGTGTCCTCCCACTGATCCTTCCATCCTCTTGTTCTCTCCTGGCAACGAGGGAAACAGCTGTTCAAGAATCACAAGACCCGTTGGAAAAGTAGAACATTGGCTGTGAAATCAGGGGGAATACAAACGT
Source organism: Oncorhynchus mykiss (assembly GCF_057628025.1). Classification (NCBI taxonomy): domain Eukaryota; kingdom Metazoa; phylum Chordata; class Actinopteri; order Salmoniformes; family Salmonidae; genus Oncorhynchus; species Oncorhynchus mykiss. Next base: position 15,063,796 of record NC_143039.1, read on the forward strand.
TGAAATGGGAGAATAACTGTAAACGAGGTTAACTATCCAAAACAATGGAGTGTGAGAGGAGGTCCACCAAGTCGAGAGCAAGCTGTTTCCCCGCTAGTCTGATCTGAAGGGCCTGCGTACCAAATGGCACCCTGTTCCCTATTTAGTACACTACTTTTGACCAAAAGGAGGGCGTAGGGGGCCATTTTGGACACACAGGGTGTTGATCTCTGAGCTGGTCCAAATGGTTGGAGGGTCACGGGAAAGGAAACGTCTGTTCTCTGCGTGACTAGCAGGGTAATCCTATCTGACTAAGGTGGTTGTGTTGGGTTAGTCTCTGCGTGACTAGCAGGGTAATCCTATCTGACTAAGGTGGTTGTGTTTGGTTAGTCTCTGCGTGACTAGCAGGGTAATCCTATCTGACTAAGGTGGTTGTGTTGGGTTAGTCTCTGCGTGACTAGCAGGGTAATCCTATCAGACTAAGGTGGTTGTGTTTGGTTAGTCTCTGCGTGACTAGCAGGGTAATCCTATCTGACTAAGGTGGTTGTGTTTGGTTAGTCTCTGCGTGACTAGTAGGGTAATACTATCTGACTAAGGTGGTTGTGTTTGGTTAGTCTCTGCGTGACTAGCAGGGTAATCCTATCTGACTAAGGTGGTTGTGTTTGGTTAGTCTCTGCGTGACTAGTAGGGTAATACTATCTGACTAAGGTGGTTGTGTTTGGTTAGTCTCTGCGTGACTAGCAGGGTAATCCTATCAGACTAAGGTGGTTGTGTTTGGTTAGTCTCTGCGTGACTAGTAGGGTAATCCTATCTGACTAAGGTGGTTGTGTTTGGTTAGTCTCTGCGTGACTAGCAGTGTAATCCTATCTGACTAAGGTGGGTGGTTGTGTTGGGTTAGTCTCTGCGTGACTAGTAGGGTAATCCTATCTGACTAAGGTGGTTGTGTTGGGTTAGTCTCTGCGTGACTAGTAGGGTAATCCTATCTGACTAAGGTGGTTGTGTTTGGTTAGTCTCTGCGTGACTAGTAGGGTAATCCTATCTGACTAAGGTGGTTGTGTTTGGTTAGTCTCTGCGTGACTAGCAGGGTAATCCTATCTGACTAAGGTGGTTGTGTTTGGTTAGTCTCTGCGTGACTAGCAGGGTAATCCTATCTGACTAAGGTGGTTGTGTTTGGTTAGTCTCTGCGTGACTAGCAGGGTAATCCTATCTGACTAAGGTGGTTGTGTTTGGTTAGTCTCTGCGTGACTAGCAGGGTAATCCTATCAGACTAAGGTGGTTGTGTTGGGTTAGTCTCTGCGTGACTAGCAGGGTAATCCTATCTGACTAAGGTGGTTGTGTTTGGTTAGTCTCTGCGTGACTAGCAGGGTAATCCTATCTGACTAAGGTGGTTGTGTTGGGTTAGTCTCTGCGTGACTAGCAGGGTAATCCTATCTGACTAAGGTGGTTGTGTTTGGTTAGTCTCTGCGTGACTAGTAGGGTAATCCTATCTGACTAAGGTGGTTGTGTTTGGTTAGTTGTCGTTCCTATGGCTTCCTGTTAAGTGTCTCCCAGCCTTCTGACTGAGACTGAGAAGCAGTGCTGTCTACTCCTTGGTGAATCTGGACCCCAGACTGAGAAGCGGTGCTGTCTAGTCCTTGGTGAATCTGGACCCCAGACTGAGAAGCGGTGCTGTCTACTCCTTGCTGAATCTGGACCCCAGACTGAGAAGCAGTACTGTCTAGTCCTTGGTGAATCTGGACCCCAGACTGAGAAGCGGTGCTGTCTAGTCCTTGGTGAATCTGAACCCCAGACTGAGAAGCGGTGCTGTCTACTCCTTGGTGAATCTGGACCCCAGACTGAGAAGCGGTGCTGTCTACTCCTTGCTGAATCTGGACCCCAGACTGAGAAGCGGTGCTGTCTACTCCTTGCTGAATCTGGACCCCAGACTGAGAAGCGGTGCTGTCTAGTCCTTGGTGAATCTGGACCCCAGACTGAGAAGCGGTGCTGTCTACTCCTTGCTGAATCTGGACCCCAGACTGAGAAGCGGTGCTGTCTACTCCTTGCTGAATCTGGACCCCAGACTGAGAAGCAGTACTGTCTAGTCCTTGGTGAATAAGAGTTTATATTAAAACAGACACTTGAAAACTGACTGAGTAGATAGAGCGTGTATCCCCAATGGCACCCTATTCCCCATATTGTACACTGCTTTTGACGAGAGCCCTATGGGTCCTGGTCCAATGTAGTGCACTATGTAGGGAATCTGGTGCCATTTGAGGACCGGTCAGCAACATTCCAGGGACCAGAGTTGGGGTGGGTCATAATCATCTCTCCTTCTTCCTGAAGTGTGCACTAGTTCACTACTCCACATGAATATCTCTCCTTCTTCCTGAAGTGTGCACTAGTTCACTACTCCACATGAATATCTCTCCTTCTTCCTGAAGTGTGCACTAGTTCACTACTCCATACGAATTTAAAAGAAACAAATTGGTGTTGGCTTGGAGAGGGAGTTTACAAATTCCAGTCATTTCTTTTCAAATCCATGAAGGGCAGTGACGGGTCTGGGTCTGTAGTGACGCCTCTGGCACTGAGATGCAGTGCCTTAGACCTCTGAACCAGGGTCTGTAGTGACGCCTCTGGCACTGAGATGCAGTGCCTTAGACCTCTGAACCAGGGTCTGTAGTGACGCCTCTGGCACTGAGATGCAGTGCCTTAGACCTCTGAACCAGGGTCTGTAGTGACGCCTCTAGCTCTGAGATGCAGTGTCTTAGACCTCTGAACCAGGGTCTGTAGTGACGCCTCTAGCTCTGAGATGCAGTGCCTTAGACCTCTGAACCAGGGTCTGTAGTGACGCCTCTAGCTCTGAGATGCAGTGCCTTAGACCTCTGAACCAGGGTCTGTAGTGACGCCTCTAGCTCTGAGATGCAGTGGCTTAGACCTCTGAACCAGGGTCTGTAGTGACGCCTCTAGCTCTGAGATGCAGTGGCTTAGACCTCTGAACCAGGGTCTGTAGTGACGCCTCTAGCTCTGAGATGCAGTGGCTTAGACCTCTGAACCAGGGTCTGTAGTGACGCCTCTAGCTCTGAGATGCAGTGCCTTAGACCTCTGAACCAGGGTCTGTAGTGACGCCTCTAGCACTGAGATGCAGTGCCTTAGACCTCTGAACGAGGGTCTGTAGTGACGCCTCTAGCTCTGAGATGCAGTGCCTTAGACCTCTGAACCAGGGTCTGTAGTGATGCCTCTAGCACTGAGATGCAGTGGCTTAGACCTCTGAACCAGGGTCTGTAGTGACGCCTCTAGCTCTGAGATGCAGTGCCTTAGACCTCTGAACCAGGGTCTGCAGTGACGCCTCTAGCTCTGAGATGCAGTGCCTTAGACCTCTGAACCAGGGTCTGTAGTGACGCCTCTAGCTCTGAGATGCAGTGCCTTAGACCTCTGAACCAGGGTCTGTAGTGACGCCTCTAGCTCTGAGATGCAGTGCCTTAGACCTCTGAACCAGAGTCTGCAGTGACGCCTCTAGCTCTGAGATGCAGTGCCTTAGACCTCTGAACCAGGGTCTGCAGTGACGCCTCTAGCTCTGAGATGCAGTGCCTTAGACCTCTGAACCAGGGTCTGCAGTGACGCCTCTAGCTCTGAGATGCAGTGCCTTAGACCTCTGAACCAGGGTCTGCAGTGACGCCTCTAGCTCTGAGATGCAGTGCCTTAGACCTCTGAACCAGGGTCTGTAGTGACGCCTCTAGCTCTGAGATGCAGTGCCTTAGACCTCTGAACCAGGGTCTGTAGTGACGCCTCTAGCTCTGAGATGCAGTGCCTTAGACCTCTGAACCAGGGTCTGCAGTGACGCCTCTAGCTCTGAGATGCAGTGCCTTAGACCTCTGAACCAGGGTCTGTAGTGACGCCTCTAGCTCTGAGATGCAGTGCCTTAGACCTCTGAACCAGGGTCTGTAGTGACGCCTCTAGCTCTGAGATGCAGTGCCTTAGACCTCTGAACCAGGGTCTGTAGTGACGCCTCTAAGCTCTGAGATGCAGTGCCTTAGACCTCTGCTCCACTCGGGAGGTCTGCTGGACAGTGATGTCATAATGAGTCAGTCAGCCAGTCACATTATGGCGAGTAAATCCACTAAACATAATTTGATCATAACATTTAATTGAGTTATGACCTGTCCGTCCGATGCTGTCCTGTCTCTGCCGTATCATCACCTGACCTTGGCATTTAGAGCGGCCATCACTTCTCTCTCTGCTCCTCTTCAACAAGCTCCGTTCTGGTTGTCCAGAGTGGGTTCGTCCCAAAATGTATCCCTATTCCCTGTATAGTGCACTAAATAGGGCGTTGGGTACCATTTGTGACACAGACGTAGCTACATAGCTCAGATAAAAGCAGAGCAGCAGTTTGTTTATGCAGCTGCAGATTTCGCTGGAGCGTCTTGAATCCTTCCTGCCCTGAGGGCATAGTAACAGAACAACAACAGCCAGTACAGGATAGGCACCAGTCCTGGCTCTGGTAACATATACACTAGATAGGCGTTTCCTCAAGTTAATGTTTAGTCAAGATGTATGCGTTTTATGAGGGACTTTGTGAGGATCATTGTGCAGAGGTGTAAGACTCAGAGCTACATAAGTGTATTTCAGTGTTAGTATGTGTCTCTGGTAAGACTGTGATGTCACGAAGGGCAAGGAGAGCCTTCAGCACACCACCCAGGAGTATTCATGCAGGACTAGATTCACCCAGTAGGCTACTTTATGTTACTGGGAGCGAGAACAAGAAGATAAGTTATTTATTGTGTGAGGCGTTGTGCTTGCAGCTGTCCTGAACACGTTGGTTTGTCATGTGGTCCTGTGACGGTCCCAGCCTCGTCGGCAGGAGGAGAAACATGGCGTTGGCGCCGGGCGGGGAGTCAGAGGCACTGACATACTGAACATGTACCTGGTATTCATGCAGGAATCCATTTACCCAGTACACTACTTTATGTTACTGTCAAAGAACAAGAAGCTTCATTGTTTTCCTGAACTCGTTGTCTTGTGGACCTGGGATAGTCCCGATTCTGCATTAAAAACACCCTGTTTCCTATATAGTGCACTGCTTTAGACCAGGGTTGGCAACCTATTCCCTTTATAGGGCCCCGGTCAAAAGTAGTGCACTAAATAGGAAACATGGTGCCATTTGGGACGCATATCTAGCCTCCCAGCCTTCAGGACATGGGTTGGGTGTGGTGCGGTGTGGGTGGTGAGTCAGAGGCGTTGGACAGAGCAGAACAGAGCAGAGAACAGAGCAGAGAAGAACTGAGCATAACAGAGACGAACAGAACTGAGCAGAACAGAGACGAACAGAACAGAACATAACAGAGACGAACAGAACAGAGCAGAGAAGAACTGAGCAGAACAGAGGCGAACAGAACAGAGAACAGAGCAGAGAAGAACTGAGCATAACAGAGACGAACAGAACTGAGCAGAACAGAGACGAACAGAACTGAGCATAACAGAGACGAACAGAACAGAGCAGAGAAGAACTGAGCAGAACAGAGACTAACAGAACAGAACAGAGAACAGAGCAGAGAAGAACTGAGCATAACAGAGACGAACAGAACTGAGCATAACAGAGACGAACAGAACTGAGCAGAACAGAGACGAACAGAACTGAGCATAACAGAGACGAACAGAACTGAGCATAACAGAGACAAACAGAACATAACAGAGACGAACAGAACAGAGCAGAGAAGAACTGAGCAGAACAGAGACGAACAGAACAGAACAGAACAGAGCAGAGCTGCCTGGATGAGTTCTGTCTGTGTCATAGATCAAGAGAGACAGCTGTGGGCTCAGTGCTTGTGAGGCCCTGTAACAGGAAGTGGGCTTGGCTTTACACGGCGGCTCACTGCCCGGGCTGGGCTGGCATGTCTGTTGTGTTTTCCCCCTATGACAGACAGACAGAGCTCACTGTTCTGATCCATTGGGACACCCAGTTAGACCGTGACACATATTAGTTCTATTCCAGCACTAATCAAGGATTTAAACTAACTTGATGATTAGTTTACCAGTTATGCTGGCATTGTAATAGAAACAATAGATGATGGATATGACAGACGAGGTGAGGTGATGATGGTGCAACCTGGTCTCAGAGCATTTCATATTATTCTGTATGTAAATCCGAGAACAGTGTGATATGTTACACAAATACACAAATAAAATTACCATATGAAATGTATGTCCATCATCCATTTCGTATGATATGTTACGAATTACAATTCGTACAATATGTTAGGAATTTGCTTACGACGCTTGGCATTGGGTATGGGGAACAAAGGCTTGTGTGTGGCTGCTCAGCCATGGAAACCCATTTCATGAAGCTCTCGGTGAACGGGTCTGTTGCTGACGTTGCTTCCAGAGAAAGCTTGGAACTCGGTAGTGAGTGTTTACGCTCTTCAGGACTAGGCGGTCCCATTCTGTGAGCTTGTGTGTTCTACCACTTCGCGGCTGAACCGTTGTTGCTCCCAGATGTTTTCACTTCACAATAACAGCACGACATTTTATGATCTGACTTGTTGGAAAGGTGGCATCCTATGACGGTGCCACTTTTAAAGTCACTGAGCTCTGCAGTAAGGCCATTCAACTACCAATGTTTGTCTATGGAGATTGCATGGCTGTGTGTTCGATTTTATACACCTGTCAGCAACGGGTGCGGCTGACAGCCAAATCCACTACATTTGAAGGGATAATGTCCACATACCTTTGTACATAAAGTGTATGATGGATCTGACAGAGAAGGACATGATGGTGCTGAGATAACCCACCTGCTGCCACTAGAGGGTCAAAGGTTAACAACCTGCTGCCAGGCTAAAGAAAATACACACACAGCTACTCAGCAGACAGTCAAAATAGCACATTGAGTTGTTCAGTCTCTGTGTCCAACTGAAGATAGATTCAGGATCCTCCCTATCCTGGGAGAAATCAAGCAAAACCAAGAGCTGAGTCGGCTGCAAATACAAAACAGATTCTCCTTGGATGATTAATGAACACTTTTCTGGGTCTCTCTCACTGTCATATATCAGACTCTCAAAGCATACTGACTAGTGTATACTGACTAGTCCATATTAACATACTGACTAGTCCATATAAACATACTGACTAGTCCATATTAACATACTGACTAGTCCATATAAACATACTGACTAGTGTATACTGACTAGTCCATACTGACTAGTCCATACTGACTAGTCCATATTAACATACTGACTAGTGTATACTGACTAGTCCATACTGACTCATCCATATTAACATACTGACAAGTCCATATAAACATACTGACTAGTGTATACTGACTAGTCCATACTGACTAGTCCATATTAACATACAGACTAGTCCATATAAACATACTGACTAGTCCATATAAACATACTGACTAGTCCATATTAACATACTGACTAGTCCATGTAAACATACTGACTAGTCCATATAAACATACTGACTAGTCCATATAAACATACTGACTAGTCCATATAAACATACTGACTAGTCCATATAAACATACTGACTAGTCCATATAAACATACTGACTAGTCCATATAAACATACTGACTAGTACATATAAACATACTGACTAGTACATATAAACATACTGACTAGTCCATACTGACTAGTCCATATAAACATACTGACTAGTCCATATAAACATACTGACTAGTCCATATAAACATACTGACTAGTCCATATAAACATACTGACTAGTCCATATAAACATACTGACTAGTCCATATAAACATACTGACTAGTCCATATTAACATACTGACTAGTCCATATAAACATACTGACTAGTCCATATTAACATACTGACTAGTCCATATAAACATACTGACTAGTCCATATAAACATACTGACTAGTCCATATAAACATACTGACTAGTCCATATAAACATACTGACTAGTCCATATAAACATACTGACTAGTCCATATAAACATACTGACTAGTCCATATAAACATACTGACTAGTCCATACTGACTAGTCCATATAAACATACTGACTAGTCCATATAAACATACTGACTAGTCCATATAAACATACTGACTAGTCCATACTGACTAGTCCATATAAACATACTGACTAGTCCATATAAACATACTGACTAGTCCATACTGACTAGTCCATATAAACATACTGACTAGTCCATATAAACATACTGACTAGTGCATATAAACATACTGACTAGTCCATACTGACTAGTCCATATAAACATACTGACTAGTCCATACTGACTAGTCCATATAAACATACTGACTAGTCCATACTGACTAGTCCATATAAACATACTGACTAGTCCATACTGACTAGTCCATATAAACATACTGACTAGTCCATACTGACTAGTCCATATAAACATACTGACTAGTCCATATAAACATACTGACTAGTCCATATAAACATACTGACTAGTCCATATAAACATACTGACTAGTACATATAAACATACTGACTAGTCCATATAAACATACTGACTAGTCCATATAAACATACTGACTAGTCCATACTGACTAGTCCATATAAACATACTGACTAGTCCATACTGACTAGTCCATATAAACATACTGACTAGTCCATATAAACATACTGACTAGTCCATATAAACATACTGACTAGTCCATATAAACATACTGACTAGTCCATACTGACTAGTCCATACTGACTAGTCCATATAAACATACTGACTAGTCCATACTGACTAGTCCATATAAACATACTGACTAGTCCATATTAACATACTGACTAGTCCATATAAACATACTGACTAGTCCATATAAACATACTGACTAGTCCATATTAACATACTGACTAGTCCATATAAACATACTGACTAGTCCATATAAACATACTGACTAGCTTATACAAGATGATCATATTAGCTTTTTTTTATTGAATCAGATGTCCTGCGTTGAGTTCCCCCGAAGTCTCTGAAGATAAAGTCTGACTCAGAAAATCCAACTAAGATATCAAAGAGCTTGTGTCCCAAATAGAATCCTACATTCCTGTCCTACACTCTTAGAAAAGCTAGAACCTAAAAAACCTAGAAAAGGGCTATTGGGCTGTTCCTGTAGGAGAACGCTTTTTGGTTCCAGATTATACCCTTTTGGGTTTCATGTAGAACCCTTTCCACAGAGGGTTCTACATGAAACCCAAAGAGGTTCTACCTGGAATCAAAAAGAGTTCTCCTAAAGGGACAACCCCCCAAAACTTTTGGAACCCTTTTTTCTATGTGTGTATTCCCTATGGTCAAACGTAGTGCACTACATAGGAAATAGGGTGCCATTTGGGATACAACCCATGTAATTCTCATCTTGGGGGACAGTGACCCTGTGCAGCGCGTGTCACTGTTATCCCAGATGATATCACCGTGGCGTGAGTCAAATCACACAGAACAACATCAGCACAATAGATTCGCACACACACGCACAGACAGACGCACACACATGCGCACACACACACACACACACACACACACACACACACACACAGACAGACGCACACACACAGACGCACACACATGCGCACACACACAGACAACATCACAGAAACACCAGAGCCATCATCATTACACAGACAGAAGCAACAGAAGTTTTGATCAGAATGAAGCTTCCTTTAATGAGAGAGAGAGAAATAAAGAGAGAGAGGAGAAAGAGAGAGAGGAGAGAGGAGAGAAAAGAGAAAGATATCAAATCATCATCATGTTTGCTTTGGCAATGCATGTGGTAACACGGTCCATGCCAATAAAGCCATTTGAATTTGAGAGAGAGGAGAAAGAGAGAGACCGAGAGACAAAGAGAGAGAGAGAGAGAGAGAGAGAGAGAGATGATGATGGAAAGAGTGAGAGAGTCAGCAACAACAGGGATAAGGTCAATTCACAGCTTGGATTGTAACTTCTGAACACAAACACACGGCATAGTCTAACAGAGACAGTAGACAGTAGACTGCAGACTGTAGGCAGTAGACAGTAGACATTTGGCAGTAGGCAGAAGACAGTAGGAGGTAGGCAGTAGGCAGTAGACAGTAGACAGTAGGCAGTAGACAGTAGGCAGTAGGCAGTAGACAGTAGGAGGTAGGCAGTAGACAGTAGGCAGTAGACAGTAGGCAGTAGGCAGCAGATGGCAGTAGGCAGTAGACAGTAGGCAGTAGGCAGCAGATAGACAGAAGACAGTAGATAGTAGGCAGAAGACAGTAGGCAGTAGATAGTAGACAGAAGACAGTAGGCAGTAGATAGAAGACAGTAGGCAGTAGATAATAGACAGAAGACAGTAGGCAGTAGATAGTAGGCAGAAGACAGTAGGCAGTAGATAGTAGGCAGAAGACAGTAGGCAGAAGATAGTAGGCAGAAGACAGTAGGCAGTAGATAGTAGACAGTAGGCAGTAGGCAGTAGATAGTAGACAGAAGACAGTAGGCAGTAGATAGTAGACAGAAGACAGTAGGCAGTAGGCAGTAGACAGTAGGCAGTAGACATTAGGCAGTAGACAGTAGACAGTAGACAGTAGACAGTAGGCAGTAGACAGTAGGCAATAGACAGTAGACAGTAGACATTACACATTAGGCAGTAGACAGTAGGCAGTAGACAGTAGACAGTAGACATTAGGCAGTAGACATTAGGCAGTAGACAGTAGACAGTAGACAGTAGACAGTAGGCAGTAGACAGTAGACAGTAGGCAGTAGACATTAGGCAGTAGGCAGTAGACAGTAGACAGTAGACAGTAGGCAGTAGACAGTAGACAGTAGACAGTAGACATTAGACAGTAGACAGTAGACAGTAGACATTAGGCAATAGGCAGTAGACAGTAGACAGTAGACATTAGTCAGTAGACAGTAGACAGTAGACATTAGGCAGTAGACATTAGACAGTGGACATTAGGCAGTAGTCAGTAGACATTAGACAGTGGACATTAGGCAGTAGTCAGTAGACAGTAGACATTAGACAGTAGACATTAGGCAGTAGACAGTATACATTAGGCAATAGGCAGTAGACAGTAGGCAGTAGACAGTAGACAGTAGACATTAAGCAGTAGTCAGTAGACATTAGGCAGTAGACATTAGACAGTAGACAGTAGACATTAGGCAGTAGGCAGTAGACAGTAGACAGTAGACATTAGGCAGTAGACAGTAGACATTAGGCAGTAGGCAGTAGACAGTAGACATTAGGCAGTAGGCAGTAGACAGTAGGCAGTAGACAGTAGACAGTAGGCAGTAGACAGTAGACAGTAGGCAGTAGACATTAGGCAGTAGACATTAGGCAATTGGCAGTAGACAGTAGACAGTAGGCAGTAGGCAGTAGACAGTAGATATTAGGCAGTAGGCAGTAGACAGTAGACATTAGGCAGTAGACAGTAGACAGTAGACAGTAGACAGTAGACATTAGGCAGTAGACATTAGTCAGTAGACAGTAGACAGTAGACAGTAGACATTAGGCAGTAGACATTAGACAGTGGACATTAGGCAGTAGTCAGTAGACAGTAGACATTAGGCAGTAGACATTAGGCAGTAGACATTAGGCAGTAGACAGTAGACAGTAGACAGTAGACATTAGGCAGTAGGCAGTAGACAGTAGACATTAGGCAGTAGACAGTAGACAGTAGACAGTAGGCAGTAGACAGTAGACATTAGGCAGTAGACAGTAGACAGTAGACATTAGGCAGTAGGCAGTAGACAGTAGGCAGTAGACAGTAGGCAGTAGACAGTAGGCAGTAGACATTAGGCAGTAGGCAGTAGACAGTAGACAGTAGACAGTAGGCAGTAGACAGAAGACAGTAGGCAGTAGGCAGTAGACAGTAGGCAGTAGACATTAGACAGTAGACAGTAGACAGTAGACAGTAGGCAGTAGACAGTAGGCAATAGACAGTAGACAGTAGACATTACACATTAGGCAGTAGACAGTAGGCAGTAGACAGTAGACAGTAGACATTAGGCAGTAGACATTAGGCAGTAGACAGTAGACAGTAGACAGTAGACAGTAGGCAGTAGACAGTAGACAGTAGACAGTAGGCAGTAGACATTAGGCAGTAGGCAGTAGACAGTAGACAGTAGGCAGTAGACAGTAGACAGTAGACAGTAGACATTAGACAGTAGACAGTAGACAGTAGACATTAGGCAATAGGCAGTAGACAGTAGACATTAGTCAGTAGACAGTAGACAGTAGACATTAGGCAGTAGACATTAGACAGTGGACATTAGGCAGTAGTCAGTAGACAGTAGACATTAGACAGTAGACATTAGGCAGTAGACAGTATACATTAGGCAATAGGCAGTAGACAGTAGGCAGTAGACAGTAGACATTAAGCAGTAGACATTAGGCAGTAGACAGTAGACATTAGACAGTAGACAGTAGACATTAGGCAGTAGGCAGTAGACAGTAGACATTAGGCAGTAGACAGTAGACATTAGGCAGTAGGCAGTAGACAGTAGGCAGTATACAGTAGACAGTAGGCAGTAGACAGTAGACAGTAGGCAGTAGACATTAGGCAGTAGACATTAGGCAATTGGCAGTAGACAGTAGACAGTAGACAGTAGACAGTAGACAGTAGGCAGTAGGCAGTAGGCAGTAGACAGTAGATATTAGGCAGTAGGCAGTAGACAGTAGACATTAGGCAGTAGACAGTAGACAGTAGACAGTAGACAGTAGACATTAGGCAGTAGACATTAGTCAGTAGACAGTAGACAGTAGACAGTAGACATTAGGCAGTAGACATTAGACAGTGGACATTAGGCAGTAGTCAGTAGACAGTAGACATTAGGCAGTAGACATTAGGCAGTAGACATTAGGTAGTAGACAGTAGACAGTAGACATTAGGCAGTAGGCAGTAGACAGTAGACATTAGGCAGTAGACAGTAGACAGTAGACAGTAGGCAGTAGACAGTAGACATTAGGCAGTAGACAGTAGACAGTAGACATTAGGCAGTAGGCAGTAGACAGTAGACATTAGGCAGTAGACAGTAGACAGTAGACATTAGGCAGTAGGCAGTAGACAGTAGACATTAGGCAGTAGACAGTAGGCAGTAGACAGTAGGCAGTAGACATTAGGCAGTAGGCAGTAGACAGTAGACAGTAGGCAGTAGACAGTAGACAGTAGGCAGTAGGCAGTAGACAGTAGATATTAGGCAGTAGGCAGTAGGCAGTAGACAGTAGACATTAGGCAGTAGACAGTAGACAGCAGACAGTAGACAGTAGACATTAGGCAGTAGACATTAGGCAGTAGGCAGTAGACAGTAGGCAGTAGACAGTAGACATTAGGCAGTAGACAGTAGACAGTAGACAGTAGACATTAGGCAGTAGACAGTAGACAGTAGGCAGTAGGCAGTAGACAGTAGGCAGTAGACAGTAGACAGTAGGCAGTAGGCAGTAGGCAGTAGGCAGTAGACAGTAGACAGTAGACATTAGGCAGTAGACAGTAGACAGTAGGCAGTAGGCAGTAGACAGTAGACAGTAGACAGTAGGCAGTAGGCAGTAGACAGTAGACAGTAGACAGTAGGCAGTAGACATTAGACAGTAGGCAGTAGACAGTAGACAGTAGGCAGTAGGCAGTAGACATTAGGCAGTAGGCAGTAGACAGTAGACAGTAGACAGTAGACAGTAGACATTAGGCAGTAGACATTAGGCAGTAGGCAGTAGACAGTAGACATTTGGCAGTAGGCAGTAGGCAGTAGACAGTAGGCAGTAGGCAGTAGACAGTAGACATTAGGCAGTAGCTAGTAGCTGGAAGGAGCAGAGCTCTCTCTCACCAGTAATGTCAGTTTGTTTGGCACCCAGACGTTGCTCCTCTTGTGACAGCAGAGCCAGGGTTGGGGACAGGGGACAGAGGGTGAGGTCTGGAGAGGATAGGACAGAGAAGGGAGGACAGGGGATGAGGTCGGGTCTGTGTTGAACCCAGGTCATAAGCACAGCCAAGACCGTGTTAGCCTGCTGGGTGAAGCTTTGGCATTAGTTAGGTGGTCATCATACAACCCCCAGACAACCTCCAATACAGCATCCATCAATCAGTCATAATAATGATCAATAACACTCATGACCTGCTGGGAACCAGAGTACAGTAGTTGATGTTATGTTGTATCCAGATGTACAGGAAACATGTGCATAGCAGGAAGTAGTTTGGGGGTGCTGGGATTTTTTTTGTCCGTGCGACAGACGGCTAATACAGGACTAGTAAAGGCCCACTGCATATATATATATATATATATACTGTATATATATATTTTTAATCACAGGGTGTTGCAGCACCCTACTTCCCACGGCTATGTATCTGTGTAATCGTTAATGTACTGTAACTGTGTAACTGTCATGGTCTTAACATGAAGGACTTCTTCATTATCTCCACAATCATCAGAGAGGCTGTGAGATTTACTGTAAACGTGCCAACGCCTCCATACAGAGTTACCGTGACGACCGCAGAGGTCCTGCTCCCAACAGGAAGTGTTGTGCTGCGAGGGGTTAATGAGAGCTTCCGTGTTGCCAGAGGGAATTGGGAAAGACCCTTTGTTCCTGCTGCGTCATTCTGACCCCATCACAGGGGTTTTCCATCTTCTGACACGTCAACAATTATTATAATCTTTTTAATATATATACAGGATATACTCATTCAAGGGCTTTAAAAATGTAGAATAATAGTGAAGACATCAAAACTATGAAAAAACACATGGAATCCAATCATGTAGTAACCAAAAAAGTGTTAAACAAATCAAAATAGATTTGAGATTTGAGATTCTTCTAAGTCGCCACCCTTTGTCTTGATGACAGCTTTGCACACTCTTGGCATTCTATCAACCAGCTTCACCTGGAATGCTTTTCCAACAGTCTTGAAGGAGTTCCCACATATGCTGAGCACTTGTTGGCTGCTTTTCCTTCACTCTGCGGTCCAATTCATCCCAAACCATCTCAATTGGATTGAGGTTGGGTGATTGTGGAAGTCATCTGATGCAGCAGTCCATCACTCTCCTTCTTAGTCAAATAGCCCTTGCACAGCCTGGAGGTGTGTTGGGTCATTGTCCTGTTGAAAAACAAATGATAGTCCCACTAAGCGCAAACCAGATGGGATGGCGTATCGCTGCAGAATGCTGTGGTAGCCATGCTGGTGAAGTGTGCCTTGAATTCTAAATAAATCACTGACGGTGTCACCAGCAAAGCACCCCCACACTATAACACCTCCTCCTCCATGCTTCACAGTGGGAACCACACATGCGGAGATCAATTTGACAGACAGTAAACAATATGGCAGACAGTAAACAATATGACAGATAGTAAACAATATGACAGACAGTAAACAATATGATATAATGTAAACAATATGACAGACTGTAAAGAATATGACAGACAGTAAACAATATGATATAATGTAAACAATATGACAGACTGTAAAGAATATGACAGACAGTAAACAATATGATATAATGTAAACAATATGGCAGACAGTAAACAATATGACAGATAGTAAACAATATGACAGACAGTAAACAATATGACATAATGTAAACAATATGACACTGTAAAGAATGACAGACAGTAAACAATATGACAGACAGTAAACAATATGACAGACAGTAAACAATATGACAGACAGTAAACAATATGACACTGTAAAGAATATGACAGATTGCAAACTGCACTAAGTGTAACAGCAAATCACTCCGAACTATGCAAACACCAATCACTGATGCACTTCTCCTCTAAACATTAAAAGAATAACAGCAAACTATTGTCTCAACTTTATAAATCTCTACTTTGGCATCTTTCCCAACAACAACTTCTTGTCTCAGTTTATAAAAGGTCTGCTTTGTCTCAGCTTAAGTTCTCAAAGCTTATAAAAGCTCCACTCTGACATATTTCTCCTTGGTTGACCTTTAGGGTAGAACACTGGGAAGAAGTCCTTATAGGGATTATTTTGACATCAGTAGACAAACAACAGTCATTCAATCAGAGGATACCATGTTGGAAGCTTTGGGCTCATCATTTATTACAGTAACGAACACACTGTGTTCCATTCCATGGATTCCAAGTTCCAAGTTCTGAAGAAATGGCCTGATATGAAACAGAACCAACGGTGTATCAGGCCAACACGTTATCTTCCCAATCATCTGTGTTCAATTAGTGTTGTGAACACAGTTCTGAGAACAGCTGTTACAGATCCGTGAGCTGTCAGGTCACTGTAGTATCACTCAGAGATGTGTGTGTGTGTCAGGTCCCTGTAGTCTCACAGATCTGAGAGCCTAGTGCCAGGGACCGGAGTCGGG